>NC_053113.1:11288831-11508831 GCF_010015445.1 Perca fluviatilis
CACACACACACACACACACACACACACACACACACACACACACACACACACACACACCATCACTTGAATACACATGCAAGGAAATAAAAAAAGACCCATGTCTCGTAAATACAGACAAAACTGCAAACTCACAACAACCACACACACACAAACAAACACTCCCACGCACACATTTTGAGTCGTCACCATTCAGCTGAAGGGCTTTGGGGACAGAGCCAGCCAGGCTGCTAATGTTGCCGCCTTGGTTTACGGTTATTAAAATGCCTGGAAATAGCTGTAATGAAATAGTTGTGGATTAAAGTTTGGAGGGTAATGCAAGAAGGAAGCATGACCGCTCTTTCATAATGGAACAAGGCCCAGAAGGCTCAGCAGATTATTAGTTTTTATTTGAAGTTCTAAATTAACAGCAGAACAGCATGGCGGGTTTTACCACAATCGTTTTTATCTTGATGTTTTGTACCTTTGGTAATTATAGTTAAAGGGTAAGTTGCAGAATTAATTGTTTCGCACTAGTGGTGAGAAACGGGAAGGGTTTGTGGAATCTTTTTTCTCTCCATGTTTTTTTTTTTACAAACTTTTCTTTTTTTTTTGCCTAAAGAGTTTGATATGAGAAGAAATCTGCAGCTCAGAGCCTTAATATTTTGGTGTTTATCTTTCCCTTACTTGAAATAACAAGGTGCTGACTGAGGTTCGACCAGCCTGAGCCTGTGTTGTTTGCTATTATATACTGTATATATGAAAATCAGAAATGGCAAGCGTTCTTTCCTCTACTGTGTATATAGTGGATGAGAAGGATTGCCAGAGTAATGGTTTATATTTTTAGCTCTGAGTGAACACGAACGGGAAAATATGGCAAAAAGCAAAACAAAAGTGGCAGTTTAGGAGCAACTTTTTGGATAGTTGGTGTGTTTTTCACAGTTAGTTGCTTAGAAAACTCTCCAGATATATAAAGGAGATATCTAGTGTCTCGTATTAAGAGTTGCTGTCGATTACTTAATGCAGTGGCTCCCAATATAGGGGTCGGAAGATAGCTCTGAGAGGTCACAAGTTCATTAAAGGGATATTTTGCCTATTTCAATCCAGCTCTGTGTCATCTTTGTGTGGGCACTGTGTTTAGATGAACTGTGTGACTTCCCTCTGTGGGGCCAGTGCTCGGAGCAGCCGTCCGTAACGTGCTTTGTGCCACCCGGTGGATTTCAGCAGACCATGGCTGCTCCGAGCTCTGTGCACTCGCTCCAAGAAAGTTAACACAGTTCATCTAAACACAGTGCCATGACACAGAGCTGGATTGAGAGATGGCTTGAAATCTGCAAAATATAGCTTTAACAAGTAAGGAAACAAAAAAAAAGACAATTAAATGACGTGAAATACTTGAAAACATTGGTCAATGACACTCAACATTTGTGTTGGACCTCACAGTATTTTAATACAATTGATTTAAAAGGAGACTAAATTTGGTACTTTTTATACGGCTAAATTGCATAAAACCATTCTTTCAACAGCATTTAAATAATTTTTATTTCAGTGTAAAGCAGCTCTAAACTACATGCTGATTTATAGTTATCAAAATGCACCTGAAACAACAGAGTATATGCAAGCTGGACTTCTAAAACCGTCCATTAAGGCAAATTCCAATCTTGTGCATACTGGTACAGTTTAAAGAAAATAATGGTGCTTTATGAATTCGAAGATCACATCATCTCAAGGAGCAGAGTAGAGAACACAGTCCAGCAGGGCTGCCTCAGTATGTCTCTGAGCTTATTACTATTTGATGTTAAGCTTCATACTGCAGAATGAATTAACCCTGGGAAATTCAATTTCTACCTTTCATGCCCCGACATTCTTCCTAATACTTTTCCAGTCTTAAAGACAAAATGTCAAAGTGTAACTATGATGGCAGCAGCCAGTGTTGCAGTCAAGCTAACCAAGCCTAAACCTGAGACCAAGTCATCACCAAGACCAGAACGTATCGAGGCCGAGACAAGACCAAGACTTTGAGGGGTTGAGACCGAGTCAAGACCAAGACCAGACCAGTGCGAAATCCATACTGCATGCCATGGTCAAATGTGAAAAATGTTAACCATAAGCACTCCTCAAATTGATCTAAAAAATCCACATTCCCATAAACAAAACACCCAAAGAAAAGAAATTAAGATTATTCTCCATTCATCTCTTTTATTGCAGGAAGTGTATCATGAGAAATGCCCTGATAAAAGAATCAAAAGGCAGTTATGGTCTTGACTGGTCTGGAAATAAAAACCAGAGTCCTCAAGACAAGACATATAGGACAATATGCGGTCGATTCCGAGGCCAGACCAAGACCTTTGAAAAGTGGTCTTGAGTACTACAACACGAGGCAGCGAGCGAGGTAAGACAGGCCCGTCTTCAACAATAAGACAACTTCCCCGTGTGCCATGTATGAACGCCCCAAAAAAGTTGCTTTCCCACTCACAGGGATTTTTTCTGACACGTTGAGATGAATTTTTTCTCTACTCCTCATAATGACTCATTTCCTGCCCATCAGCAGCAGCTCCTTCAGCACAGCCAGGGGGAAGGTGATGGAGCTCAGTGAATGTAAATGAGAAAAGCATACAGAATTCATTTGGGTGAAGATTTTTCTCTTCGATGCACCTTGTCATGTACAGTTACATCCTTCTGAAATACATCCAAAGACGTATGGAAGCAGAGACCTGTCTGCTGTATACATCTGCCGTGTCATTTGTAGGCTGACGGATGACACGACATGACAAATGGAATTTGCCTCTCTAGGCTAAACGTCACAAACACCTCACACAAAAAGCAATGCTTGGTCAGGTGACTTTGGCGTTACTTTTTGACGCTCTGGGTCGGGACTAGTTTGTTTAACTGACATGAGTCGTGGGGCAACACATGTTACTCCCAGCGCGTCAAAAAGCGACGCTTGGTCAGGTGGGTGGGGTCTACTGGGTGAAAAGTCCTGTGTTGTTTGACCCATCCACCACCAAAACCTGCATCCTTACACGGATTTAGGGTGTTTCAAACTAATTGCTACCGTTGTCTCTTTTAATACTACGCCATCTTACAGCGTCGAATTTGGAGACACTCGTGTACAAGGTCTTTATTATCCCCGAAGGGCAATTCGTTTTACAGACAGCAAGCACACCAAAAAACACAACAATATGAATTCCAATGTGTCTGTTTCTTTTGTACCTGTAACATATACATTACATTACATGTCATTTAGCTGATGCTTTTATCCAAAGCGACTTCCAATTGCTATATATGTCAGAGGTAACACGCCTCTTGAGCAACTAGGGGTTGAGTGTCTTGATCAGGGACACATTGGTTGATGTATCGCAGTGGGAATCGAACGCAGTGGGAATCGAACCCTGGTCTCCCACACCAAAGCCATGTGTCATATCCACTGCGTCCATCACCACCCATACATATTTTTTTCTTTTTTTGTTTAGAGCTGGCTTAACCCTTGTGTTGAGTTTGGGTCAAATTGACTCGTTTTCAATTTTTGTTTTATATCAGAAAATATGGGACGTAGAAATAAGTGCTGAAAATGTGTAGAAGAAAAATGTTACAATTTAAAACGTTGGAAAAAGCAAAAACAAACTGGGAAAAAAATGGCGTCAAAAACGTCAAAAAGGTTGATGGGAAGACAACACAAGGGTTAAGACTGGAAATTGAATTGACCAATCAGCTCGGTTTGCTGTTTGTGTTGTTGTTGAAGAGGTTATTGGCTCCTCTGCAACCTTTGTTTAGCCATATATAAATAAATGGCATAATTTCTTCATTATGTGACGGGTTCATTTGAAATGTACATCAATGGGATATTACTTATGGAGAGACTGCTATCATTCATTCATTCATTCATTCATTCAACCTTTATCTATCCTCGAGAGATCATTGAGAGGCGACCGTAATTTTCAGCGTCATCGGGTCAAATTACAAAGACAAAAACAGAACAACGAGACAGAAAATACAATCATAAGACATATAGAAGGACAATAAAACATTCTGAATTGGTAAATGATCCAATTCAGGAAAATGATCACGTACCCAAATCTCAATTCACTGATGGAAACCATGAGATTGGGTTTATTGGGAAATAGAGCTTCAATTAATGCTGAAGAATGAACTTTAACGCTCAAACAACAACATATGTTGTCCATCCTTTCCTATGTGTATTGTGATGGACAGAATACTGTGAACATCTTTTAATTGGAGGATTCTTTTGATATAATAATCAATGTAAATAAGAGAGAGCTGACACTAAAATAAACATGGCTGGTTTGAGATAGCTCTGCAGTTGTGACATGAAGAATTAGACAAAGTGTCAGAATGGGACTTTAATAAGCAGCTTTTCATCTCGAGCCCAGCATCGCATATTTTGGTTTATCGTCCAGTTTGAGTTTTATCACTGGTCGTGTCCGTGCACTTGGTTTTATTGGTACAAGTGTTGCATGTTTTAACAGTTATTATTTGCATGCTTTTGTGGGTTTGTTTTGTCGATTGTTGTGGACGTTGTATGTTGGACCGGGGATCGAGGGAACACAATGATTTAAGAGTCATCCTGTGTAAATTATTAATTTTTGTTTGCTGGTAAAACAGGACCTCACACTACCGTGTGACACAAGCAAATTAGAACTTCCTCTGTTTTTCTTTTGTTTCAGATATGAAATTCTTGTAAGATTAATCATATTTCAATAAAGAGGTTGATAAAAGGTTCCCGCTGCAGAAAACTTATTTTTACTGGCGCTATGTGAAAAACACAAGGCGTGACTCACACTTTAATGTGACTTCCTCTTAGTCTCGTTCTCTCTCCAACTCTAAATTCAACTTTTTGGTTTTGCTCTGATTTGCATCGCATAAATACACACTAATGAGTCAGCACTCCTGCTGCACAGAAACACACACACACACACGCACACACACATCAGCGAGTGGTCGGATCTCAGCCAGGGCGATGAGTTAACTTCTATGAATAATTAAAACTCTACAATATATTATTTTGATCGACTCTCGGGGGAAATCAGTGTATTGAACATCTCTCTCTCTCTCTCTCTCAAACTGCAACTCAACTCATTCTTTTGTTTTTCTTCCACTCAAACCCCAAGGCTCTCCATTCCTTTGTCACAAAGCCACACAAGCCTGAGGATAGTTGGAGTTTAGTCATTATGTGTTTGAAAATGTAGCTTGTCATCACATTTTCACTCCTGTTCTTTCTATGTTGGTCTCTCAGCCTCACTCGCTCACTCTGACTCTTCTCTCTTCCTTTCCAATATCACATCAGCTTTGCTTTTGACATAGAAACCCACTTTATAAACCCTAATACCGGCACTCTTTATTAAAAGGAACAAATTATGCTCATTTTCAGGTCCATACCTGTATTTTGGGTTTTTACTACAACACGTTTACATGCTTTAAAAGGTATAGTAAGTGATGTTAATCCAATACACTTTTTGTCAAAATAACGGTCACCTAGCTCTCTGTTTTCTATGTGCGTAAAAAAAAAAGTGGTGTTAATACACAGCCTTGGACTTATAAATGGAAAATAACCAGAAAGGAGTGCACGAGCCACAAAACACGGTTCCAGCCAATCAACAACAGGCAGCAACAGTTGATGGTAGGGGTGGGAGGGGGGGGGGAGGCAGCATTTGAATGTGCCGGCCAGTAGTTATCTGTCCGTGAATCAGAGGAGGGGGGGGTTGTATTTGTTAAGCAGTTGAGTTAAAATATCAACAATCTTTGTGCAGAATCACTTACTGCACCTTTAATGTTAGAAAAACACATACTACTGGATACTGGCTGTCTGATTATACATGTATAGACCTGTTTTTCACGGCAGACATGTTGATATGTCATAGTAGGAAAAGCACAGGTGTATTCAAAACCATTAATGATGGCTGCATTCCATTTAGGAGAGGTCCTGGTATTAAACCATTAATGATGGCTGCATTCCACTTAGGAGAGGTCCTGGTATTAAACCATTACTGATGGCTGCATTCCACTTAGGAGATGTCCTGGTATTAAACCATTAATGATGGCTGCATTCCACTTAGGAGAGACCCTGGTATTAAACCATTAATGATGGCTGCATTCCACTTAGGAGAGGTCCTGGTATTAAACCATTAATGATGGCTGCATTCCACTTAGGAGAGGTCCTGGTATTAAACCATTACTGATGGCTGCATTCCACTTAGGAGGGACCCTGGTATTAAACCATTACTGATGGCTGCATTCCACTTAGGAGAGGCCCTGGTATTAAACCATTAATGATGGCTGCATTCCACTTAGGAGAGACCCTGGTATTAAACCATTAATGATGGCTGCATTCCACTTAGGAGAGACCCTGGTATTAAACCATTAATGATGGCTGCATTCCACTTAGGAGAGGCCCTGGTATTAAACCATTAATGATGGCTGCATTCCACTTAGGAGAGGCCCTGGTATTAAACCATTAATGATGGCTGCATTCCACTTAGGAGAGACCCTGGTATTAAACCATTACTGATGGCTGCATTCCACTTAGGAGAGGTCCTGGTATTAAACCATTAATGATGGCTGCATTCCACTTAGGAGAGGCCCTGGTATTAAACCATTACTGATGGCTGCATTCCACTTAGGAGAGGTCCTGGTATTAAACCATTAATGATGGCTGCATTCCACTTAGGAGAGACCCTGGTATTAAACCATTAATGATGGCCGCATTCCACTTAGGAGAGGTCCTCGTATTAAACCATTAATGATGGCCGCATTCCACTTAGGAGAGGTCCTGGTATTAAACCATTACTGATGGCTGCATTCCACTTAGGAGAGACCCTGGTATTAAACCATTACTGATGGCTGCATTCCACTTAGGAGGGACCCTGGTATTAAACCATTACTGATGGCTGCATTCCACTTAGGAGAGGCCCTGGTATTAAACCATTAATGATGGCTGCATTCCACTTAGGAGAGACCCTGGTATTAAACCATTACTAATGGCTGCATTCCACTTAGGAGAGACCCTGGTATTAAACCATTAATGATGGCTGCATTCCACTTAGGAGAGACCCTGGTATTAAACCATTACTGATGGCTGCATTCCACTTAGGAGAGGTCCTGGTGTTAAACCATTAATGATGGCTGCATTCCACTTAGGAGAGGTCCGTTAAACCATTACTGATGGCTGCATTCCACTTAGGAGGGACCCTGGTATTAAACCATTAATGATGGCCGCATTCCACTTAGGAGAGGTCCTGGTATTAAACCATTACTGATGGCTGCATTCCACTTAGGAGAGACCCTGGTATTAAACCATTACTGATGGCTGCATTCCACTTAGGGGCCTGGTATTAAACCATTACTGAGCTGCATTCCACTTAGGAGAGGCCTGGTATTAAACCATTAATGATGGCTGCATTCCACTTAGGAGAGACCCTGGTATTAAACCATTAATGATGGCTGCATTCCACTTAGGAGAGACCCTGGTATTAAACCATTAATGATGGCTGCATTCCACTTATAGGAGGCCCTGGTATTAAACCATTAATGATGGCTGCATTCCACTTAGAGAGGCCCTGGTATTAAACCATTAATGATGGCTGCATTCCACTTAGGAGAGGCCCTGGTATTAAACCATTAATGATGGCTGCATTCCACTTAGGAGAGAGTCCTGGTATTAAACCATTAATGATGGCTGCATTCCACTTAGGAGAGGCCCTGGTATTAAACCATTACTGATGGCTGCATTCCACTTAGGAGAGGTCCTGGTATTAAACCATTAATGATGGCTGCATTCCACTTAGGAGAGGCCCTGGTATTAAACCATTAATGATGGCCGCATTCCACTTAGGAGAGACCCTGGTATTAAACCATTAATGATGGCCGCATTCCACTTAGGAGAGACCCGGTATTAAACCATTAATGATGGCTGCATTCCACTCGGAGAGACCCTGGTATTAAACCATTAATGATGGCTGCATTCCACTTAGGAGAGGCCCGTATTAAACCATTAATGATGGCTGCATTCCACTTAGGAGAGGTCCTGGTATTAAACCATTAATGATGGCTGCATTCCACTTAGGAGAGGCCCTGGTATTAAACCATTACTGATGGCTGCATTCCACTTAGGAGAGGTCCTGGTATTAAACCATTAATGATGGCTGCATTCCACTTAGGAGAGACCCTGGTATTAAACCATTAATGATGGCCGCATTCCACTTAGGAGAGGTCCTCGTATTAAACCATTAATGATGGCGCTTCCACTTAGGAGAGGTCCTGGTATTAAACCATTACTGATGGCTGCATTCCACTTAGAGAGAGACCTGGTATTAAACCATTACTGATGGCTGCATTCCACTTAGGAGGGACCCTGGTATTAAACCATTACTGATGGCTGCATTCCACTTAGGAGAGGCCCTGGTATTAAACCATTAATGATGGCTGCATTCCACTTAGGAGAGACCCTGGTATTAAACCATTACTAATGGCTGCATTCCACTTAGGAGAGACCCTGGTATTAAACCATTAATGATGGCTGCATTCCACTTAGGAGAGGCCCTGGTATTAAACCATTACTGATGGCTGCATTCCACTTAGGAGAGACCCTGGTATTAAACCATTAATGATGGCTGCATTCCACTTAGGAGAGACCCTAGTATTAAACCATTACTGATGGCTGCATTCCACTTAGGAGAGGTCCTGGTATTAAACCATTAATGATGGCTGCATTCCACTTAGGAGAGGCCCTGGTATTAAACCATTACTGATGGCTGCATTCCACTTAGGAGAGGTCCTGACTCACTGAAATAGCTTACTGGGACACTTGATGGAACTGAGCCATCGTTAAGGTTATCAATTTCAGCTGTGCTTTTCCTACTATGACAAGTCACAATGTCTGCTCTGAAAAGGGTCCATTCACCCTCTGTTTAAGCGACCGCACCCTTCACTGATTTTTGGTTGCAGTCAAACAGTCTTCAAACATTCAAAACCACAGAGCATTAAAACGCTGCTTTGCAGCGTTACCACGCATTAAATCATAGGAATCACACTTTCATCTCTTCCCGTATTGACTACTGCAACTCAATATTCTCTGCTCTCAGTATGTCTGCCCTCAATCGCATAAAAAAAAAAAAAACGCTGCTGCAAGGCTACTCACAAGGTCATCAAGACTGTCTCCCATCACCCCTGTACTACGATCTCTCCACTGGCTACCCGTCCAAGGATTCAGTTTAAGATTCTCATTTTTCACATACAGATGATTGCACGTGTCAGTCACCTGCATATGTGGCTGAGCTACTGCAACCGTATTTATTGCGTTATTATGGATCCCACGTAACTTCTAGTCAAGTCCCGCCCTAAACAAAGCAGCCCGATTGGTTGGGGTTAGGCATTGACCTCGAGTGGTTAAGTTTAGGGTAGCCGATTGGTCAGGGGATAGGATCTGTTACGTTACCTAGCGTAAGCATGGACGCCTGGCCAATCGTAGCGTGTGAATGCTGTTGAAGTTATGTGGGTTCCATAATAGCGCATATTTATCAGCACGCCGCCTAAGATCCAATATGTCCAATCTCTTGACTGTTCCTCACACCCAACTTAGGACCCGTGGGGAGCGTTCTATCGAGTCGGTAGTACTGAGACTCTGGAATGCTCTGCCTCCTCCAATACGGTCTGCTGTCTCTGTGGACGCATTTAAAAATCAGTTGAAGACCTACTTTTTTAAACATGCCTTTGGATGACCTCTCAGGACTCTATGTTTTTCTCTATGATCTTGTGATTTTAATTGTACTTTCTTTAAAAGGTCCCATGGCATGAAAATTCCACTTTTATGAGGTTTTTTAACATTATTATGAGTTCCCCCAGCCTGCCTATGGTCCCCCAGTGGCTAGAAATGGTGATAGGTGTAAACCGAGCCCTGGGTATCCTGCTCTGCCTTTGAGAAAATGAAAGTTCAGATGGACCAATCTGGACTCTGGTTACCTCCCCTTTCTCTGCTTTGCCCGCCCAGAGAATTTGGCCCACCCATGAGAGAGACATTATGCAGATACATTATTAGGGGACCACTAAGGTCTATATAAAAGCATCCAAAGAGCACCATGTCATGGGACCTTTAAATATGTATCATATTGTACTGTATGTTTTATGTGAAGCACTTGAAAAGTGCAATATGAATACATTTTACTTACTTACTTACTAACTTACTTACTTACTGTTTACCCAGAAGGCCTGTGTCAACAAGCAGGTGCCAAACTGAAGTTTCCTTAAGTGTATCTCTATTTTTATTTCACCCGCCATGATATCCAATCTGTCCGATCATACCAGGCGCGTAGCGTCCACGTCGGCCGCGTGCTGCAGCGATTGTTTCGGCGTCTCACCTACAAAAAATAAAACATTTCACAATAAAAAACACCCAGCTTTATGGTGATTTTGGCTGTCTTGACTTCTCACAGCGAGACAAGCGATCAGGCCCACGGAGGGAGAGACCAACGGAGGGACAGAGAGAGAAAGAGAGCCGCATGGAGAAGGATCGCTTTGTGACCGGCGCGTAGAAATATACGTCCGGTATGAATGGCCAGGCGCGGGATCAGACACGTTCATGGGCTATACCTACGCTTACGCACCTGGTGTGTTTTCGCTTGTAAGAGTTGCTGAGCTACAGCTGACTGTGCAAGAGAAAACATAAAATCCCGCACATGGCTCAAAGTGCAGAAGAAAACACAAATGAACCAACATCAGGAGCCATAATGACGCTTTTATGTGTACAGAAACCATTCAGCTTACTTTCTTTTCCAAGTTAGAAATCTAACATGTCGTTAATGTCTTATTGTGTTTTATTTTCTTCTATTATCATCAGAGGCAGAGTCGTAGGCTTGCCAGAGGGAACAGGAGGTGTAATTTCACATCACGCCGGCACGAATCTAACCCTGCTACCTCAAATTTCTTTATAGCCGAGCCAATCGTTCCGATAACACTGCCAGGTCCTCTATGTGTATGTAAATATGTCACCAACTGTTTACCGCCAGGGCCAAGCTTGTCACATTAGCACTGATATGGTACTCAGAGTTCTTTACAGCAGTGCCAAACGCTGGCTAGAGCGGATCCGGCGTGTCTGCGTCTGTGTAAATCTTATCACCGTCTGCCATAGGGACAAATGCAGCACATTAGCATTGATGCTGTACAATAACAGCATTCACGGCCGCGACGGGTTACCAAACAACTGGAAATCAGAGGGCAGGGAGTGTGACAGAGCGGGAGGTAAGAGAAAAACACATACGGTGAAAAGGCAGGAGGAAAAAATAAAGAAAGAGGAACAAGGATATTAGAAAACCGAGAAGCGGTACAGAGGTTCAGGAAGATAAAATGGAAATACAAATAAGAGGTTTTGAGGTGTGGAGCTGGGCATCTCTGCTCTAACTGCTGTCCAGAGAGGCAGAGTTTTCCCATTAACACTCAGAAATAACAGCCTAGCCGCATCATTCTGTGCTCACTCAGAGCCAAACAGAAGAGCAGCATTACTGCCGACAGTTCCACTGTGAATACAACAGCATCCATCATAATGATAGGGCCAGGTGGCCTTATATGTTTTGGCCCCGGCAAAAATTGGGCTTCCTTCAAGCTTCCCACTGCTGTTTTTAGAAAGACTGTCTGTTATTGTCCAGTGCGATTCCAAATGTGTCATGATCCTGGCTTTGGGTTAAACCTTTTGGAATACAAAACACAGAGGTTACTTGAACGGCATAAAATAGTAACACAAAGTTGAGACGTATTCAACTTTTGGAGAAACGCAACCCGACGTCACGCTGCAGTGGCCAATCACGTAACCGGCGATCAGACTTGAAATGTCATGATCTATAAACGATCTGACCGGAAAACAATAATTAAAACAATAATTGTGAAATATAAAGTCTACTTCAGCTACATTGGGGGTTAAAGAACACAACAGGACCTCACACAAATGGGCTAATTCAGTAACACTTCCACCGTTGCACTTTCGACTTCCGACCATAAAAAAAAATATATATATTTTTATACTTTGGTTTTTAGAGGTGTAGGTCGGTGGATTTTGTTACTCTTGGACAAAGCTTGGCTAGCTGTTTACCTCTGCTTTTAGTCTTTGTGCTAAGCTAAGCTAATTGGCTGCTGGTAGCTTTATATTACGCGTACAGACTAAGAGTGGTGTCAGTCTTTTCAATCTGACTCTTGGCAATAAAGCAAAAATAAAAATGTATTTCACGACACTATTCCTTCAATTCTAACAATGGAATTTACATATTAGTCATCCTGTCATAGTTTACAAAAATGTCTCCAGCTTTTTATTCTGTGATGTGTTCATTCAGGCTTCAGTGAGTCCACTGGATCTGTATCAGGTCCAGGCGTCAGAATAGAAAACAACTTTCCGAAAAAGTAAAAACTATACTACCGTGCACACTCAGCACTGACTGCCGGCTATCTTAACCAGTCCCAGCCAAGCTCAGCTAACACCCTATAGAGTCCAGAGCTCTCAGGCCGACTTGCTTTGCCGTCACTGTGCCAAACTCTCGTCTGGTTGTGTTAATGTTTGGCTCTACTGTCCAATTTAGTGCCAAGACCTTGCTGCTAACCTGGGGAAGCCAGGCTTTTTGCATCACAAAAGAAAAACTTTTGACAGATGGGGAACATCACATGAGGTATGGTAGGAATATCAAATAATTGTTACGTTGAGAGCCACCACCACGACAAAATGTTTGACTGCAGTGGGATGTGTTTTATGCAGACGGCCTTCACCGTGTGGGATCGAGCAGGGGGATGATGTCTTGCTCAAGGACACTTGGCTGTTACAGAGACTGACAGATAGCTCTACTGGGTGCAGGAGCATCTCTTTACCCGCTGCCCGCCCTTCTGTGCTTGTTATTTTACAGTTCAGTTCTAAAATGAAGCAAGGCATTCTCATGAAGGGGTTCGTACAATATCGTACGAACATTTATGCACAGAGATAATAATAATGCATACTTTAATAATTAATCCCGCAAGGGGAAATTACAAAGTTTTCACTCTGTTGTTATTACACACATTACACCCAGGCCTGAATTACACACACATGCTCAGTACCTATACATGCACTAATGGTGAGATGTCAGTGTGAGGGAGCTGCCCATGGAAAGGCGCCCCGAGCAGTTGGGGGTTCGGTGCCTTGCTCAAGAGCACCTTGGCAGTGCCCAGGAGGTGAACTGGCACCTCTCCAGCTACCAGTCCACCACCATACTTTGGTCTGTATGGGGACTTGAACCAGTAACTCTACTTGTAATGGAATTGGTGTAGTGGTTTCTTTTGTATGTTCTTTTCCGCCCCCTACTGGTGATTGTAAGTAGCTGCACTAAAGAGGAAGTGACGTAACCGTTAGAGAATAGGAGGAGGAAGTGATGTTTAGAAAGTTCCTTTTTCCCATGGCTTCATAGAGGGAGCATAACAGTGTAAAAAATCTGCTTAATCCTGTGCCTTAAAGTCCACAAACCGGCTTAATCCGTAAATTATCCACTATTTACAGTTATATTAACATGTTTATGTTAATATTTATTTGGTTTGAGTACAGAATGTTTGAGGATGTTTAGTTTATTGTCAACTACATATGGATGTATTCAATCTTGGTCGTTAAAGCGTTGGTTCTTGTGTAAATGATATTTACAGATTGCAATACATAGTTTTAAGCACCTGTTTGCATTGTTTATATCAATAATTCTCTACTAAAGTACGCAAGGTATTTGGTACTTGCAAAGATACTTACTGTCTTTGTATTTTTGTGGTCTTTTTCGCAGTTTTACAAAATAAGTGATATTTTCCTTAATCAAATCCTGCCAAACACAACAACCTGCCTGTTCCTTGGAGAATATAATGCTGGAGAATATAATGTTAAGCTAGTTGTATAGCTGAAGAATACGTTGCCTGCAACAACCTTTAGTGAGGACAGCATACTACTGCCACCCCTACGTCTAGATAAGTTTAGGGTTAGGGGCAGAGGTGTATAGTCCAGGTGCCAGAAAGTAAAAATCCTGCCATGTTTTTGGATCTGCCTCTACATCTAGAACAGGTGTTTTCACTAACGAGCTCCTCTACCTGGTAGAGGAGCTGGTTTAGTGATGGTTGGGACAGCTGCTGGACAGGATTTCTACTTTCTGGCACCTGGACTATACACCTTTGGTCAGGGGTTAGGGTTAGGGTTAGGTTTAGGTTTAGGGTTACGATCGTGGTGTGGATTAAAACGCTCCCAGAGAACACGCGTTTCCTGGGTGAAGGTCTTATGTTTTCCACGGAAAGCAGACTCCGCTCCCCGGCTTGAAAGCGCTGTGTTTTATGACCCGCCTATCCACTCCGACCTCCTGCCTACACGGTCCAGAGCGTTTGCATACAGTGGCAGACAATGTGGTGAATGCAGTAATGAATACGTGCAATGCTTATGAATTACAGTACATTATTTTGTGTAGCTTTTTATACAAATGGTTCATGAGAACAGCCATGAATGAAGCATCAGCCATTAGAAATAAAATCCTGCCACCTCTTACAAATGACTGCCAGCCAGGACGCAGAACACATTAAAGCTGACTGTTGAAGCTATGACTCATTTTAGAGTGTTCAGAGTATGATATTTTTTGTTTTTCTCGTCTCTGACGCAGACTAATGTAGCATAATAGTGATTAAACGTGAAAGCTATTACACTTGATGCACTGAACCGCAGGTGCCCTCAAGATCTCTTCAGTTAAACCAGAGTGGTGTTCAGGAAGTGATGCCATTCATGTGTGAAGTGTCGGGACAGAGAAGAAGAGCGCCACCCACAGAAACCTAAGACTTCATCAGTGGAGAATCCAATAGAAATGTTCCTGTTGCTTCACTGTAAGACAGTTGATCTGTAGGAAGTGCAGAGGAGGAATATTACAATGATGAGTGCCAAACGGCAAAGACGGACAGAAGATCAATTATGCACAGTCAGAGAGGTGTTGATTCTGTACTGCAATATATAGAGAGGTGTTTCTGTTACTTAGCCTAACCTGATTGATATAAATGGGTTGGACAAAATAATAGAAACACATGTAAGTACAAACTACAGCCCTCAACGTTATTAAACAGTTGAATCGGGAGTGTGTCTATGTTCCCTCAGCCCTGTGTTCCCTCAGCCCTGTGTTCCCTCAGCCCTGTGTTCCCTCAGCCATATGTTCCCTCAGCCCTGTTTTCTCATCCTTTTGTTCCCTCAGCCCTGTTCCCTCAACCCTGTATCCCCTCAGCCCTATGTTCCCTCAACCCCATGACCCCAAAACCTCTTTTTATTGCAAGACTGTTGTATCCGACTGCTTTAGATTTAGCTAACTAATAAACTGACAACTGAGCGTTTAACTCCTCCGATGTGTTCTAGGTCTACCTTGAGTCTCCTTCCAGTTGGTTTGTTTCCAGTCCTCCTCAAAAGGGGAGTGGGGGGATCCCGGAGCATCGTCCTCTGTGAGCTCGTCCTCATGTGTGAGATGCTCAGCAACGCAATTTTAAGAACGGGTTCGTAGGTTATCCTAAAAAAAATGCCTTGGTTACCTTGTTTCAAGCCATTCTAGCGTGGTATAGAAAGCCTACAGGAAGACTCAGCTCGATTTCTGCCAGTTCTCATTAATATTCAACAAGCTAAGCAGTTTGAATCTGAACAGCTAGCCAATGAGAGCCTGGCTGTCAGAATCCTTTACCCAGCCCAACTGGGTGAGCTCATGAATAGTAATGAGCTCAGGCAACATGATGTCAGACTGACCAGCTGTTTTGATTGGTCTGATTTCTCCGCTTATTTCTTTCCAGTGGCTAGAGCTGACAGAGGAGGTAGCAGTTCATTTTCACATTCACAACATAACACAAACACATATGGACCTAACATATTTCAAAAAATACAAGTAAAAACGGTTTTGTATGGCAGGGCACCATTAAGACACAAAAACAACAAATTAAGATTAGAAAAAGAGATTGTGGTTTGGATTAAAACACCGGTCCCCTTAAATAGTACTCCTGAGACAAGAGCACGTTTCCCGTGTGAAAGTCTTGTGTTTTCCCCTTAACTTCTTGCAGGACAGGAACACCGCTCCCCGGCTTGAAAGCCCTGTGTTTTATGACCCAGACATCTAACCCGACCTCCTCCCTACCATAAGCGTCGATTTCGGTGGGGACGGTGGGTACCCCACCACATTTCGTCATGAGTCATTTTGTACCCACCACTTTTTTTTAAAACGTCGAGCTCAATTTAATTAAAAAAATAAAGTTCATAACACATAGGCCTATAATTCGTGAACGACAGATGCCAACAAATCCACAAAAAGCTCTATCCCCACAGGACAGGCACAGACACAGCCGCTCTGCTGCGGAAATTATAGGACATATGAGAACCGTGGGGATTCAACCCACAGCCGCTCCGCTGCCCTGCTGAAAATGTGAAGCAGGAACACTTAATGTCAGATAACGTCCATAATAATAGGACTTTCGGTTAGATTTTTTGACAGTTTTCAGTGGTTATAATGAGCAATATGAGAGAGAAATTTGGTGATCATTGATTGTTGTTTAGGTAGTCCTGCTACATTCTACCACGTTAAGCTTTTTCCTTATAGGCTCTAATGAAGCAGAAACGCTTATCAGATAACGTCCATAATAATAGGACTTTTCCAATTTAACGGGAGAGAGAGGAGCAAGAGGGGTTAGGATCATCTTCAGCCAGAGAGGACATTATTTCTTCAGGTTCTTCTTGCGTTGTCACCCCGGTGGGAGGTGTGCTAATAACATTAGCGTCTTTCAAAACATGACCTGCGCAAAAGAGAAAAAAAAAAAGAATATCATTGTACCCAGCACTTCTGGAAATGCACTTCCAAATGTGTCTCTGTCCCCAGCACATTTCAAACCAAACTGACACCCATGCTCCCTACACAGACTGACAACAGCATGTGCTCAGCCAACACAGTCTCAAGGCAGTTTGTGAAATTGTCACGTTATTTTTAATCTATTGATTTGTGTACAACACGTTTATCTCGGGGGTTCGTGGTGGCCAGCACGAAATGGGAAACATCTATACGGAGGTTGGGTTTGGGGAAAAAACAACGGGAGACGGGCGCAGGGAACGTGTGACAATAATGGGACGGTTAACGGGGAAATGAAACGCCACACGCGGAACGTGATCCCCGGCCTCCGGGGTATAAAGTCCTGAATTGTTTGACCCATCCACCACCCCAACCAACCTCCTTAAGCGGATTTTCGGCATTTCATACCACTCGCTACCAAAATTTGTGCTGTGATCAGGACGTATGCTTCCCATTGAAATACATTTGTTTACATTTTCGTGCTGGCCACCGCGAAAAAAAAACGAGAAAAACGTCCCCCGTGAACACGAATCAATGGATTAAATAACGTGACCATTTCACGAACTGCCATGAGACTGGGTTGGCTCAGCTTGTCCCTACGACTGAGCCCAGACACCCTTGTGTCATTCCAGCTGCTTGAGCAATCTTAATTCTTTCACTACACTGCACTCATTACCGCAGGTGCCTCATTTATATGCCACAGGAAACATCGCACATGGACAGATGGCGAGCAGCTAGTAGCTCAAACAGGAAGGTGTGCCTGGTAAAAAGTTGATACCGAAAGTATATTTAGCAGCTTCCCACCTGTCCATTATAACTCGTTATTTATACCGCCATTCCTCTTTGTAGAGAGGTTTGAATAATACATCCAACATGTTGTCCGGCACTGACGCTGACGCCTAGCAGGTGAGGTTTTGTATCCCAGTTAGGGGAGACAGACAACAAAGACTGGGGGCTCAGGGAACCTCTGGGTGCCACAGAGGGGATCAAACTGACAGCAGACCTGGCACCGCAAGAGCTGGGAATACATGAATACAGATTTCTGGACCAGGACGGATGGATGAAAGGGAGGGAGAGAGGGACAGAGTGTTCAATGTATAGGCAGATTAATCCCGAACAATGTGGGTAAACTGGGTCGTCATCGGAGCAGATACTCGGATACAGCAAAGAAAAGGAACAAAAGCAATACATTTATAGATATTCAATGACATAAACATAACATACATTGATCTGCTAACCAAAAAGCAGCAGAAAACAAAATGTCCAACTTAATGCATTGGCAGGTTTGCATGAACAGCTATGACAGCGATGATAAAAATCCCTTCAGGGTGTGGGGTTGGTTAGGTAAAATGCTATTACTCATTCACAGCCTTTAATTTAAAATCTCTTGTAGATTATATTATTAACGTTGCATCTGTTTACACAATGGAGTGTGGTCAAACACTAAAAACATAATGTGTAGAGTGAGAAATGTGTATCTGGTTTGTGTGTATTTGCACCTATCAGTTAGGTACATTTCTATTAACGGTTCATTGATACAATCTGTCAGATCGGTATCAGTCTTATTGATTGCAATATCAATACTGACTCTGTTAAGCTGTTTGAGTATTGACCCGACGTGACTTGAATATTTTCTGTAAAAACATATTAGTGCTGGGAGCCAAGATCCGCCAGGATAGCGTGAAAACGCAGGGTGCTCCGTGCACTGGCACCAAACATTGATCATATAAACACACTGCCCACACCGCCATGACACACACACACACACACAGACGTGCAGAGCAGACACACACACACAAACAGTCATGCAGAGCAGAGCAGAGACAGAGAATCCATGTGGCATGCTTAGCTCAGAGCAGCTGAGGTGTAAATGCAGCCTCACAAACTCGCACTCCGATACCACACTGAATAATTTATGCTATGGAGGGTAGTGGAAAGAGTGTGTGCGTATGTGTGTGTGTGTGTGTGTGTGTGTGTGTGTGTACCTGTGCCTCTCAGTAGGGCAGCAGGTGTGAGTCCCTGCAGTCCATCCATGATTCATGTCTGGATCCTGATCTGCAAACAGGAGAGGAAGGCGGTCGAAGGGGAAGAGGCTGATGTCCTCTCTATTCACTATTCACTATTCACACTGGATTGTGTGCGGCAGAGCCAATATGCAGGGGCCATTTCCCTCAGGCTCTCCCCCCAACCGGACAGGCCCATAATGCATCCACAGGGAGACGGCCTGGACTGCGACACATCCTGATCAGATGTGAAACCACCTCGACTGTATGTTTTTAACATGTAGGAGGCGCTGCTGTTGATCTCTCAGCTTCTCATCCCGAGCCCGTGACAGTAGGTGAGGGTTGGAGCGTAAAAAGACAGCCCTGTCTCCGACAAACTACATTCCCACACAACTTCACTGCATCCTCGATTATGTTTTCCGAGGGGAACATATTTGGTCCTGGATTATGTTTGTCTTTGACATATCACGAATATGTTTCAAATCAAAGTCCGGGAAAGGTTCGCTGGATGGATTCGTGTTGGAGGGGTTGGTGAAACAAACACAGGACTTTCTCCCAGGAGGCCGCTGTTCGGGTCCCGTGCGAAACCATAAGTCAACGTTGACTTGAGCAATGTAACATACTTAACCTACGTCAGGTATATAGCATACTTCAGTTACATAACAAACACAATACTTATTTTAACCAAACCCATCATCTTTGTCTTGGACGTTTCATTGCCGGGGATTGTTAGGGTACAAATGCACAATTTTCCCTCTGAGATGTAGCGGAGTAGAAGTAATCTATCAAATCCTTCTCCAAATCCATAAAACATTGGTTACTGTCCAATCAAATATGCTGCCATAATACAGAATAATTAAATTAAATTTTATTTATAGTATCAAATCATAACTTGAGTTATCTCGAGACACTTTACAGATAGAGTAGGTCTAGACCACACTATAATTTACAAAGCCCCAACAGTTCCAGCAATTACAGTAATTCCCTCAAGAGCAAGCAGTGCGACAGTGGCGAGGAAAAACTCCCTCTTGGGAAGAAACCTCGGACAGACCCAGGCTCTTGGTAATGTGCTTGTATTCATCGCTACAGTAGTGTCTCTGTGTGTGCTTATGTGTCGTTGATGCGTTCTAATGTGTGTCTATGCACTTTTACCTGTGTCTACTGTGTATGACACCTGGGTTATGTTTTCCTCATGCCATCAACCTGCCAGTTGTCCTGATCTGGAACAGTGGTTGTGTCATTTTTTACATGTCTTTCTGGTTTTATGTGTATTTGTTGTATTGTTGTAGCATATCTATTGTTTTTAAGCCATCAACCTGCCAGGGACTGCAGATGAAAATTAGCCTGTATGGCTAAATCTGGCGCATTTACATGTTGGACCTTGTACTCATGTTGATTAATGTGCGTTGTCCCTTTTAAATAAAGAAATTAAAAAAAAAAAGTGGCATGAAAATAAAATGCGTTCTTTGTGTTGGCGAAACTCCGGTGGATTTGTGAACTATGGTGACCTGCTCCTCAGATCTTTGCAGGGTAAATCCAGACAGCTAGCTAGACTATCTGTCCAATCTGAGTTTTCTGTTGCACGACTAAAACTACCTTTGGACACGTTACACCAAAACAAGTTCCGTGGCTCCGTCCGGCACTTAGCACCGCCCAAGACGATTGTGATTGATTTACAGAAGTGCCAATAAACCAGAGCATGTTTGTCTCCCATCCAGGAATGCTGTGTGGTCTAGCCAGACCCTCCTCCGCAGCGCTGTGGAGGAAGGTCTGGCAATGCGAGACTATCTTTGTATAAACCTAACCAAGTAGCTTTGTTTCAATTCATGTTAACCGCGTGTTTCAATCAACATAGGAGAAAATCCATGACTAGAAGCTTTGGTGGACGGTTTTTGGACTCGACAAATGACTTGGACTTGAGTCCCAAACCTGATTAGATTGGACTTTAGACTCAGACTAGGTGAGTCTTGTTGGATGGACAGATCCAGTGTGAAGAAAACTGCAGTCTCACAAGATCTTTAAATGTGTTTTGGCTCAGTTGATTTCTCTATATTGTTTACCCATCCTGATGCACGACCCTGTAGGCGACTGCTCCTGCTGCTGACGTGTCCTTGAGCAAGACATGTACGTTCCTGAGAGGTAGAAAGAGAGCGAGCAAGGGAAAGGAAAGAGATGAATAGAGAGATTAAAAAAAAGGCGGGAAGGATTCAGAGAGGAATTGTCTGCTGAGATTTGTCTTTTAGACGATCACAACTGTTCGTCAAGGGGTGTGTGTGTGTGTGTGTGTGTGTGTGTGTGTGTGTGTGTGTGTGTGTGTGTGTGCCCAGCCTGTGGCAAGGGTAGAGCTTACACTGAATATTTACTGTTCTTTTCTAACTAACACAGAGGGCTTCACACGCATGCTGTGTGCGTGCGTGCGTGCGTGCGTGCGTGTGTGTGTGCATGTTGTGTGTTTGTGTGCATGTGTGAATTTGTGTGTGTGGGGCAGTATGCCTCACAATAATATCAAAGCACTTTGAAACAGAACAGACTTATTTATAGTCTGGGGACAAACACACACAGAACATGTTTGGAGGTGACAGTGGCACAGATTAGTGTGTAGTGGTATGTCCAGCTTACATGGCCTTTATTATGTAATAATGTTGTCTAAGAACAATAAAGAGATAACGTTTCTCCAACAGGTTTAGTAGTGACACAAGTGTCATCTTTGATACTATAAAATGACAACCCTGTCTCCTAAAAAAATGATGTTCCGTTACAACATTCTGCGTTCGGAATTGCTGGTGGTTCCTCACTGGGTGGGGTTAAACTAGGCTAAACTGGGCTAAACGGTGCTCTTCATTCAGTGCCCAAAAAAACACAACCTCTGGCTTCCAGCATCCCCAAGTCAGAAAGGATTTTCCTACCCACGTTTCTGAGCTCGGTCTTCTGAGTGGCAGACCCACTTCAAACGCAGGCACCGAGCGAATGCTGTATAGAATTACGCTTTCATATCCCGTAAATATGGCAATAAATCAGTCGCGCTTTGCTGCAGTGTACCCAGGGGTCTGAAATTTCAATTTATTACGTTTACAAATCAGGTCAGGGCTCGGTTGAGGTTAGAGCGGAAACCTACCAACCAGAACGCTGTAGCGTCTGCTCACTCAGGAGTCTATAAAACAAATATCATCCCACAGCACAGTTTACCTTTTTGATTTCAGTATTATTCACAACGGTGCGCTGACAAAACTCGTCCTGACAGGAGACGCTTCACATTGATTCTCTCTTGTCTTCCTCCTGGACCGTGGAAGCAACTCAGGTTGCCTGAATCACAACAATCTAATCCCCTCTTCCACTTCACTCACTGTAAAAAGATGTTTTAAACATGAAATTGAGGTATGATTATTTATTAGTTTCCTATGTATTTTTTGCTTTGCATGGTTGAATGGTGCAAGAATATGGCTCGGGTCTGTATTGCTTGGCTGTGTTCTGATGCTTCCATGGCTTCTTATATTGAATGGGGATACTGTTGATGTGTACTAATGTATTGCTGCTTCCTGTAGCTCTCCTTGGCTTAGGGACTGTTCGTTATTTATTTAAGGGGCCACCGGAGGAGTTTTGAGACCTTTAGCCAAAAAGACATGACCCTCCCCTCGCCAGTAAAAAAAATTCTATGACCTTCCAAAACAATTTGGAAAAAAGGAATGACCTCCCCCAAAAACTTATGATACCTTCTGTACTGGTTTGCGCTTGGCAAATATGTACAGATTCCCATTATTTTTTTTACAGCCATGACTTACGTGACCAAACCTCTGCATTCTCCCACGCCTCTGTTATGGTGTGGTGGCCATTTCAGTAGATTTACTCACTAACGTTGTTGTGGAAACACAATAAGCAATAAGTTACACCTCTAGTAAACTAGTATTCACATGAAATAAAACAATAAAATATTGAGACCATTCAGCAAGGCACTCTGGGTAACATTCAACACACTAACTGGTTGCTATGGACTCCTCACTAGGCTTCCTCCACTTCGCCGTTTAAACAAAGTGGAATTAATGTATAAAAGTCCAAATCTACACAAAACCCTCAATCAATTAGTAAGCTGACATCAAATGTGGCATTTAGGAAAACCTTTATTGCAACCTTGGCACGGCAAGATGTCCAGATAGTGCAACAGTAATTTCGTTTTTTGCGTCCTGCTGCTCCCATCGTCAGCCAGAAATACTTTTTTTTTACTAAAGCAGTATATGAAATCAGATGTATTACCTACCACCATTTAGTTGTTTTGTGTTATTTAAGATATTTATAAAATATCCTACCCATCTGGTAGCGAAGGAGGGCCGAGACTAAGACCTACATGGAAAAATATGCACCAAACAAGCCACTTTGAAATGTTGCTGTTTCATGAATACAAAAAGAACATAAGTTACAACAAAAGTTGGCTGACCCCCCCGCCTCTGGACTGAAAAATGTTGGACCCTCCCCTCAATAAAGAATAAAAAAACATGACCCTCCCCTATTTTCCTCTGGTGGTCCATTCCATAAATACCGAACGGTCCCTTACTGAGAAAGCTTATTTGTTGCTCTAGCTGTACTGTACACCTGTACTAATGTCTTGCTGTTTCCTGCTGCTCTGGTCTAAAATCATCTGGCCAAAGGACTACAGTTGAAAATTAGCCGGCTGGTTAACACATTTACAGAAATGTTGATTTTTTTTTTTCAATGCAAATACAATTTTCAATTTTCAACTGAACCATGGTCCAGTCCGTCTTAGTGTGAAAGCATTTTTGTGGATGGTTTCGGACTTTCTTACAATTTACAGGAAGTTCCGGTGTTCCGAAGTAAACCCCTCCTCTTTGGTCTCTCCCCAAACGGAGGTGCCAGGGCTCGCAGGATTGCTTGGTAGTCTTCTCTTCCTTTCCTGGTCGGCGACGATAAAATGTTGGCACAACTAGGACGTTCATTTTGTGAGTTTGAACTGTCTAGGAGTGTGGCAAATAACCTCAACAAGGCCACAAATGAATAAGAGGATGAGGCAGAAATGCCCTTGAAAAGCTCATGGCATTAAGTTTGCTGCAGCCTTCCGCTGCCATTTGTAAACAAAATAGCTGCAAAACAACCATGACCACATGGTCAATTGAAATAAAACACAAACAAGACTTTGGTTAATAAAAAAGGAACATTACAGTGTGTTTGTACAGTATATGTGTTGGAACTGGTATAAGTTAGACAAACAGCTAGAAATATTACATTCATTTTCCATTATCTGGCACTTTACCAGATTTTTCTGGAAATTACCTTCCAAAAAATAGAGAATGTGTTATATTAAACATTTAGTGTAACCAAAGATACTCTCTACTAAAGATAGCGCATTTCGAGCAGCGCCAATGGTATGAAACGGTTCACACTTCCTGTCTCCTAAAGAGGCGTGGCCTTGTTTGAACGTGTAGTGAACGTTGTGTGGATGGATGAAAAGTTAGATACGTTAGATATTTACAACGCTAAAAGACATATTTAGCATCATGGAGATTAGTTTTGTTAAGGTGTACGTGAACGTTAACTGACGTTAGCTTCTCTGTGTCACCAGATCTCGCGAGAGTTCGGTAATGAGACAGAAACGGATCTGGAACAAAGTTAATTTTCTCCTGATGTGTCCGTCTGAAAAATGTTAGTGTCAGAATCTTCCGGAGATATATGTGCCTTGTAAAAAATGGGTCCAATATTTACTTTGGTGACTATGGGGCGAAAGGATCGCTCATAATCTGTGTTCACGTTCACTTCCCCTTTTGGAATCGTTGTCACTCCAAACTCGTAAAATACGGACGTTTGGGCAGTGGCTGTCAGCGTCAGAAGCGACGCAAGAAGCGCCCTTCAGCGTGTTTGTAGAACATGCTGTTTTCCTGAACCCAACCGTCCGTTCTTCCCGCATGTCATGGAAATGTAAGCCCACCCACGACCTTTTCCTTAACCTTGCAGCATCAAAAGTGACGCCAATAGTCCCGACCAAGCATGTTTAGATATGACGCTAAAGGAGACTTTTAGCGTCAATAACAACGCCAAAGGCACCTAACCAAGCGTCCATATTTTACGCGATGGGAGTGAGAATATTTTGTTGGAATCAATACACTCAGGACCTGCCGCTAGTCTCCCAAAGAGGCGTGGCCGTGGCGGCGCCCACGGGACTCAAATACAGGATACTACTCCGAGTTGGGGGGGTGGGTCTCAATTCTAAGATGTCCCTGCTGTAACATCAGGGTACTGGTGCCAACAGAGAGTGTTGCATTATGGGTTCTTTTTAGCATTGATGTGCCTTAGAGTCAGAATCAATTGAGTAATGCTAGAATCACATATTATAAAAAGGAGGGGAAAAACCCACTTGATTAATTTGCATTTCTTCCCACAGCAACAAATACACACAGTGTCCAATCAGAATAATCCCCTCCACTGCTCCCTGGATGACTTTAGTTAAATGGTATAAAACGTAGAAAACTTAAGTTTAAAGGACTCTTGACTCAAATAAAAAAAACAGCAAACAACCTTGCGCTTAACTGGCCTTAAGCTCATTTGAAGTGGTTTTAAGTGGAATGGTCTCAGCGTGCTGTCAGAGATTGCCGCAGGCTGTCGTCTCGCAGAGATACGAGCTTCACGTCACAGATCCTGAAATAAGCGCGATAACACCTGCTTCTTGTTTAGTTTTTATAACGGTTTACAAAGTCAGGGTCTGTGAGAAGATAGAAGAAAAGAGAGGAGAGAACTGATGGCAGGAAGGTGGGGGTAAAGAGTAAGATAAGGAATACGCGTGTTGTGGAATCAAGGCAAGAATGGAAAACAGGGATAGGAAAAAGATGGAAAGGAAAGGGGAAAGACAAACCAGAGCAACAGAGATGAAATGCAGAAGTGCAGAGTGGGGTATAATGAGCTCAATTTGAATATCAGAACGTCAGCACATTCTTTGATTGGATTGTTTGTTTTAAATGCGCAAAGAAAGTGTAGAAGAAGTGTTTCTCACTGTGGATCCCTGATACAACATTCATGTTTCTCATAGGAACACAAATCCCCAGAGGAGATTTACATGCAGCTCTGAGAGAGAGTGTGTGTGTGTGTGTGTGTGTGTGTGTGTGTGTGTGTGTGTGTGTGTGAAATCATGTGCATTCAACTGTTTCTATATGTGTGCTGACAGTATACATGTCTGCAGAATTTATTGGATATTCCCAGGTGGCAAGACTGTGTGGACTGTGTTCCTCTCTGTGTGTGTGTGTGTGTGTACTACCACAATTATGAATTTGACACTGCAAAGCCCTATTAATCTCTCTGAATAATTAGCACGTTTTTAGCTTGAATCACAAATGTGAGCGCTCAAGCGCCTAACAACTTTTTTTAAAGAGTTTTTTAAATGGATAATTTTTGCCTTTTCAAGTCTAAATAAAAAAAAAATAGCAGTTAATTCTGCAGTTTATAAATCTCAGATGGAGAGATGTGAGTGTAGTTTTTTTTTTGCATGCTTGTTTCTCAGGAGCTATAATATAGCCTATGCATGTTTCCAACATCCAATTTATATATTTCAGACTGCAGAGTGTTCTCAGATCTTGCATAACAAAGCTGCATGTAATAAAATGGTTCAGATGTTCTGAAATTAGGATTTTCGTATCCATGGTCCCCAGGAAAGCAAAAGCAAAGCTAAACTCCCTGAAATTCTTCATCGTTCAGTTTATAGTCCACAGTATACAGTGTTTGACTTTTTTGTACACTCTAAAAAACAAATCCGTAAAATAACAGGAAATGTTCTGGCAGCTCATTACCCAGACTTTATCCCGTAATTAAAAAAACAACAACACAGAAATTATATGTGTAGCTACATTAAAATTACAGAACATTTTCTGTTTTTTTTTAATTATGTCATATGAAGCTGCTCAGTAAGTAAACTTCTGAAAACTTCTTCTGAAAAAAACTTCAAAAATGTCTCAAAAATGTTTTTTTTAAACCGACAAAAACGTCGGATAAAACGCCCCAAAATCTAAAATGAAATGACAAAGGTCGAAAAGAGTGACAACATAGACTTCTTTAATCTCCGAAACCCTGTGCAGCCGACAGAAGTTGTCGGAGCACAAATTCAACAATTCCAAATGTAAAAATCACGTTGGTGAATCACGTTCTACGGACAGTTTCGGTTAAAATATACAGTCATACGACTGTTAATACACAGAGAGTGTAGTGTTGTGTGCAGGGGCGATTTTCTTTTTTATTGAAAAAAAAATTGATTTGTTTTTTATTATTATACTTTTTAGGGGGGCTGAGATGAAATTTAGGTTGAGCCCCCCCTAAAAAGGCTCTAAAATCGCCACTGGTTGTGTGGATGTATCTTATAGTGTGAATTTAAATTTTCCCAGAATATAAAACAACCTAACCAAGAGCATCATTTGTACGGTTTCTCACCCACGTACCTGTGTGTTCCTCTCGGTGTGTGTGTTTACTGCCGTCTGTGTTGTATTCCAAATTGGATTTTATGTCATTTAAACTGTATGCATTTCTAATGTATTTTTATTTTCTAGCCCTCCTTCTAGCCCCTGTCAGGCCGCCATTGTAAATAAGAACCTGTTCTTAATGACAAACTTCTGGAGCCCGGGAGGGGTCAAGGAGAAGAAAAAGCACATTTTTAGTAAGAGAATTAAACATCAGTACAAATTAGTAGTAGCAGTGATGTATATGATGACCTGCTCCAGGGTGTCACCATTGTACCAGCTCATCACATGCAACTTTTCTGTTGATGACGTCCATGTGTGTGTTTGTGAATTAAAACGTATACATGCAGTTTCTAGTTATTATTTCCTCCCCTGCACATTTTTAACATTTAGGATGTTTAAAGCTATAGTGCGTAGTTTCTGTACCCTGGAAATCCAGAGTTCTCACAAGAGCATAATTTGAATTTGCTCAGCGAGTCACTCTGGCATTCAGTAATGATGCTCATTAACTATGCCCTGGTAGCCGAGCTGCACCAATCACTTCGGTGTATCTGATGTAGGCGGGCCAGAGGCGAGCTGAACAGATGGCGACAGCGCTGCGACGAAGTCATTAGCTAACATTGCTAGATAGCTACGGATGAACACCAGTTGTTTGAAACGGCTTTGGCACCTACAATGAATAAGATAGACTTGGCTTTTTATCTAAAAGAGGAACAGAAGACGGCGCTCAAATCGTTTCTTTGCAACAAGGATGTTTTTGCTATTTTGACGACCGGATACGGCAAGAGTTCAATCTACCAGTTAGCTCCTCTGGTAGCTAAGAGTTTAACCCTTGTGTGGTCCTTCGGGTCCCAGTGACCCGAAGGACAACACAAGGATTATGTACTTCCCTTTACTTTGTTGAGAATTGCTCTCTAAACCCTGTTTCTTGTAAAGTAAGTAAGTAAAGTTTATTTCTAGAACACATTTAAACACAGTTTAAGCTGACCAAAATGCTGTACAAACAAGAACTAAGATGCTGTATTAACCCTTGTTTTGAGAGCAATTCTCAACAAAGTAAACGGAAGTACATAATCCTTGTCCTTCGGGTCACTGGGACCCGAAGGACAACACAAGGGTTAATCTACCAGTTAGCTCTGCTGGTAGCTAAGAGTTTAATCTACCAGTTAGCTCCTCTGGTAGCTAAGAGTTTAATCTACCAGTTAGCTCCTCTGGTAGCTAAGAGTTTAATCTACCAGTTAGCTCTGCTCGTAGCTAAGAGTTTAATCTACCAGTTAGCTCCTCTGATAGCTAAGAGTTTAATCTACCAGTTAGCTCTGCTGGTAGCTAAGAGTTTAATCTACCAGTTAGCTCTGCTGGTAGCTAAGAGTTTAATTCACCAGTTAGCTCTGCTGGTAGCTAAGCATATGGGGCTGTTGTGATTGTTCATAGTGGTATCCAATTGCATGCAGTGAGATTTTCAAATGCATGCTTGGTGCCGCCCCTCGAATTGGGCCCTTTTCATTATTCATTGCCAGACCCTTAATCTTTCTAAGTAATGACAACAATTCTGTCTTTTGAACGTACACACGTTCCACCAAAACAAGTTCCTTCCCGAGGCTATTTTGCAGCGGCAACAATGCTTTGCAAGATTGGTTGAAAGAAATGCCAATAAACCAGAGCACATTTTTCTCCCATCCAGGAATGCTGTGTGGACTCGCCAGACCCTCCTCCGCGGCGCGGTGGAGGAAGGTCTGGCAATGCAAGACTACTTGTAGCTTAACCCGTCAAATCAAGGAGGACACGGAGGATTAAAAAAACATGATGGACTTCAGAAGAGGTCATTATCTTCACTCGAGTTTCTGCGGTCAAAGTGGCCGTCGACACAATTTTCTGGACATAGTCATAAAGAGATATACAGAGAGAGTGTGGAGCTGATAGTCTTAATTAGCTTTGTTTCAATCATTCATAATTTGGCAATGGCTTGAATGTAATGGATGTTCATTAATATAAAAAAGCTACGCACTTAAGCTTTAAAGTCTCCAGTTTATCATACTTGATAATTGATTTGAAAAAGATATTCTTAAACTCCAAGCACAGGCTGTTTTTATTGCTCTGCACAGAATACAGAAAAATGTGCAGAATGATTCCCCCGTGGACTCAAACACATCCAAGAGTGTGTGTGTGTGTGTGTGTGTGTGTGTGTGTGCACATATTTACATACTAGGCAAATAATGTGCATTCAACTGTTTCTATATGTGTGCTGACAGTATACATGTGTGCAGAATGTATTGGATATTCCCAGGTGGCAAGACTTTATGGACTGAGTGTTCCTCTGTGTGTGTGTGTGTGTGTGTGTGTGTGTGTGTGTGTGTGTGTGTGTGTGTGTGTGCGCGTGCGTGTGCGTGTGCTCTCTGAGCTGCAGTAGGTCTGCAACTACTACAACAAATCCCCAGCGTGATTGAATTTGTTATGTAGGAGATGAGTATAAAGCAACATGCACACTACTAGCTTGGTTTCCGTGGTGATGCAGGGAATTACCCCCACCCCCCCATTTCCAAAGAAAAAAAATTCTGATTCAAATCAAATTGTCAGATGTGTTGGAGGTGTGTCTATGATCGCACACAGAGAAAAACACTTGAACTACCAAATCCCCCCCGCGATAAAACATCACTTTGTAAAGTAAATGACAAGACATTACTCACATACAGTGTTGGGAAGGATACTTTCAAAACGTATTTCATTACAGAATACAGAATACATGCCCACAAATGTAATTTGTAACTGTATTCTAAATACCAACGATTTAAATTGTAACTGTAACGGAATACAGTTACTCATAATTTGTATTCTGAATACGTAACGCCGTTACATGTATTCCGTTACTCCCCAACACTGCTCACATAATGTACATATCACATATATAATACACAGGTTCCCATCTCTTGACATTCCAAAGGAAAAAAACATGCAGTTTTCTCTTGTTGCTCTGTATATTTCAACACACGTGCGAAATGAATCAGTGGCCTTCAAAAAACAGTCTAATTTTTAACCACTTCACTGTCCCCTTATCTATGAAATGTTCCAGTGTATTCAGATCCTTTACTGAAGTACTTGTTTTTAAGTAAAGGTTCTCATACCATACTGTATAAAATACAAGTAAAATACCTGCATTGAAAAAGTAACTTAAGTAAAAGTATGTAGGTATCACCAGAAAAGTCCTCACATTTTAGAAACTGGAAACAGTCCAAACAGTTTTGTGTTTAATGGTCTAATCATTTCAGCTGGACTCAGAAGCTGTTATATTGTTGCCTAGTTTCATATACAGTTTAATAAAAAAGTCTAATATATAAACAAATATAATGAATGAATCCTAATTTGTAAAGGAACTAGTAACTAAAGCTATCAAATTAATGTAACGGTACTGGAGTAAACTTACTTAGTTAGATTCCATCACTAGAGGGTAGGAATATGGTTGTATGGTTTGGAGGACTTGTTCATTTAAAAATGTAAGAAAGACTTTATTGTTCCACCTGCCAAAGGTGAGTGTATTAAACTGTCAGGTAAATTGGCAAAAACGCAACGGTAACACTTTACAATAAGGTACACAAAAATGTAGGTAGTTACTGAGGAATGGATGAGGAATGAAGGAGTAACGAATGGTTAGTTAATTATTAGTTACTAATTGACTGACTGATTCAAGCACTAATGATTAGTTACTGGTTAAAGTAATACGCCCCCGTTTGTCGAAATAGGGCTTATCACGCTCTACCCTGGCTGTAGATAGGTAGGCCAACGCATTTTATGTCTCAGTGCAAGTAATTAGGTTGTTTTTTTGTCTTTTGTTGGCTCACTTTTACTCACAGCATGCTAACCGGCAACATAGGATTCCATTCACTACGCTAAGCTAACTAGCGGTGGCGCTGCCGGTGTTGCACCGGACTAAAACAATGCATGCACAAAAAATGCGTTGGCCCACCTATCTACAGCTAGGGGAGACCATGAAGGAGTAACGAATGATTAGCTAATGATTAGTTACTGATTGACTGATTCAAGCACTAATGATTAAAGGTAAAGGTAAAGCTACTTTATTGACACATACACATACATGTAGCGAAATTCATTCTCTGCATTTAACCCATCTCTCAAGGGAGAAGTGGGCAGCCATTTACCGGGGAGTAACTCCAGATCTGAGCCAGTGCCTTGATCAAGGGCACTGACTGGAGAACCCAGTACATGTTTTTAATGGTGGGGGAAACCGGAGCACCCGGAGGAAACCCACGCAAACTGTCACGCTCTGGACGGGGTAGGACCCAAAAGCAGAACACAGGGTGAGATCAATAATACTACTGTTTATTAGAAAATGAATAATGGAGATGGTGTTCCGTAATAGAGGTTATTGGAATGCGTATGGGTAGGTTGCAGCTCAGCAGAAGTACAAAACGGCAGGCGAGAATAGTCGGGAACAGGCTGGGGTTCAGAGACACGGAGAGCAGGCAGTGGTCGGCACGGGGAGTCCAAACAGAAGATCCAGGTAAGGAGGGAAAAATGAAGTAGCTGGCGGTGGAGGGAGAACGGCGTCTATGAGGTAGAACAAAAAAAAACACAATGAGAAAAAGGGCTAAACTACGGGAAACTCAGGATAATAACTAGAACTGGAGATAGCTGAATAATGTACAGGAACGCAAGTGATAATTACGTGGCTGAAACAATTATCTGGCGAGGACTGAAAGCAGACCTCTCCCTAATATAGGGAGAGTGGCAATCAGCCCCAGGTGTGTGGACTGGTGCAGGTGTAGTAGATCGTAGTGATTGCAGATGCCTAGGTGCCGGGGTGCCTTCAGTGGTAGTGGGAAGTCAGGAAACCGAGGAACAAAAAGAGACGGACGGGGACAAACAACACAGACACAAAAAAGGGGTCAGAGGTAAGGGAGACACACAAAAGGGAAGGGGAGACAGCTCAAGGAGGTGGGACCCTGACACAAACATGGAGAGAACATACAAACTCCACACAGAAAGGATTTGAAACCAGAACCTTCTTGCTGTGAGGCCACAGTGCTAACCATTGGGCCACCTGGTTACTGTTAGACAGACTGGTAGCTACTGTTAGATGAATGAGTAACGAATGATTAGCTAATGATTAGTTACTGAATGATTCCAGCACTAGCTAACATTAGCTAACCATTTGTTAGTCATTCATTTATCAGTAGCTACCAGTCTGTTTACCAATTACTAATCATAGGTGCTTGAATCACAGTCAATCAGTAACTAATCATTAACTAACCATTTCTTACTCATTCGTTCATCAGTAACTACCTACATTTTGTGTACCTTATCATAAAGTGATACCAACGTAACTGTAGGGATGAGTTTAGGTAAAGGCAAGTCTATATCGGCAAAGTTCCATTTCCGGGATTGCTCCGGTGCCGCCACAAATTCGGCCGGATGTCCGTTATCTTCCGCTTTCTTTGTGTTGGCGAAGCTCCAGTGGATTTCTGAGGACTATGGTTAACTGCTCCTCAGATCTCTGCAGGGTAAATCCAGACAGCCAGCTAGAATATCTGTCCAATCTGAGTTTTCTGTTGCACCACTAAAACAACCTTTGAACGAACACATGTTCCACCAAAACAAAGTATTTCCCGAGACTATTTTGCAGAGGCAGCGTTGTTCTGTCGATTGTGATTGGTTTAAAGAAATGCCAATAAACCAGAGCACGTTTTTCTCTCCCATCCTGGAATGCTGTGTGGACTAGCCAGACCTTCCTTCGCAGCGCTGTGGAGGAAGATCTGGCAATGCGAGAGTAGGTAAAAGAGGATGTGATGTGAATTTGAATTAAAGATCTCTCAGAGTGCGATCCGAGGATTTCTGGGGTTAAATTACCCTGCACACCAAAGACTGAAGATGACGGGGAGAGTGTGGCGTAAACGGGGACATACTGTATATGGTGGACTGAGACGTAGCTGATGGCGTAGCTGATAGGTTGAGAGATGAATGGAGGAGTAGAGGGGTTGCCAGCTGCCCCTGCAGGGATGACAGGCTCCCTGTTGCCTGTGTTTGTGCGCCAGTTTTGTTTATCTGCCGTTTCTTTGTTCGGTCTTGTCGTCATGTTTCATTTCCTGTTTTACCGGGAGGCTTTGATGGGGACATGGCACATCTGCTCCAACCTCCGTGTCTGCTATACCTCTCCCTCCATCTTTTCTGTCTTTTTATTGAATTGTCCCTCCTCTTCTCTTCTTATTTCAAAATCGGAGGTTCATGTTATTGTTCAAGGACCAGTTTACTCAGCCCAGTTCCAATGAAGTTGGGACGCTTTGTAAAACGTAAATGAAAACAGAATGCAATGATTTTCAAATCTTTTCCAACCTATATTCAATTCATTTCAATCATTACACTAAAATGACAAGATATTTAATGTTCAAACTGATACAATTTAAAGTTTGTTTTGCAAATATTCACTCATTTTGAATTTGATGCCTGCGACACGTTCCAAAAAAGCTGGGACAGGGGCAACAAAAGACTGGGAAAGTTGAGGAATGCTAAAAAAAAAACCCTGTTTGAAAGATTCCACAGGTGAACAGGTTAATTGGTCATGATTGGGTACAAAAGGAGCATCCCCCAAAGGCTCAGTCGTTCACAAGCAAGGATGGGGCGAGGTTCACCATTTTGTGAACAACTGTGTGAGCAAATAGTCCAGCAGTTTTTTTTAAATTTTATTTTACCTTTATTTAACCAGGAAGAGATTAAAAATCTCTTTTTCAAGAGTGTCCTGGGAAACAGTTAACTTCATTTAATATTGTATGTGGCGTTATCTTTTGCGGGGTGCAAATGTTCCACCAAAACAAGTTCCTTTTGCAGATCCACCATCGCTGCGTCCAGAGATTAGCGCCGCCCAAGACAATTGTGATTGGTTTAAAGGTCCAATGTGTAGGAATTTCTCCCATCTAGCGTTGGGATCATATATCGCAATCAACTCTCTCGCACCACGCAGTTCGTATTAGGCTGGCGACAGACTGGCTGTGTGGCGTGAGCGTGTCCGCTGCGTGGCGTGTCCGTTTATATTTCGGCTCCCATGTTAACAGGTTAGAGCTTACACACTGCCTGCGTGACACGCACGTCTCACGCGCGACTCAAGCCATGCCGAAACCGCGTGCCTGCTAGAAATAGGGCCGACGCCTATTTTTCACGCGACACGCAAGCGTGTTGGAAGCGTTTCCAGGCAAAATAGAATAGGAAAAGAAGTTTATAAGTCATTTTGACACAAATACATATTAATAAATGACATGTTGATGTTTGAAAATCTCTAGGTTTTGACATAAATGCAGATACAAAAAAAAATTGATTTTCTAATATTGCACCTGTCGATACAGAACAAAATATTCTGTAGCCTATTTTGCCGTCAATACTGCCGACATTGTCTTTGCTGTAATAAAATCACTATAAATTTATGTTTAACATGAAGTTTACTATATTATCAATGGGAAACATACATGTGTACAGACAAGGCTAGCAGCAGCAGCGCAGCGTCAAGACACTTTTTTGGTGTGCAAAGACATAGAAAAATCAACACAGCCGCCACGCAACTGACACGCAACTTCTGGGCCACGAAGAAGACTCCTGTTCCTGAAATCTGGATTTTGAATACGTGTTGTCCTCCATGTTTCCTTCTTCAAACTTGCCGGGGGTCGGGAAGCTACGATACCCGTTAGCAGCATTAGCAGCACCTGTGAGTTTATCATTTGACAACAAAAACGCGAAAGGCGGAGCAGTACGTCCTGTATGTCCCTTACCGGCTACCGTATTTCAAGATGGAGCATGAATATGGAGCGTCTACCCCAGTTCATGCAAACACAAATGTAAAATTCCAAGCCAATAGGAATACTTGGAATTGATGGTAGTGGTTAAATATTCATGAAAAAGGACAAGTTTGTCAACGGGCAACACAGATTTCGATCATGAACAACTAAACACGTTACACACTGGACCTTTAAAGAAATGCAAATGTTTCCTATTTGTTTCCTTCAGGGATGTGTGGAATCAGTATTGTTGCCACCCTAATGTGACACTACCTATGCATCAACACAGTCCCGAAACTGTTACGTGATAAGTACATTTCAGAAAGCATAGTATATATTTTTGAAAACTTTTTTCCCGTGCTTCCTACTCCTCCTTTGATCTTATTCTCTCTTCTGATCCCTTTCTCTTTACCTCATTGTTCTTATTTTAATCTCTTCTGTTACTTTTGTATGTTTTGGTCTGTCTTCTTCTCGCCCTTCCTCACATTTGCTCCTTTCCTACCTTCCTCTTTATCTCCCTTCTTTCCTCCGTGCCATTGTCCTCGTCTTCCTTCTCCTCTGCTCTCAGGGTAGGAAATAAACCCACAGAGTGATAATCTCTAGCTAAATAGACAGCTGATCCCTTTAAAAGCCATGCTACGGAGGGGAGGAGAGTGTTTACAGGGCCTCCAGCGAATGTGCTCCACTACTGGGAAATTAATTAGCCGGCCCAACTCTCAGATGCTTGAAATTCTCATCCGTTTTCCCCCTCTCTCTCTCCACATTTCAAGTTATTTTTCTTTCGGAAAATACCTCTCTCTCTGGCTGTCACTTGGTATCCATCCAAAAAATGTTTAGCCAATTATAATGAGGTAAATTCGCTCTTGAAGTGGCATTTATTTTTCATTAAAAGGGATAATGCGATAATAGATGAGGTGATGGAAATGCATGTGTTGAAAAAGTAACCACAGGCTTGGCACAGTCCGTGTGCCATTTTGTTCCACGGATAATCGAAAAGTGGTTTCGGACCGATTGAAAAACTTTCTGTGAGATATTTCTGAAATGGGAGCTTCGGATGTGCAATATTGGAATTTTAAAGAGTGCAAATATTTTTTTTTTTCTTCAAATTGAAGCATGAAATATGTTACCTGACAAGAAAGAATAAAAAAACAATCAATTCAACGACCCGTTCCACTTTTCATGCAGATGTGATTTTGTTTGATGTGGAGGAAGTTAATTTGTTTGCTTTAGCGTCGGCGTGCAGTGTGCAAAGCTCTCATTACCACCAATAAGGATGATCTATACAAGCAAACGCAGGTTTCTAATGTGTCCTAGAACAATATGAATCAAAGTAGACAATCTCTCTCTCACACACACACACACACACACACACACACACACACACACACACACACACACAGTGCTGAAGGAAGTTTTAAACTAGAAACTTTTCTTGAGCAGTCATTATTCTTAGTTGTTGCTTTTGCAGTTGGGACATTAAAACTGCAGCATTCTGGAACTATGTTCAGTTTCTTTTACAAAATGTAACATTTGGGGGCGGCTGTGAGCGGTCGTCTACCGATCAGTCAATCGTTCCATGTTTACGTGTCCTTGGGTAAGACACTGAACCTCAAATTGCTCCCGATGCTGGGCCATCGGAGTGTGAATGTTTATCTGATGTGCAGGTGGCACCTTTTATGGCAGCCTCGGCCACAGTGCATGAATGGCCTGGTGAATGGTGAATGGTTCCTGTACTATGTAAAAGCCCTTTGAGTTGTCGTTAAGACTAGAAAAGTGCTATATAAATACAGTCCACTTACAGTCCATTTAAAGGGGAACTATGCAGTTTTTTTTTTTAACTTTATTTACCTTAACTGAACAGCTTTGGAGTCATAAGAATGGTTGTATGACTTTTTTTCGGGTTGAATGGTGGTCGTCTCGCTTCCCCCTAGCGCCTGTGAGTGGAAAAAACCACCCTTGCAACTTGTATGGTGTGATATCAGGTCTCGCGATGTAACGAATTGCTTCACGGCACTGCACACATACGGCCATTCAGGAACCGGCTAACAAGGTAGCGATGGAGTTTTTCACACTATCGTCATGGCCGAGCCGGCAATGAAAGAAGCAGAAAGCTAGAAAAGCATTGTCGGAGGAACAGAGAAAGAGGAAACGGCAGACTGACCGAGCGAGGACTCAGACACAAGTAAACATAGGAGCTGCCAAATATTTATTCCGAAGTTGTAGGAAAACTGCATAGCGCCCCTTTAAAATAATTTGGTGAGTCTCTATTTGGTGCTGTCTAGGTTTCTTCTTTCTATCAATCAATACTACTATCTCTCTCTCTGCCCATCAAATGTCAGCTGTGTTTTTTGTTGACATGAGAGAACGAAGTGCATGGATCAACGACTGATTTTATTTGTGTATTCATTTGAGTGTGTGTAACCCAAAGCAAACCGCAGTGTCCAATCATCACACAGCCTGTTGAGTTTAGTACTGTTAAAAAATCTCACATATTGTCGGTTCACTTGTCTACGCAGGGCACATGAGAGCAGGGTATTTTTCATACGCTCCAGCTCCCTGTTGGACGCAGCTGGGCAGTCTTAATATGATTAGTTTGGCCCAAATTGTCTTGAGGCTCGTGAACCAAAAGGTTACTTTGTCCTTCCAGCCAGCTGTCCATCGTAGACGAGTGCTTTCAAGTTTCTACCCTTCACAACTCCCCTGTAGTTCAAAGGCATTGTGTTGTGTGTGTGTGTGTGTGTGTGTGTGTGTGTGTGTGTGTGTGTGTGTGTGTGTGTCAGGACTGTATTCTAGTCATTCCCTCGTCGAGTCGAAGACAAGTCCAAAACCAGGACTAGTCGAGACCAAGTCAAGGCAGAGTCCAAACGAGAGACAGTCAAGACCGAGAATCCTTTTCTAGACCACTTAGGTTGCTTTCACACCTGCCTCCTTTGGTCCGTTTAAAACTAACCTGGGAGAGTTTTGTTCGGATAGTCCGGTTGGTTTGGTGGCGGTGTGAAAGCTCATCCCAACTCATGGCGTGGGTCAAACAAACGTCTGGTTCGCTTGAAAACGGGGTCTCGGTTCTCTTCGAGGTGAACTAGAGTTTGGTTCACTTCAGGTGAGAATGCGATCTGACCCAAATACAGGAAGTGACACAAAAACTCACTATTTACAGACTTATATATGATTTAAGGGACAATAACTTTCAGATCTGTAAGCTGTTCTGAGCACACATCGCTGGTCGTCTGTGTGACATCATCATCTCTCTCTCCCCTTCACTTGTCGTCTGTCAGCTGCTCACATTGTTCACCTTCTTAAATATTTTAACACTAAAGCAGAACCAGAAAACCCAAGACGTTATAAATCTGGTGTTGCTCCATTATTTCTGAGACCAGAAGTGTCGGCGAGTTTTAGATATTCTTTCCAAAAAACAAGCGACCGTTTGGATCGCGTGGCATTTGTTTAGAGTGTTGGGTGCATTTGACAAAGTGCAGTTTGAAAGCACCAAATGAAAAATGCAACAATTTTGCAACTTCAGCCCCGAATCACACCGAGTCCACCGAACTATAGCACCACTGTATCCACGTTCGGGCACTTTTTGGCTAACGTTCTATGAAAATATCTGTTAAAATACAAATATAAATTATCTTGTAATGTTTTCACGGCTGGTTTTTCGGGGGTATTAAGTCTAATCAATGCTGTCGTGCTTCAACAACTCTGAATTACGCAATAAAAGCTCCTTAATTTCCACTAAAGTAAAAATATAAACTTTTTAGAGGGAAAAATCGTCCCTCATCAAAGTCACTTTCATAGACTAATTAAACATGCAAATGTCCATGTACATATATGAAAATTCATACATAGATTGTTAGATGGTTGGATGGTTTCCGAACATGGACACAGCGACGCTAGGTGTGAAAGGGCCCTTACTTACCTGTTCATAATGTACAGTATGTGATGCAAGAGACAGTAAACCTTCTGTTTTAATCTTATTTTGCATTATTATTATTCGTAATAATAAAAAAAGCGTGCAGAGTAACACACTGTAGGATCAAATTAGGCCATATTATTTACTTTTACTATAAAAATGTCAATTAAGTCACACAAGGCTAAAGTGTAACTTCACATTTCAGATGTCATTCTGGTGTAACAAGAACGTTCTGGACTGCTGATGGAAAATGTAACAAATAACAAGCGACCGAGTTGTCACTGAAAACAACTAACATGTTACAAAAACTGACACAGCGAACTAGAAAAGATGGCCCACATTTAGACCGTACAGAATGACGGTGCCGTGTCATTTCTCCGCAACAGGTTCTCACACCCATCTCGTAAAATATGGCCTTGGTCAGGTGTCTTTGTCGTTCCTAAAAGTCTCCTTTAGCGCTTTAAGTAAACACGCTTGGTCGGGACTATTGCCGTCCCTTTAGCGATATATGTAAACGCGCTTGGTCGGGACTATTGCCGTCCCTTTAGCGATATATGTAAACGCGCTTGGTCGGGACTATTGCCGTCCCTTTAGCGATATATGTAAACGCGCTTGGTCGTGACTATTGCCGTCCCTTTAGCGATATATGTAAACGCGCTTGGTCGGGACTATTGCCGTCCCTTTAGCGATATATGTAAACGCGCTTGGTCGTGACTATTGCCGTCCCTTTAGCGATATATGTAAACGCGCTTGGTCGGGACTATTGCCGTCCCTTTTGACGCAGTTATGTTAAGGAAAAGGTCGTGGGTGGGCGTACAGTTCCGTGACACTTGGGAACTACAGGACAGTTGGGTTTAGGAAAGGGTCGTGGGTGGGTGTACGGTTCTGTGACACGCGGGAAGAACGCGAACCCCGGTCTCCTGGGTGAAAGTCCTGTGTTTGACCCATCCACCACCCCGACCAATCTCCTTACGGGGAAATTCGCCCTTACATACTACTCGCTAAATCCTATCTAACTGCTGCTCTCCCCGGTGTGTTACAAAAAAACACGCTGAAAGACGCATTTTTCGTTGCATCAGACGCTGACAGCTACTGTCCCAACATCCTTATTTTACGAGTTCGGAATGAGAACGTGTTGTTTCTCCGACGCTCCATTGTTACGACCTCTCAATAACCCGAAAAATTCCTTTTAGTCCTACAGCCTACTAGTCCGACGTCCACCAGCGATATTAGGAATCCCACTACGGCAACGCCAAGACCCGCCCTTCAATAGCATTTATTGGCCAGGCATCCATGCTTACACAAGACTATCCTAACCTTAACCACTCAAGGTCAAATGCCTAACCCCAACCAATTGAGCTGCTACATAGGGCAGGTCTTGGCATGGCCATAGTGGGGGACGTCGGACTAGTGGGCAGTAGGACCAAAGGGAATTTTTTCGGGTTATTGAGAGGTCGGAAAAATGGAGCATCGGAGAAATGGGCAGTCCCCCAGAATGACCCAAGGCTTCTTACAAAATAACACTGGTCCAGTTTTAAGTCGTTTAGATGCATTTCAAGTCTACATGTTACAAAAAGTACAACTGGTAAGGGACAAAAAGGAAGCAACTGCTGAGCTACATCTTCCAGGGACAAATTCGTGTTGACATTTTCATTTGTCAGTGTCTTAATTTGACACCTTACTAGTACAGTGCGTGTCACAGTAGGCTTCATTAATTCACTCGCTGTTTATCTCAAGTGTTTAGCATTATGATTCATTTATTTCCCCTTGTCACATTTTTCTTCCCACACACAAGTTGTATTAGGTGTTAAATGGAGCCATTAGTCATGTCAGCAGGATCTGAAACCAGGCCGAGATTAAACGGGAGGCGGCTTTTTAATTTGATTGTGTTTGCTATTTTTTCCTTGTTTCTTTGTTTTTCGTCTAGCTGTTACAATCACATTCACCTGATAACACAAAATTGAAGTTTCCTTTAGGACTTTTTCCCTGTTAAATGGATGGATGGATTTAGTTTCTCCTTATCTGAAGCAACGATTTATTTAGTTATATATTTATATTTGATATTTATCACATCAAATCAGACTGTCTGGCTGTTTTACACATCTGCTGATCTGCCCAAACATACCTGAGGTTGATCAGAGGGAGGGGGTGGGGGGTAATGCAGAAGCAGGAAGAAGAGGAAGAAATTTCAATATTGTTCTGTGCACACAGCAAACTTTAAGTCAACGATTTGAAAATAATTCGATATGCTTTTATTCAGCTCCAGCTGGGTAGATCACAGTCACACTTGGGCCTACTGACTGTAATGATCCCATGACTTTTTTTCTCCGATGTCCAACGTTTCAATTATTCAGTGAAATATTTTTACAAATACGAGATGGATTGGCTACATTTATTTGTTTTGTTTGATGAATCCTACTGACTGAAACTTTGGTGATCGCCTGATCATCATCTTTATCGTCACCATGGGGTTATGGTGTGTGTCCGTTGTCAGCGTCATTTCCCCGCTTCCCATTCATTTCTATCGGAGCAGCCGTGCAATGCATTCTGGTAGCGTCGCAGGGACTTTGGAAAAGCGGGGCATAAAATTCTGCTTTGAGTGTCGCGTAATTCTAGATGCATTCTAATGCAGGCCTTGAGTTTGACAGACGTGTCCTAAGTTTTTACATGTACACCAGCAGAAAACTCTCTGGAAGTGTCTTGCTCAAGGATACCTTAAACAAAGTTGCTCATGTGGGAATTGTAAACCACTGCAATGTTCAAAACATACTGAATGTCAAATTGACAATTACGTTCCTCTGTTACAGTGTTCAGCCTCTGGCTGAAGGTTAACAGATGTTGCTCTACAGGAAGTGTTTGCTTAGTGGAAGAAATAAAGGGTGGGACTGAGCTCATACTTTGCTTGCTCAAGGTGAAGAGTTTCCTGGCACTCATTTATTAGCAGTGGTGGAAGTATTGTACTAATACCAAACTGTAAAAATACTCTGTTTCAAGTAAAAGTCCTGCATTGAAAATGTTGCTCAAGTGAAAGTATGTAAGTATCATCAGGAAAAGAAATGTCCTTAAAATATCAAAAGTAAAAGTACTCAATGCAGAAAAATCCTCACGTTTTAGAAAAAATCAATCAACTAAGGCTAGGCTAATCATTTCAGCTGTACTTGTAGGCCTGTATATTGTTGGGTAGTGTAAGTTACAATAAAACATCATATTTTATTAAAATGCATGTGTTTTGTGACCAAAAATCTTATCTTGTAAAGTAACTAGTTACTAAAGCTTGCAGATTATTGTAGTGTAGTAAAAAGTACAAAGAGCAAATGAAACAAATCAAGTGAGCGATGGCTCGATGGTGTTTTAAGCCCCCAACATCGACTTCAAGGCAGCGCTGCGACGGTCGACTTCACGGCACCTAACCCTAACCTTAACCCTAACCATTGCCTAATCCTAGTGGCGGCGTTGGGGGCTTAAAACACCAAAGACCTGAGCAATGCCACACAAACAATTTATAAGTGGCGGGGAGGGTACCGTTCACATTTTCAAAGTACTACATTACATGTAATTTAGCTTACAATTGCTATATATGTCAGAGTTTGCACGCCTCTCGAGCAACTACGGGTTAAGTGTCTTGCTCAGGGACACATCGGTTGATGTATCGCAGTGGGAATTGAACACAGATCTCCCACACCAAAGGCATGTGTCACATCCACTGAGCCATCACCATCACACAAAAGTGCACACAGCTCTCGTGGGACGAGATCTAGTCACCCCTCTATATTATACCGATGGACCATGGAGAGGTGGATTAATCTCTGGGAGTAGTTGAGAAGTTTCTGTGGATGTTTGGATTTTAATAAAGTTACAATGGCGTCCATAGCATCGAGAAGCCAACCAGAGAGAGTTTTACAGTCACCTTTCAAGCCTGAAGGTGTTATTTTGGTACTTATTTTGGGAGAAGTATCAGTTTAACAGACAAGGGGTTAAAGAACTAAAAAGGCACCCTAAACTTCCAACCCTGAGTCAGATGAAGGGAAACTCCCAGTCCTTAGGGGGAAACCTCATTAGAAGCCTCTGAAAAAATCCTCCTCCATTATTGTCAGCAGCCCTCATTAGCACATAATCTGCCCAATCAATCAACTCTGATCCATCTGATCATTAAACGAGCGACTTGCCCCTTTATGTGCCGGATCTGCTTTGTTGGAACGAGGGTTCAGGCTCACGCTGTGATAAAGTGATGTCCTGGAGGTTCGCTTCCACTTTATCTCTCCCATTTGAATGTGTTTGATTTGGGGGTTCAGAGGGGAAGCCTTTTAAAATGGCTGGCTTTTTGCGCAAAGCTCCCCACTGTGCCGCAGCTCCACAGTGGTGGAGTGCTGAAGATCACGCACATATCAGCCTTACTGACAGTTTGAGAGTGAGACTTGATTCTTTGAAATGCAGGGCTCATTTGTTGGGATTTGTGAACTTTTTACTTAAACAGACCGGGCGCATATTAATGAAAAAAAAGTACCCTAAATGGATAGGTAAAAACTATTTCAATAATATGTTACAGAGTAACTGGGTTAGGAAGACAAAAAGTGAATACATTTGTATGTCCAAGTATGTCTGTGTGTGTGCACGCACCCCCTAGTGTTCTTCCAAAACTTTTAAAAAGGAATATATGTTCATGCCCGTGAAGAAAGTGCATTTATCAATTATTGTATGTAGGCTAATATATCTTGATGTTCTGTGGCTCAGACTAATGTTTATTTTATGAGTCACTGTGGCTTCCATGAGCACAGAAAAGCTGCGTGTTGTTCAGGAAAGGCTTAATGATTAGTACAGTTAGCTTCTGTATTTACTGCATTGGTATTGATCCATACAGACGCAAGAAATCATCTCCAAATTATCGGCTATCAGCTAAATCTCCAAATGCACTCAGTTATATCAGTGTAGTGTCTTTAGAGAAGTGGGCGGGGTTAGCTGATGGACAGGGCCAGACTGACACGTCACATGAGGGGGTGTGGTGTAAATCTGACTCAACCGCTAGCTCAACTCAACCCAGCCATTGTGTGTGGAGATGTATTGAGGAATTGTTTCAGGAAGCGGAGGCAGAGAGCCTCAAGCGGGCGGACGCTACAGGCCACACATGCTGGAAGACAAACATTTTGAAAGACTAATTCTTACTGAAAGGTTTTCGATGTTTAATTGAAAGACATTTTCTTGTTTCCCACAACACAGAGCGGGATCGCGGAGTCTTGACGCCGACGAGAGGATGCTGGAGAGCGGAGTAGCATACGCGGAGTAGCAGCCTCCAGGCGGCAGAAGAGACCTATGCCTGCAACCGTCTGGGTGAGTCAGTTTAACACAGCATGACCCCACTTAGATAGGAAAGTATCCACTCATACAGGCAAGCACAGGTCTCATTTTCACGTTAAATGCATCACGCAGGGGGATGAGACCAATACCATTAATGTTAGGAGCTAGGTTTGCCTTTAGTAGCTGCATTTCTTTGTTCTATGAGCCCAGGTTAGCTTAGCCTTGTAACAACAGCTCTGACGTATTATCACCTTTATGACTACATGTGACTCATTTGAAACAGTTGACTATTTACGCACCCAGCAAACACAGAGGAACGTTAGCATTCATGTGAAGTTGTTTCAGCTCTGTTTTGGTCTCCACCAAAAATATCTGGCTTTTAAGCCGCTCTATGTTCCGCTGCTACGTACTTCAACAGCTAGGGCCCTATCTTGCACTCAGCGCAATTGCCTATGTACACCGATGCATGTATCATTCCTATTTTGACTTTTCCCTCCACAGACGCACGTCGGTAAATTAGGGAATCTATTTGCGCTCCCGGGGGCGGTTCAGTGAAAAGAGGAGGCGTGTTCAGGCGCAAACGTTCCCTGGTGCTATTTTGCAGTTTCAGAAAACAATTCCGCCACTGACCAGGAAAAACCTGGTCTAAAGTCAGTCGCGCGTTATTCAGATGCTATTTTAGGGGTGCATGCTTGAGATCCGCCCACAAAGTTACTTGCATTTCACGTTTGATACTTGCGTTTCAGATCGTTAAAATAGGGCCCCGATAGTTCATGAAGTCGTTCATATTTTGGGCGAATGTGAACCAAACGTACCGTATTACTGCCTGATGAACGTTACCGTGAACTCGTTCATTCTGGTGTCAGATGCTAACTATTAGCTAAGGCCCAACAGCTCTGCAGGGCTGCAGAGTTGGCGAAAAGTACTCATTTGATTCATTTGTGTCACAACTTTAGTTTGTGCTGGTTTAGGTATATTTATCATGTCTCTTTAAAGCATTAAACATCCGTTTTAAATTATGATTAAGCTAACCTCCACTTGAAATTGTGAGTAAATATTTCTGAACACCAGACTATTTCTTTTCTACAGTAAGAAGCTGTGGAGAGAGATCCGTATCTCCATGTTCTCACAATCGGTACACTTTTAACATTTAGTATTCTCCTTATTAAGCATTTAGTGTTTATTATTGGTGGCAGGGAGGGATGAGCTTTACATATCCTAGTGCAGCTGGAGATCTGAATGTTTCTTTTAAAAGTAGTAGAAATTCTCCTTGTTCTCTTAAAAATCACAGAGCCAGGGGTGTGATGAATCAAGTATTTATGTCATGCTGCATGGAGGCATCTTAATGCAATCCTCTCTCAACGTTCTGAATCTTTTGAATTAAAAATCCTCAAGTGAAATAAAGTTACATTTTTTTGTTAATTTCCCAGATTGATTAGTTGATTCAATCGACATATCTGTAAAACTTAGTTTCTCCACAAAGAATCACGCAAATACACCACTTTTATATACTTGGAAAAAAGTCACTCAGCATGAAAAAGCATAAAACACAACTAATTGACAAAATAAATCTTAGGTGACTAAGACCACGACTAGCGATTAGTCAACTAATCCACTAGGAGGGGGCAGCCTTACTTTGTTTTCATGTAACTGAAATATATTTAAAAAACTACATGTAGAATCACATTTTCCAAAATACAATGCATGTGATTACATTTTTAGTCGATTTGTCAACTAATCAACCGTTTTAGCCATTAGTCATTGTATGCGTTTTTTTATGCTGAATGATTTTTTTTCCAAGAAACCTATGAGCACATCTCTGCTAAACATGAGATTTAAAGTGGTGTTTTTGCATGACTTTTTGTGGAGAAATTTGTCTAAATTGTATAAGCAGTTGAGGATGATTATGATCGATAACAGGGAGGACATTTAAATCTGTGAAAAGCTCAGCTGCTAGGTCGATACTGCTAAAAAAACAAACATCTAAAATAACAGGACATCAACTAGATACTTGCTCCTTACCCGTTTCACACCCTGATCGCCCTGTTGTCTGCATCATCCTCTCAGAAAATGCACCGCTGAGTGTTTTTCTTTGAGCAGAGCCTTTGTTTTTATCACCGTGCACAAGTCGATAGTGGGTACGTTGCTGCTCCGTGCCCACACACGGACCCTGAGATTCAGTTTCAACAAGATAAGAAGAAAAGGTGCCAGTCAGCCTACAGACCAGCGTACCCCGGGGATGTACAGATAACAGATTCGGCCTGACTTTCACTCTCACGACTTGATGCTTTGTCCTTTTTGTCGATGGATATTTTGGGGCTATTTAAAGTGAACTAATACAGTTGAACCACAACACACAACTTTGAGATAAACTGTAAAACCATTATTTCCACGGTTCTCTGTGATAAGAAAAAGGCAACTGGCCTTGATAGAAATTCTTGAAGGTGAAGGCCCTGTGTTGTTTGACCCATCCACCACCCCAACCTGCGTCCTTTGGTGGATTTTCTGTCTTTCATGCTACTCGCTACAGTTGTCTCTCTTAAAGGGGAACTATGCAGTTCCTTTAGCTTAATTTACCTTAAGTGAACAGCTTCGGAGTCATTGGAATGGTTATATGACTTTTTTTGAGTTGAATGGTGGTCCTCTCGCCCCCCCCCCCAGCGCCTGTGAGCGGAAAACCACCCTTGCAACTTTCGTCCGGCAAACCAGCGGCCTCAGCGTCAGGAAGTATGGCGTGATATCAGGTCTCGCGATGTAACAAATTGCTTCACGGCACTGCACACATACGCGCATTCAGGAACCGGCTAGCTATAAGAACAAGGTAGCGATGGAGTTTTTCACACTATTGTCATGGCCGCGCCGGCTAAAAAAGAAGCAGAAAGCTAGGAAAGCATTGTCGAAGGAAACAGAGAAAGAGGAACAGGCAGACTGACCGAGAGAGGACTCAGACACGAGTAAACGTAGAAGCTACCAAATATCTATTCCGAAGCTGTAGGGGGAGCTCTATAGAGAAACCTGCGAGAAAACAGCGAAGAAATGGCCAAAACTGCACAGCGCCCCTTTAATAGTCATTTTACAGCGCCGCGCTCGAGATGCTGCTCTGCCCGGTGCGTACCATGCAGACGCCAAAGGGAGATTTTTGTGTCGGTATCGGACGCCGGGAGACATTGATTGTGTGCGGCTGACAACATTCAAATACCAAGTCACCAGCAAAGTGTTGCAAAGTACCAAAGTACCAGCAAAGTAGCAAAACATACCAAAATCGATGAAGAGACTCGAATATGAAAATATATCCTGTGTGTTTCACAGAGCAGTTTAAACTTCTCAACGTCTCTTTTTGCTGCTTCCCCCTTCTCTTGGCCTCTTTATAAACTCCTCTCTGGTTGACTTCTGAAGAGGCGGAACAACAGGAAACAGTACAGACTAGTTAGAACACAGGGTGGAAATGAGACTTGGGCTTTTTTGTTTGTTTGTGCTTTTTTGTTTGTTTGTGCATTGAAAAGGCGCTTCCTCGCTTACGAAACCCTCCTCACAGCGGAGGCTTAGCAGCTGCCGCCAGTAACTGTGAACTGGGTTGTTTTTGTTTCAGTGTGCAGATGTAGAAAAAAAGAGTCTGGAAGGAAGTGCGTGTGCATGTGCGTGTGTGTGTGTGTGTGTGTGTGTGTGTGTGTGTGTGAAAAGCTTAAAGGTCCCATGGCATGAAATTGGCATTCCCCCAGCCTGCCTATGGTCCCCCAGTGGCTAGAAATGGTGATAGGTGTAAACCGAGCCCTGGGTATCCTGCTCTGCCTTTGAGAAAATGAAAGCTCAGATGGGCCAATCAGGAATCTTCTCCTTATGAGGTCATAAGGAGCAAGGTTACCTCCCCTTTCTCTGCTTTGCCTGCCCAGAGAATTTGGCCCACCCATGAGAAAGAGATAGACATCATGGCTTTCAAACGAGCAAAGTGGCAATTGGTCAAGGCGCCACACCCCCACCCTCCACCTTGCCCCCTCTCCTCCTCAACAGCTACAGACACAGAAATGGCACATCTTAAGGAAAGCTCATTGTGGGACCGTTCTCTAGTGGCTGTAATTCTGCACCAAGGCTGAATTTCGGAAAAAGACTTCAGATAGAGTATTAGGGGACCACTAAGGTCTATATAAAAGAGACTTCAGATACAGTATTAGGGGACCACTTAGGCCTATATAAAAGAGACTTCAGATACAGTATTAGGGGACCACTAAGGCCTATATAAAAGAGACTTCAGATACAGTATTAGGGGACCACTAAGGCCTATATAAAAGCATCCAAAGAGCACCATGTCATGGGACCTTTAATTATGCTTATTTTATGGGAGTAGAAATTTAGCTGTGCCTTTTATGACTTCTGTGAATTCAGAGTCACTTGGAGGTCAGAAATGAGGCTGCAAGCTCCGCCACGTAAAACACAAGTTTTTGAGAAACTTTGACGAATCAATCGAAATTCTGAACGTGAAGCAACAAAGACCTGCCAAAGCAGATCCTCGTTCCCTGGCGTGTCCGGTCCTCGGCCACCGGAACTGTCGGCACGTTTTTGTTCCAGTGGTTTCGGCAGCTGAGTTCACTAATTAGAAGCGTCCCTTTACGCCTGAAGATAATTAGTGAAATGAGCTGCTGCTGTGTTTGGTTTTAATAAAACTCTGCAAACAGTTTGACAGCGCAGGACTGGAGAGCAGCAGCTAAACTCTTGAGCTCACACACATGAAAATGTATAGCCCAGATCAAAAATCTGGAACATTTAGTCAGGTGACAACAGCAGCCATCAAACTCAGCTGTGCAGCAGATAACTGAGGCACTGTTGAAGTGTTGTGTGGTTCATTAGGAGAGAGCGCGCGCCACACTGATCACAAGTCACAACATTAATTAAATTTGAAACAAAGCTTCAAACGTTCTGTGAAAGTAAAGTAATAAGCTTGCAAATCCAGTCAAAGGGGGCTTTCAGACCTATACCTCGTTTGGTCCGGACTTTTGGACTTTTCAGTTTGATCCAAATTGAAATTACAGGTGTGTAAACCTCCCACTGGACCATGAGCCGGACCACGAAAAGAGGTGGTCTTTGTCCGGATCAAACTGAACCAAGGTGTCTGGTTCGTTTTCTATTGTGGAGGCACTTCGGAACAAATACAGCACGTTCTGGCAGGCTATCACCCTGTTATAAGACCGGGAAAGCTCCTCTAAAATAGCTCAGTGTTTAGTGTGTATGTGAGAGAGAGAGTGACAGTGAATGCGCTCAGAGCAGACAGCTGTCGGCTACCAGAGCAGAGAAGAAATCAGCAGTTTACTTGTTAAGTTGTAGTAAATGTACAGTGTAGGTTTCACTTTGCCGCTGAATAAATGCTGCAGCTCCTTCAATCCCAAGTAAAGTTCCCGTGTCTTGCTTCCCAACAACGCAACAAAACAAAAAGAGCACGGGGGGGGGGGAGAGCAGCAGTCAGTTGGTAAAACTCACAAAACTCCTGACAGCAGAGAGTGGATTCGAGAAGACGGGGAAGCCCATCTGCAACCAATCAGTTAAAAGTATCAGAAGATGCGGCTCGCGTAAGTGATGACGCCAGGCCGTAGTTTTGTCGGGTATAGCTCTTTAGTGCGCTTGCATAACTGCAATGTGAAACCAAAACTAACCGGATGAAATGTATACAATGTAACAAAAACATGAACCTTGGGGGGTGCCCTGGTAGCTCACCTGGTAGAGCGTGCGCCCCATGTACCAAGGCTCAGTCCTTACCGCAGGACTTTCAGGTGTGAAAAGGCCCTAAACTAGACTGGCGAGACGTTAGTTTCTAAAGTGGTGCAGAACTCCACCATTGCACCAGACATATTCAGCGACAGAGGATATTATAATTGTAAAATAATAATAAATCCCTCCATAGCGCTCTGCTAGTAGCAGCATGGATTCTCTTGAAATTACATTATCGCCGTGTGTCGCGTTGCGAGACACGCAAAAGACCCTTTTCGAAATCATATTTGAGCGGCCAGAGTGTCCGCACTAAGACCCCTCTTTAGAAATTGGAATCGCATTTCAAAAAAACAATTCCAAATGTGGTTTGGATCCAATTTGCAACAAAAGTCTGAACAAGGCCTAATGTTCCGTTCATGCCACCTGAGAATATCAGGGACCGCCCCCGTGGTTATGTCATTTTTCCGACCGCCAGCTTTCATTTGCTTGCTTGTCTATGCGTGTTCTTCTTCTTTTCTTATATTGGCGTTTGGCATAACAACTTGTTGCATGACTGCCACCAACTGGTGGGCGTAGCCTAGAGCATCAGGTGTGTGAGAACATGGAGGCCACAATAACAAAAGATTTGCTGCTGTTTTCTTATACGAGCGCCTACTTGACTTAAATTGGTTACTGGCAATAGCACACAACCTGTATAACTAATTTAAAGGAATACGCCACCGTTTGTTGAAATAGTTCTTATCATGGTCTCCCCTGGCTGTAGATAGGTGGACCAACGCATTTTTTGTCTCAGTGCAAGTAATTAGGTTGTTTTTTTGTCTTTTGTTGGCTCACTTTTACTCACAAGATGCTAACCGGCAACATAGGATTCCATTCACTACGCTAAGCTAACTAGCGGCGGCGTTGCCGGTGTTGCACCGGACTAAAACGATGCATGCACAAAAAATGCGTTGGCCCCCCTACAGCTAGGGGAGACCGTGATAAGCCCTATTTCAACAAACTGTGGCGTATCCCTTTGAGTTACTCTGTTGAAACCAAATGGACGACTACATCCTAAATCGATAGCACATTGTGGACGTTGGCAAAACATATTACATGCGTGCGTGAATTTTCTATATTTAGGAAAAGTTTCTCACCCTTCAACACATTTGAACATTTGATCGTCGGCCATGTTTCTGTACGTCAGTCGTCACCGACGCTTCACCAACTGGGAAACTCTGTTAGCAAAATCTAGCCCCAGTTTCCCACCTCTGATTCCCACATGAAGTGACGTGAACAATGACGTTTTCACTGGGAAAAGTTTTTTTCCGATGCCCATGAACGCACGGTACGATGCATAGCAGGACCCAACAATCACAGGTGTAACTAATATCACTAATTGCTGCAGTGCATTGCCATAAGTGCTGGAACAGACCCATCGTTAATGTTACTAGTCCCACCTGTGCTCTTCCTGTTGCGTCTGAAAAGGTTCACGAATTAGATTCTAGCAACGTGGCATCATGACTTTGCGTAAACATACACGCCACTTTCCTAAAGCCAAATGGCGTGTTATCTGTACGCTATTTTGAGCTATCCACGTGTATGTCTACGCTGTACATAAAGCGGATGTAAACATACACACCGCGTGGCATCGCCACGTTGCGTTTTATCGTGAGAACGTCACACGCTTGTAAAAAAAAAACACAAAAACACAAAAAAACGACAAAAAAACATCAAAAAAACGACAAAACCACAACGGTGACCAACGTCACACAGTTAGGAAAAAAATAAACGGTTTGGTTTAGGACAGAAACATTGGGGAAGGCTTAAAAAAAAGTCTTTACCCATCCGTGGACTTAGGTCCCTTCATACTACTTGCTACGGCGAAAATTCATGCCAAAATGGCATACGACTTGGCGTGTCATACATACGCCACTTTGAGATCAGTCTGGATTCTAGAGTTCTCTAATGCCAACCTTACACCAAATTACTTTTAGGGCCCTATCTTGCACCCGGCGCAGCGCAAAGCCCGACGCAAGTGTCTTTGCTATTTTTAGACCGGCGCACTTGGCAATTTCCCATCCAGCGCCCACGTCATTTAAATAGCAAATTCGCCCAGCTGGTCTCTCAGGGAGATGTGTTCAGGTGAGGAGTGTGTGTGTGTGTGCCCTGGTAGCAAAATTACGAATTCTACTATGGCCACGCCAAGACCCGCCCTTCAATAGCAGCTCGATTGGTTGGGGTTAGGCATTGACACCTCGAGTGGTTAAGGTTAGGATAGCCGATTGGTCAGGGGATAGGACCTGTACATGCAAGCATGGACGCCTGGCCAATAGTAGTGTGTGAATACTATTGGAGGGCGGGATAGTAGGATTCGTAAATTCGCGCCCTGGTAAATAAGTGTAGCGTTTTGATTGGTTGTGTTTTGGAAAAGGAAAGCAAGTCACTTCCTGTTAGATTTTTGTGTCTTAGGTAGAGAATTGTGTGTAGTGTTTTCAAAAGAGTTTTTCATGCAATTGAAAAGTGGCTGAGAAACAGCTTATGGTTTTGGAGATTCGGTGTGTAGTTTTGCACTTTGAGTGAGAGGTTTCACAAATCGTGTGACGTGAAACGATTTTGTGTGTGAGCAACCTGTAATATTCAAAAAGACAACCCTTCACGATGACTTATGTTAAGCTGTACTGCATTTCTTAGGCTGCACTGAATTTTGCACCCTGTGTGCGCGAGTAGTTGCTTATCCCCGGCCCCCTGTTTCACTTTCTGCACCACTGTCACTTTGACAAACTACAGCACATTTACTTCACTTAGTGAGCGAACGCAGGGACTCGGCAGAGGAGCTCGATACAGCGGCCCGAAATCCAAGGCTCCGCTTTGAGTTTCGGAAGTGAATAAAAAGCCTTCAGAAGATAAAACCCCTTTTTTGTGTTTTCCAGATTTAACATGAGATAAGACATTCCCTTTTCTTTTCTGTCTGTTTTTACTCATGCTGCAATACTTTGCTTTAGTGTGTGTATGTGTGTTAGTGGCTGTTTTCTTGATCATGTAAAATGCCCGCCAAGCGCTAATGCTAGTATGCATTAGCTGAACTTTACGGAGCCTATAATGTGTGTGTACACTAATTGTAGCCTGTTTCTTATGTCGTTTTAATATAATGTCGTTTTTATATATTTTAAATGTGTAGCACCACGGTGAAAGGTCGTTTCGTGTATGTGGTTGAAATGACAATAAAACACATTTGAATTGACTGTCTCACTATCTGTCTGTCTGTCTGTCTGTCTGTCTGTCTGTAAGCGGTAGGCGTGGCTTGGGAGTGGACTAAAGCAGCGAAGCAAGTGCATTCTGGGATTTGGTGTCTTTCATCCACATGAGCCAAAAACACATTTTCTGGCTTTTCTCGGCCTAGAAGGCAACCAATTTCTAAAAAGAAATTCACGTTTCAACTACATAAGTGACCCAATTTAAAGATATATTCATCTTTCCAACGGTGAAATATCCCTTTAAGGAGGAGGGTGTTGTACATGAACACTAACTTGCCATGAATACTAACTAACAAAGCGGCCTTCATTCAACGTGCTCCTGTTTTTGGTGACCCGGACATATCCGTTTGAAACAAATGAGCGTAAACCGTCAGTGTTGTGTTCACTGAATGTGTTTTACAGCCCCCCCCCCCCGGCATGTCGGTGTTGAGTTGAAGACTGTTGCCCCGTCGATATGTTACCAACTACGTTAAACTTGAACCAAACCTTATCCCTTAACCCTCTACCACGGAGGCGGGAGCCACACATTTGTATACATTCGATAACAAACACTATCGATGGGGGGAACAGACTTCAACACAACCCTGTTTCTTCTAGTGCAACTGGCAATTCAGACGCAGCTACCGTCACTGCTGAAACCAGTATGAATATTTGAGTTTTTATCGACAAATCGGTACAGATGCTAAACACAAAAAGCTAACATTTTAATACAAATTGTGTGCGCACTGGCAACGAATTGGAAATGGGCGTGAGTTGAAGCATTCACGTTGAAGTTTCTTCTGAAAAAGAATAGCTTGGACCAGCTGATCTAAAAAAAGAATTGAGGGAAATCAGAATCAGAATCATTTATTTGCCATTGTAAAACATTGTCACAACGAAAGTTGAAGTCCTACTCCTTCTGGTGCCTAGAAGTACACATTCAAACGCACACGCCATACAATTCCACAAACAATACCCTCACATACACATAATGGGACAGGTGCTTCTAGTGCATAGTAGTATACATTCATACACTTACTTATGCCGTACTCTCACACCAAAAGTCTTTTCTTTTTTTAAAAAGTGTGTGTGTGTGTGTGTGTGTGTGTGTGTGTGTGTGTGTGTGTGTGTGTGTGTGTGTGTGTGTGTGTGTGTGTGTGTGTGTGTGTGAATCCCTGCTGGCTGCCTGTGCTTGTCTTTGCAGTAAAGAAGTGACTAGGCTGACAGAAGAACGGGTCAGGTAATCTTCACAGCCCCCTCAGCTCAACAAAGACTCTGTGCTCAGTCACGACACAAAGTCTCACTGCTACACACACACACACACACACACACACACACACATCAAGCAGGACAGGACGAGTGCGGCAGAACATGTTCTGTCGAGAGCAGCGCTTCAATGGATTTAAAGCCTCCGACTGAGCTGTCTTTTGGTTTATTGGGATCTCTGCTGCTCGTCTGCGATGTCTTCATCATCTTTCATCTCTTTTCTCGCTGTCTCTTCTGAGTCCTCCCTCTGTCCTCTTTGGGTTGTTTACAATGTCGGTGATGTAAGCCTTCACAGCTACAAAATGCAACTTTTTGATCTTTAGAGGCGGCTAAGTTGTAGTGCTAGTCCTGCCCTCCTCCCCCCCTGCTCGTGTTCCGTAACAACACTTGTCACTTATCTTCATGCCCTTGTCTCCTTGAGATAATCTGGCGCCGTAAACGTGCTCCGGCGGGAACAACGCACCAAATTGGCAATTGAGCATCTGAACTGTGCTCCTCTGTCACTGCTCCGTGGCACCAGCCTGGAAGGTCGGGCTCTTGATGGTGATGGTGTTTTCTTTCACAGGGTTTTTGTTTGCCACACGAAACGCATGCAGAGCAGATGTTCCAACACTGGGCTTCCGCTAAAATCATTGAAACTGGCTACACCCGGCACAAGTGCAGCGCACAAGTGGTGCGTGTGCACCGCGGCGATCCACTCTACAAGCATAAAAATACGTATATTTATATTTTTTTCCTAGGTCTTCCGAATGTCAGTGAAACGTACATTCTGTAACCCCACCCACGATCTTTTTTTTTTTATTTATCTCGAACAATCAACAATGTTGCAAAAGAAAACAAAAACCAAAAAATTTTAAACCACAAAATTAAAACAGTATTTTTTTTATTTTTTTTTGAAAATTTTACTAATTTACCAAACACGAGAGGTTGTTTGAACCAACCCAGTCTCATGGCAGTTTGTGAAATGGTCACGTTATTTAAAGGTCCCATGGCGTGAAAATTTCATTTTATTATTAACATTAATATGAGTTCCCCCAGCCTGCCTATGGTCCCCCAGTGGCTAGAAATGGCGATAGGTGTAAACCGAGCCCTGGGTATCCTGCTCTGCCTTTGAGAAAATGAAAGCTCAGATGGGCCGATCTGGAATCTTCTCCTTATGAGGTCATAAGGGGAAAGGTTACCTCCCCTTTCTTTGCTTTGCCCGCCCAGAGAATTTGTCCCACCCATGAGAAAGAAGGAAGTGGCAGTTGGTCAAGGCCACACCCCCACCCTCCACATTGCCCCCCCCCCTATCTCCTCCTCAATAGCCACAGACACAGAAATGGCTCATCCTAAGGAAAGCTCATTGTGGGACTGGCTCTAGTGGCTGTAATTCTGCACCAAGGCTGGATTTGGATTAAAAAAAAAAACCAAAAAAAAAAAAAAAAAAAAAAAAAAAAAAAAAAAAAAAAAAAAAAAAAAAAAAAAAAAAAAAAAAAAAGGGGACCACTAAGGTCTATATAAAAGAGACTTCAGATACAGTATTAGGGGACCACTAAGGTCTATATAAAAGAGACTTCAGATACAGTATTAGGGGACCACTAAGGTCTATATAAAAGAGACTTCAGATACAGTATTAGGGGACCACTAAGGTCTATATAAAAGAGACTTCAGATACAGTATTAGGGGACCACTAAGGTCTATATAAAAGAGACTTCAGATACAGTATTAGGGGACCACTAAGGCCTATACAGTGCCTTTAAGCAAAAGTATTCGGGCCCCTTGAACTTTTCGACCTTTTGCCACATTTCAGGCCTCAAACATAAAGATATAAAACTGTAATTTTTTGTGAAGAATCAACAACAAGTGGGACACAATCATGAAGTGGAACGGAATTTATTGGATATTTCAAACCTTTTAAACAAATAAAAAACTGAAATATTGGCGTGCAAAATTATTCAGCCCCCTTAAGTTAATACTTTGTAGCGCCACCTTTTGCGCGATTACAGCTGTAAGTCGCTTGGGGTATGTCTCTATCAGTTTTGCACATCGAGACTGACATTTTTGCCCATTCCTCCTTGCAAAACAGCTCGAGCTCAGTGAGGTTGGATGGAGAGCGTTTGTGAACAGCAGTTTTCAGTTCTTTCAACAGATTCTCGATTGGATTCAGGTCTGGACTTTGACTTGGCCATTCTAACACCTGGATATGTTTATTTGTGAACCATTCCATTGTAGATTTTGCTTTATGTTTTGGATCATTGTCTTGTTGGAAGACAAATCTCCGTCCCAGTCTCAGGTCTTTTGCAGACTCCATCAGGTTTTCTTCCAGAATGGTCCTGTATTTGGCTCCATCCATCTTCCCATCAATTTTAACCATCTTCCCTGTCCCTGCTGAAGAAAAGCAGGCCCAAACCATGATGCTGCCACCACCATGTTTGACAGTGGGGATGGTGTGTTCAGGGTGATGAGCTGTGTTGCTTTTACCCAAACATAACGTTTTGCATTGTTGCCAAAATGTTCGATTTTGGTTTCATCTGACCAGAGCACCTTCTTCCACATGTTTGGTGTGTCTCCCAGGTGGCTTTTGGCAAACTTTAAACGACACTTTTATGGATATCTTTGGAAATGGCTTTCTTCTTGCCACTCTTCCATAAAGGCCAGATTTGTGCAGTATACGACTGATTGTTGTCCTATGGACAGAGTCTCCCCCTCAGCTGTAGATCTCTGCAGTTCATCCAGAGAGATCATGGGCCTCTTGGCTGCATCTCTGATCAGTCTTCTCATTGTATGAGCTGAAAGTTTAGAGGGACGGCCGGGTCTTCGTAGATTTGTAGTGGTCTGATAATCCTTCCATTTCAATATTATCGCTTGCACAGTGCTCCTTGGGATGTTTAAAGCTTGGGAAATCTTTTTGTATCCAAATCCGGCTTTAAACTTCTCCACAACAGTATCTTGGACCTGCCTGGTGTGTTCCTTGTTCTTCATGATGCTCTCTGCGCTTTACACGGACCTCTGAGACTATCACAGAGCAGGTGCATTTATACGGAGACTTGATTACACACAGCTGGATTCTATTTATCATCATTAGTCATTTAGGTCAACATTGGATCATTCAGAGATCCTCACTGAACTTCTGAGAGAGTTTGCTGCACTGAAAGTAAAGGGGCTGAATAATTTTGCACGCAACTTTTTCAGTTTTTATTTGTTAAAAAAGTTTGAAATAGCCAATGAATTTCGTTCCACTTCATAATTGGGACCCACTTGTTGTTGATTCTTCACAAAAAATTACAGTTTTATATCTTTATGTTTGAGGCCTGAAATGTGGCAAAAGGTCGAAAAGTTCAAGGGGGCCGAATACTTTCGCAAGGCACTGTATAAAAGAGACTTCAGATACAGTATTAGGGGACCACTAAGGTCTATATAAAAGAGACTTCAGATACAGTATTAGGGGACCACTAAGGTCTATATAAAAGAGACTTCAGATACAGTATTAGGGGACCACTAAGGTCTATATAAAAGAGACTTCAGATACAGTATTAGGGGACCACTAAGGTCTATATAAAAGAGACTTCAGATACAGTATTAGGGGACCACTAAGGTCTATATAAAAGAGACTTCAGATACAGTATTAGGGGACCACTAAGCTCTATATAAAAGAGACTTCAGATACAGTATTAGGGGACCACTAAGGTCTATATAAAAGCATCCAAAGAGCACCATGTCATGGGACCTTTAATCTATAGATATGTGTTCCCAGGGACGTTTTTGTCGTTTTTTTCGTGGTGGCCAGCACAAAAATGTAAACAAATGTATTTAAATGGGAAGCATATGTCGTGGTCACAGCACGACTACGGCAGCGAGTAGTATGAAATGCACGTAAGGAGGTTGGTTGGGGTGGTGGATGGGTCAGACAATTCAGGACTTTCACCCTGGAGGCCGGGGATCGCATCCCGGGTGTGGCGTTTTGTTTCCCCGTTACATTTTTTTTTCGATTGCTAGGCGACTCTGGGCACAACTGGAGTCACATCTGCAAAACTCTAACTCCAGTCTGCACAGCAGCAGTTCATGTGGACCAAACTCTAGTTCGTTTTTCATTGCTTGAACACAGTTTTCAAAACTCTACACACTTATCCCATGACTTTAACCACAACGTGCACAACACTGTAGATCTACAGCACTTTGTTCAAATGCTAACACACTGCTGTCACAGCTGTTAACCACACATTCAAAACAGAATAGATTTCAGTCTGGTGCCTATCAAACACTGCTGATTGCAATTTTAGCTGAAAGCCTATAAGCAGGTGTCTTGTTTTCGACTAGTTAGTGAACATATACGTTATTTATATACAGTAGAGAAAGCTCAGAAAGACTTTTTTGTATACAAACACCAAATAAGAATGAAATAATTATACACTGTACTGTTTGAGAGAAAAAGGTAAAAGAGCAAATATACCAATATGTCCAGGGAAGATGTCTGAGGATATATACACAGCTATACAAAAAAAGTGAAAAATACTATATCTTTACAATAGTAAAACTGCGTTCTTACTGTTTTTCAGAAAGTAATGGAGGTGAAAGCAATAGAAACACCACATTCATTTGTATTTAGAGATGATGCAGACATCCAATGTGATGAAGAAAACTCGCCACATGATGCTGGAGAGAGGCAGGATTAGTCACACTATTCTTTAGTACTGTTACGTATGTACCTTTAGTTTTTTTCCCCCAGTAATTCCATAAATTACTAGAGACTAAATACTTTGTTGAAGAAAACTGCTGATTTTCATTCCTTCTTGTTTACCTTATGTAAAAACTGGTATGCTATACAATCTATCTTTTTTCCTTAAAAACACTGTTGAGTAGTGTCAAGTCACTCAAATTGTTCAAACTGTAAAGATGAGAAAGTTTGTAATCTCTGTATTGGTGTTTGATGCTAGTGTGTTTTTACTCTCCGTGTGTTCTGAGTGACGGTGTGTGTTATCTCAGTGAGGCCTGTGTATAGTGTTTGGCTGCACTGAGCCTGTTCTGAGACGTGTGTGAAGAGTGTTGCTTTGAATGAGTTTTGCAGGTGATATGAACTGTTTAGCTCAGGTGACTGGTGGTAGTGCAGACCGTAGTTAGAGTTCTAACTAACTGTGCCGTTATTGTCGCGCGTTCCCTGCGGCCGTCTCCCAGCGTGTAAGGCATTCTTTCCCCGTGTTTCTTTTGCCTAAACCCAACCTCCGCCATCATGTTATTGACGCGCGTCACCCGCGGCCATCCCCGTTAATCTCCGTATAGACCATTTTGTGCTGGCCACCACAAAAAAAACCAGACAAAAACGTCCCCGTGAACACGTATCAATAGACTAAAAATAACGTGACCATTTGACAAACTGCCGTGAGACCGTGTTGTTTGAACATACATTGTCCTCTTAGATGATATCCCCCGTCTCTTTCATTAAACGTTGCGCGTATGTTACAAATTATTTTCTTTAACTTTAAATTGTGCGGTTTTTAATGTAACAATGTCCATACATTTTTAGCAAATGTGAATTCAAAAACAGATGATTAGTGTGCTCGTAATACCTGCTGTGATTTATTATCCTGATTGCTCTTTCTTATATATTTTGGAAGGTTAAACGAAGGTCCCGACCTCAAAGAGGGACGCCAAGAGTCCCGACCAAGCACAAATTCGTTGAAAGCACCACTGCGTCTGACTGAGACGCTAAAGGAGATTTTTGGCGGCAGTAACAAACGCCAAATGTACCTGACTAGGGGTCGTTTTTGTTTTTTTTAACGTGCTGGGAGTAGAGAATGTGTTGGAAACGATGCTGGAGGATCTCAGACTGGCATCGAGCCTGTAGGAGTTAGGAGTTCAGTACATTAGGCATTTAAACAGAAAATAATAGGTAACACGTTAACTGAAGGTATCTACATAAAAGTGACATGACACTGTCATGACACATGAACCCTAACCCTAACCACAACTTGTCATGACAAAAACCAAATGACACTAAAATGCCTACTAAAAGAAGCGTTATGTCATAAACGTTTATGACTTGTTTATATTGTTTATGACACGTTCATGACAGTGTCATGTCTCATGCAGATACCTTCAAGTAAAGAGTAACCTCTTATCACGGTCTCCCCTAGCTGTAGATAGGTGGGCCAACGGATTTTTTGTGCATGCATCGTTTTGGTCCGGTGTTGCGCCGCCGCTAGTTAGCTTAGCATAGTGAATGGAATCCTATGTTGCCGGTTAGCATGTTGTGAGTAAAAGTGAGCCAAAAAAAGACAAAAAAAACAACCTAATTACTTGCACTGAGACAAAAAATGCCAGGGGAGACCGTGATAAGCCCTATTTCAACAAACGGGGGCGTATTCCTTTAAGCAACATCAGGCCCTGCCAAGATGGCGACGGCCGGAGCCGCCGGGAGCCACCCACTTTGAGGATCATTTTGGCTCTTCGGAAACATGTTGGTGACGTCACAGAGACTCCGTTCATATTTTACAGAGTCTACAATGGACACACCAAAATGAAAAAGAAGACCATGATTACAGCAAACGCTTGCTGAGCTGTCACTTTGTCAGAAATAAGGAGGAGTAACGCGTGTCTGTTGACAGTGCAACTGAACAACCTTGTGTTGTAATAAAGAAGTCAGTAGATAATAATTACCATTCTGATTTCATTTTGCAGTGTGCTAACTTCTCTTTTACCCTCGCTTAATTCCATGCCACGTTTGTTTACATCACTCCGGCTTTCCTTGGCCTCTTTTGTTTCCTCATTCTCTCTCTTTCTCTGCTCTTACTTCTCCTGTCGGCTCTTTGTTTCCCCCCCTTTGTTCTTTGTCTCCTGTCTCATCTGATCTCCTCCTCTCCCACTTTACCTGTAAAAGCAACATGAATATTTCAGAGATGAGGAGTGCTGAAGCATTCAAGTGTGTGTGTGTGTGCGTGTGCGTGTGTGTGTGTGTGTGTCTGTGTTGTGTGTGTGTGTGTGTGTGTGTGTGTGTGTGTGTGTGTGTGTGTGTGTGTGTGTGTGTTGGGCTATATGTGTCTTGTCTGGTCTCCATGTGATGTGTGAGGGTAGAAATGATTACATATAGTGTGTGTGTGTGTGTGTGTGTGTGTGTGTGTGTGTGTGTGTGGTTTTGTGGTGGTGTGTGAACTCCATTGTGGATGTAATGTGTGGAACGGACATGACTAGATCTCCCATGATGTTTTTGATCTGACAAACATGATAAATACAAAACCAGAGCTGCTGCTGGCAGCTGTGGAATGAAGAGAGAGGAAGGAAGGAGGAGTGGAAAAAAAAAAGGAAATGACAAAAGATGCGGAGATGATAATAGCGCTAAATAGAAAATGTTAGCATGCTAACACACGAAACTAGCATAGTGAACATAACGACTTTACTTGATAGCTTGGCTGAAGAGTTTTTTTTTTTCCATTTGTCTTTGTTATTTCCTTTTTTTAATATTTCATGAGAGCAGTGCTTGATTTGAGCAGGGCTATAAAAAGAATGTCAATGCCATTTCTTCCTCTCTGTTGCCTCCGTGTCTGAGCTGTACCTTTTTTAAAATGGCTCCATATGGTGCTTTTAATATTTCATGAAGTAGTTACGTTAAAACGTTCCACTGGGTGCCTTTTTTGGTATTCTCGCCACATCTCGCGTGTGTTCTGAAGCAGCAACCGGCACGCTAACGTTCAACACGAAACACAGATAACCCCCCCCACACACACACAGCCCCACACAGCGGTCTAAAACCCAAGAGATGAGAATATAGAGAAGGGTGTAAACAATAGGTAAAAAGAAGAAAAGGAGGAGAAGGGAGGACTAAACGGATGGAAATGAGGAAAGGAAGGAATACAATTTTTGTTGTTGATGATGATGATGATGATGACGATAACAGGTCACACTGTACTGTACTTGTAGTTTGTTGTTGTTGAAGATAGGGAATGATATGTCTTTGCTGACGATAATTTTACCTACTGTAAGCTATAATGTGATCTGTTGTGTATTTATGTGTGATTTATACATGTATGTTTTTATGCTTTATTCCTGCTACGACACAAATTGCCCTTTTTTCTGTTGATTGATTGATTGATTGATTGATTGATTGATTGATTGATTGGTTTGTTGGTTGGTTGGTTGAGAGAAAGGGGAGGCAAATTGGGTAAATCCCAAGTCTCTTATTTGATAGTCTAGATTGCTCCAGTGCCGTAGCCTGGGTAAACCCTGGCGCGAGACTACTTATTTGATATCTCCTGGCTCCTCACTTGAACCGGCAGTTATTCTGGTACGCCTTCTTGAAGGCCGTCACAAAGATTTCAACCCCTGCCTCAAGGAGCAAGGATGGAGGATCAAGGATGGAGGAGGTATCTCTGAGCTATGAGCGAGGATACACGAGAGCAGCCTTCCCGGGAAGCCGTGCAACTGAAAAGCCGTTGCTAACTCCGCCCGTACAGCTGACGAATCCACGTGACGCTTCAGAGGAATAGAACGTCTCATCCGTCAGAAAACACATTTCCACGTTTTCCTCAATTCAATTCAAAGAGGCTTTATTAGCATTTATTAGCAATTCCTCTCTCCTCGCATGATTTTCTTGCGGTTCTCCCATGCTTCCTGCGTGGGACGGGCTAAGACGCGAGAGAAGGAAACATGGAAGCAATTTAAGGATCTTGGGACATAGCCATTGAAGAAGGGAAGAGGAAAGGGACAGAGTGAGAGGAGTGTAGGAAAGGAACAAGGAAACAAAGGGTGGGAGAAGAAGAATAGAAAGGGATTGACAGATGTAGACAAAAAGACGACCAGAGAATGATTGATTGGGAGGGGGAAAGTGAAAAAAGGGGTTAGGGATATGGGTGTTCCAAGACATGCCAAGCCACTTGATTATGTGACTATACATTATTCGAGAAAACATTGCCCCTGACATTTACATTACATTTCATGTTAGCTTTCCGTTTACCACAATTAATGTTACCATTACTGCAGAAAAAGCACAATTGAATAGCACAGCTCTCAGCCTCTCCGCCTTGTTTACCGCCCATGTGGGCTGTGCTGCTATCTCAGCACACACACAGGCAACACAAGCAGGATTTATGGACAAGTTGACATTTTATTATGCTTGTCATGGGCAATGAAAATCATCTTTGTTGTAGGAAGGACACACATAAAGGTCTGCACACCCACACTTAATGAAACTTTTTCCCCCCGTGTGTATGAGGAGCTGCAAAAGTCATTACAGTGATTAGTATGGCACGGACAAAAGGACACACACATAATGCACAAACGCACTTTGACATTTTCCTGCTTATCGGTGGTTTTGAAAGCTGCTGCTATAAATAAAGGAATATTCAAAACAAATGCCTGCATGACTCAAATATGCATTTGAATATAATAAGGCAGAAGGACACAAACACACAGCATCCTCCAAGCAGGTCGAGTAAGGTGAAGTGGAGATTGTGATTGTGCTCCTTGAAATTAATAACCCTTTGTTTTAGTCATCATAATCTCCCGTTGCCAGACCTATCTCCACAGCGCTGCAAAGTAAGGTCTGGCTACACCACAGATACATTCTAAGACAGGAGAAGAAAAAATTTAGAGTTGTTAGCATTTCTTTTAACCAATCACAAGCGTCTTGGGCGGCGATGAGCTCCGGACGCAGCGACGGTGGCTCTGCTAAATAGTCCTGGGAAGGAACTTGTTTTTTTGGAACGTGTGCAGCCCCGCAAAAGAAAACGCCACATACAATATTAAAGGAAGTTATTTGTTCACACAATACAGCAATGTGAGATATTTAAATTAGCTGGATACAAGTCATTTGCTCTCACCAGTGTGTCACCGTGTGTTCACAGCAATCCCACCAATGGGTCCCAAAACATTCCAGTTAGAGATGCCGTAAACACAGTCTTTGTCAATTTTCCAGACTGATCTCGTTAAGTGGCGCATATATGACACGCCAATTCATATGCTATTATGGCGCGTTATCAAGACGCATAATCGCTTTTTAGCGTGTTTATCAACGCCGCTTGGCCTACATTGACCTACATTACGTGTGAATTATCGCCGTAGCGAGCAGTATGAAAGGATTGAAGTCCGCGGATGGGTAAAACACAGGACTAGTATTATTTGACAGGGTCATTTTTTAAACGTGTTTGGATCGTCTGACGTGAGAGTTTGCAACCCTGACCTACACACGTACATGAAATCCATGAACTATGCCAAACACTTCCAGTCACATCTGATAGGTGAAATAATCAAGCCTGTATGTACTTAAATGTATTTTTATATTTCATATATTCTCTAATGTGTTACGTTGAGACCATATATGGTAGAATCTCTCAAAGGTGAACTCTTGGTCACAGTGATGCACAGAGGCCCAGGCATGCGATGGTGGGATCTGGTTCAGATGTTTAAGTTGAGAATAACGAGTTAGAGGCCCTGATTAAGTAGCTGTCCAAAGTGTTATATAGTCTGATATCCTATAGCTGAATAACAACGAATGGAATGTTAACATATGTCCTTTGGAGGGGGCCTACAGTATACTTGAGTCTGTCCGGGCAGGGGACCCTTATGGTGTTTGGATGAGATCATGAAGAAGGGTTTTCCTGGTGGGCGGCCCCAGAAAGTATAAAATGTATGTTCAATCCTATGATAGAAGAGCACTTTGGGTACATGCAACTTATGTGTGTACACATGGTTATCTCCTTTGTTCAATATTGAATAAAGATGCATATAATCTGAAATCATCTGAGTCGTCATCTGTGAGCATCTCCATCATCATTTCCAGAGAGTCCCATCTCTCAACATCAATGCACACACATCAATAGATACAGACATACTGTGTACTGACTCACTGGAGTGAACTCTCGCTTCCTGCAAGATAAAGACGCATAGACCTGCTGCACACACACACACACACACACACACACACACACACACACACACACACACACACATAATCATAAGCACCCACAATGTGCACTGCATTGACACACATTTAATCCAGGCTCTGTGTGTAGATTCCAGCAGATCCACAATATTAACTGCGGTGAGTGAACGGTTAACTAAAGCAGAAGATGCTTTCTTTATTTTCTTTTCTATAGTGCCAAGCACTCAGTGGAGGATGAACAAGATGCTGCATCCAGTCGGTGGATGTAAAGTGTGAATTAAGGGTCTAAAATAGGCTGTGTGAAAAGAGGTGTTATATGTTGCTGTGTCTGACACAGAATGGTTTTTAAAACCCTCAGCAGAAGGACAGAGTGAGCCAAATACAACAAAGTGTCAATAGAGGACATATACAGTACTATTGTATAACTATGCTATAGTGGGGGTATCAGTGGAGGGTAAAAACAGCTCTGGTAAGAAATGATTGCAAAGATTTGTCCACTAAAATCTGGAATGAAATGCTGAGTTGATCATAGGATAGGAATATGCTCTTAAAAAAACAGCAGGTAAGCCAGTACAATAAGGAGATTTGTTTATCGAAATTTTACATTCTCAAGGTCCAAATGGAAGTGTGAACTGAAAGCGTATTTTTCCTGTTCTTTTGTCGAAGCTTGTTGCGTTCACCGTGTCAATGTTACAAAAGAAATGTTAGTTCCCTGCAGTCATGACTATCCATTAAGACCATAGAGAGCTATTTAGAGTAATGGTTTGAAATTGGAACGTGTGAATGACAGCACAGTCGTGATGCATGCCAGTTGTCAGGCAGGAGATTTTTCTGTAAACAGTTCACCTTCTTTTCAGGCTGTTCTCGTGAACCATTTGTGCATATGGCTATGAAAAATAATGCACTGTAATTTGCACAAATGTATAACTGTAAGCACCACACTGAGTGCCGCTCTATAAGAGCATGAATATTTGCCTAGGGAGGAGGTCGGGATGGATTGATGGGTCATTAAAACAGCACTTTCGGGGCGACCTCTAGCTCACCCAGTAAGAGCATTGGCCCCATGTAGGCTGAGCCCTGCAGCAGCGCGGGTTCGAGTCCAACCTGCTGCCCTTTGCTGCGTGTCATCCCCCATCTCTCTCCCCCTTTCATGTCTATCCCATTTGGGCCGGTGATGGCCTAAAGGTTAAAGAAGCGAGCTTGTGACCGGGAGGTCGTCGGTTCAATCCCCAGACTGACAGGATAAAATCTGGGTGGGGAAAGTGAAAGAGCAGCGCTTGTCGCTCCCTCATTACCCCCACTGAGGTGCCCTTGAGCAAGGCCCTCAATCCCTTAATCCCAACTGCTCAGCAGCAGAGCAGACTGTGATTGTACTGGGCAGCTTCCAGGTATGAATGTGTAACTGTGTGAATGTGATCAGGGCGTTCCTGCAAGAGAGAGATTTCCTCTCAGTGAACCTTCCCTGAATAAATAAAGGTAAAAAAAAAAATCCACTGTCACTTTAATAAAGGGAAAAGCCCCCAAAAAATGATCTTCTAAGTAATGATATCAAAACTGTTGGAGCGCCCACGTTATAGAAGCCTTCCTTGAATGCGCACGCGCCCCCACCCCTCCTCGATGCAGTTGCTAGTAGCCGAGGAGGACACGGAGGATTAAAAAAAATGATGGACTCTACAGAAGAGGTCATTATCTTCACTCGAGTTTCTGCGCGGGAAAGTCACCGGACGGGCTTGGTTCGGGTATCCATCCTCTACTCTGAAACTACCGGCACCTCACGGTGCTCTGTACCCGGGCTCACAGTCACCTTTTCTCGGCTTAATTTAACTGTAAAGATTGCTAAACTTAACTGTCATGTGACCGACCGGCGCTCGCCGTCATTATGTAATATATCATACAAATTGTTGTGAGTACGTTTTTTTGTACGATATCGTATGAACCGGTTCATGAGAAGGCGATGTTTTTAAATAAGTCCTGCAGCTGCTTCATGTCATCCCATTATATGTGTCACCAAACTAATCCTCTGTTCAAATCTACACTGTCAACTGATTAGTTCAATTATCACTTAATCTGATGATATTTCTAATTGTTTATTGTATAAAATGTCAAAAAATAGTATTAGCCCAAGGCAACGTCCTCGACGTGCGTTTCATGTCCTACCAGCAGCTCAATGATATTTTATTTACAGTGATATCAACCCTCACATTAAAACTAAGCTTGGGCAAATCGTCTAATCATTTCAGCACTACATTTGACATTCAACCAGAAACAATGGACTCGTTTTCATACAGTCATTTTATTGATCAAAATATGTGTATATATTGATGTACATAACTTTGCATACTTCAAAATAGGTGTGCGTTAATGTTGTACGGAAGTATTGAAAATGTAGCTTATTGTATGTCTTGCTTGCAGGAAGGTTCTGGATTATTAAACTCAAATATGGGTTTCTCCAGCGACCCGTTATACTTCCTTTATATTCCCTAATTTCCACTAAATGTTTGTGTGTGTGCATAACAGCAGATTTTTTAACAGTGGAGTGCATCTGTGTGGATCTGTGCATGGATGTGCATATTTTTGTGTTTTTTATGGCGTACTCCCAGGAAGCAATAGTAACAGTCAAATTGATGGTTTTAGAGGAAGAAAAGGAAGAGTACATGATGAAATAAAAACAAACACTTCCTGTTCCTGCTTTATTGTTCTGGATCGACAAGCCTCACCAAATCTCTCAGCAACTCCAATTTCTTAGATTTCCCCCCGCCCCCCCATGTAATGCTGGAAAGGTTAAACCTAAAGATTTTCAATAAGTCTGTCCTCCCATTAGAACATGACCCGTGAATCTCAAAGAGGGGGATATCTGATGTATAACCCCTCATGCAATCTTAAAGGACAGTGCCATATTTGAGATGGGGGGGGGGAAGGCTTTTCAACAACCCTGCCAACTCACTGTAACATGTCCTCCACTTTACCTACAAGGTTGTCTGAATCCCTGAGGCCCCCCAAGCTGAAACAAGAGCCTGAAGTTCCTGAATCTTCCTCTCTCGTGTTCTCACCATCATTACATGACCAGAGCTGTGTTGCTGTAACTGGTGCCGCTGTTAGCCGAATTTAAAGCCCTAATTGATGTTTTTTTTAGGCTATACATATGCAGTGGTTTTTTTTCTGAAATGTTAGTACATTAAAGAGCCCCTATTATAGTCCTTTTCAGCATCATATTTGTACTCTTGGAGTCTACTAGAATAGGTTTACATGCTTTGATGTTCAAAAAAAACATATGTTTTTTTATACTGCCCATAGCTGCTAGCCTGGATACCAGCCAAACTTAGCCCCACCCACAACATTCGAGGTCGGGAAGTTCGGTCTGGACTTGCTCCGATGAGAAGCAATTATTGCCCGAACAGGATCTGTTCGGAACCAATCAGATTGTCGGACAGTAACAGAATCAACCACGTCACCAAAGAACGCTTGGGTTGAATTTGTTTACAACAGGTGGCTGCCGCTGGAGCCACGTGTAGCTAGATTCATTATGTCTATGTGTAGATTCCACCATCGCGTCTGTTATAGAAGATATCGACAGCGCATTCATTTTAAAATCCTCAACCGGTCTGTCTCAAACCAGCTGATGGTGTGGCTGCGACTCAGCTGTTCAAGTGGCAGAGGCTGGTTTTAGAGGCTTCACCTGTTCAGCCGGTAAAGTCAGATATAAACTATATGAATAAAATTATCATTAATCCATTTTATTTCCGCGTTACAAACAGCTTTACGAAATGGCAGAGTTTTAGACGGAGCGGAGCCTTAGTAGCGTTATATGGTGGAGCGAGATAAAGAGAGAATGGAGAGGGAGAGCACCCAGCGGCGTTAGAACAAAGCCGTGAATCGGAGAAATAAAACGTGTTTTCGCCGATTCATCTCTAGAAACGCAACTGTTGCAAGCATCTCACTATCACTAATGTTATCCACATTTATATTTACACGCAACAAATGATATAACCAGTTTCAAAAAAAGTCTAAAAGTCGGAAGTTAGAACGAATGCATTGTGCAAAGAGTGGTTGCTATGGAGACGATACACAGTGTTGAGTTCTGTTGCTCTGATTGGTTGTAGGTCTATCCAATGAATGCAGAAGAATTTTCTTTCCTGGTTCGGTTGGAACACGCCCCATAATCACAGCCCAATGGAGCGGTTTCAGACTCACATTCTGACTAGAATCTGAGTAGGACCACGTCAGGCTACATACAGTAGCTGCAGCTCCTCTGCCTGAAACGCTCTGTCTGAGCTCTTGGCCCGCCTTCATGAAAAGCCCATTTCTGCTCCGATTGGTCGGCTGGCCCGCTCTGTTGCGATTGGTCAACCAAATTCAGACAAGCCACTGGGCGGGCTGTGCTTGCTCAGGCAGCACCAATGGGCAGCACATATGAATAAACTGGACTGGCGTTCTCAATCAGTGACATCATTAATTGAGGAATTGCCAACAGGAATGTGGGCGAGCCGTTTAAAGGCAGTTGAGAAAGTGCTGTCTGTCGGAGAGAAGAGCTCCATTTGGAGTGATTTTTTTGTGTACTTTATACATCTATTACACACACACACAAAAAATATATAACACACTTAAAGACGGGAACAATCCCAAAAAAAAAGCATAATAGGGTCTCTTAAAAGATACATCTGATAAGACATTAACTCAGTTTTTTTGCAGTCTTTGACACAAATTAGGACTCAAATCCATTCCCCCCCTCCGGTGGACGCACAGTGGTGTTGTTAAAATTGCATTCTGTCATGAGTACCTGTGATAAATTAAACGTAAAAGCTCCATCCATCCTCCTCAAAATGCGTCCCAGCTGGAGTGTTCCAAGTAGCTGCTGCTGTACATTGCTGGGTCGTCACAGAGCTGTCAGGCTGAATTCTGGTTCCTGTGCGCTCCTCGCAACCCTGCTGTGGTTTAAAGCCAGATCTCGGAGTCGCTGTGTTTCTAGTCATAGTTCCATTATCTTTATTGTGACTATTATTGCCACTGTTCATCACACCCCCAACCGGCACCGTCAGACACCGCCCACCAAGAGCCTGGGTCTGGCCGAGGTTTCTCCCTAAAAGGGAGTTTTTCCACGCCACTGTCGCGCTAAATGCTTGCTCTTGGGGGAATTACTGGAATTGTTGGGTCTTCGTAAAGACCTACTCTATCTGTAAAGTGTCTTGAGATAACTCTTGTTATGATTTGATACTATAAATAAAATTGAATTGAATTGAATTGAATTGAATAGAGGGGATGTTATAAACAGTCTGGTGTGTCTAAAAGTTCCTGCTGAAATCTATTGAAAATCATCCCTGGATGTCTCTGCACTGTCAGACTCAATAGTTCAACTTTTCACTTTTACTGTTTTCATGTCTAAATTGTTATATATACATATATATATTTCTCTCATGAGATGTAGTTTGGGCTTTTGTTATTGTTGTTATTGTTTCTCTCACATTGTCATGTGTCACCACAGGTTACATCTTAGTTACTGAGCTGACTTGAAGGTGCAGTAAGCGATTCTGCATAAAAATTGTTGATATTTGAACTCAGCTGCCAACCCCCCCCCCATGGGGCTCAAAATTTCCTCTATTTAAATGACGATAAGACCGAGGTCATTGTTTTTAGCCCGAGTGAAAGGTCCCAGTGTACAAGCCTAGACTTGGGGAGTCTTACTGTTTTCAGATCTGCAGGAGTGTGGAACCTGGGTGTTCTTGTGGACCAGTCCTTAAAATTTGATAAACACATTTCATCTGTAATCAGCTCCAGTTTTTTCCAACTTCGTCTATTGTCTAAAATCAAAGGCTTTCTCACCCCGAGAACTCTGGAAATGGCGGTTCATGCATTCATCACGTGCCTGCTAGATTATTGCAATTCACTTTATTGTGGTATATCTAGTTCCCAAATTGCCCGTCTTCAGTTAGTCCAAAATGCTGCGGCCAGACTTATCCTTAACTGTCGCAAATATGACCATATCTCCCCCATTCTCAAATATCTGCACTGGCTGCCCATTCGACAGAGAATAGATTTCAAAATTCTTCTCTTTGTCTTCAAATCTATACATAACTTAGCTCCCGTCTACCTATCCGAACTTATTCATCCGTACACCCCGCCCAGAAGCCTAAGATCACACGACCAGGCTCTGCTGGTAGTCCCTCGTGTTAGACTAAAGCAGAGAGGGGAGCGCGCTTTTGCGGTGGCAGGGCCTCGTCTGTGGAACTCCCTGCCTTTAGAGATTAGAACAGCCCCCAACCTTGCTATCTTCAAGTCATTGGTAAAAACCTATTTATTCTCATTAGCGTATTGATTTCCTCTTTAGGGTGGTCCTTCTTTTGTATACTTGAGTCAGTGTTTTAAGGTTGCTCTTAGCTTTGTTGTTTTTATTCTGTGTTTTTGCTTTGTCTTGCTGGTTTTATGTTTTTACATGCTTGCTCTGTAAAGCACTTTGGTCTGTCTAGCGGCTGTTTAAATGTGCTATATAAATAAATGAACTTGAACTTGAACTTGGTGGTGATGAAAGAGCAGAGTAACCATCGACAGCCAAACCCGACGCCGAGGGCGAGACCACCGGTGGCAGAAGGGGAGGAGGCGGGACGCACTCTATTTCCTGAAACGACAACTGCCAACCGCGGAAGAGAGAGCAGCTTTAAAGCAGGATGTCATGCTGTGATAGGCTCGTGACAAATGGCCGACTCTGATTGGTTTAACTAACAACGACACAGCTGGATCTGATTACTACTGACAAGTGACGTACCATGAAACAGCTGATCATTATGAGTGATGGAAAAGGTATATGAAGTCTTCCTTTAAGAATTTACGCTGAGGTTCATCAGTAATTAAACCTAAACAGCTAATGTAAGTTGAAACTGCCTGCGAGCTTCTCCTGTACTATATGGTAATTCCTCTACTATGTGACACAATCGTTAGCCTATTTTTACAAAAACGTCTGCTACGGAGCCATAACGTGAGGTACAAGGTAATCGAGCCTTTTATACATTGTCGTGTTTCTTTAGAACTAAACAACGGACAAATAGAGTCTTTAAACGCTTCAGATGTAAAGTTATTCGCTGTCAAGTTACGTCAAAGTGAATGGCAGTCAATGGAATGGGAGGTGATCGCTTTGTAGCATCAAAATGGCGCCATAGGAGGTTCGAGTTCTGAAGCGAAGCTTACCCCCTTGGTCCCCCTTGCAGCGGCTCCATGCGAAGATTAGCGCCGCCCATGACGATTGTGATTGGTTTAAAGAAATGCCAATATACCAGAGCACGTTTTTCTCCCATCCCGGAATGCTGTGTGGACTAGCCAGACCCTCCTCCGCAGTGCTTTGGAGGAAGGTCTGGCAATGCGAGACTACATGACATGTAACCACGATAACCAGTTAAGGTCACTCCTCTCTCAGATTTACAGTTACTCTCTATGATTAAATCTCAACTATTTAATAAAAGGCACAAATGCTAGAAGCAAGCCATAAATAAATGAGACTGCTGTTGATCCTCAGCTGTTACTGGACAAATAATGACGTCAGGCACATATCTAAATGCTGTTTCCTCTATAATATGTAATGGGAAATGTGCCGCACATTGGTCATTATGGTTAAATAAGGCCTGACAGGCTGATTCAGTAAGCAACGTGAGGCCTGAAGGGGCTGATTTTGCAGTAGCAGCATGCTCACAGTACATTAGCTGCTTTATTACGCAGATGTTTTGAAAGACATTCCTCATTTATTACAAGCTTAGTTAAGGTTCACGTTTTCCGCCAGTAACATCTGCACTAACAATGAAGCAATGTTGTTTTTAGAAAAGTTGTTGCAAGTTAATTTATATCAAAAACAGTTGAACTGCTGCAATTCAGAAAGAACAGATGTGAACCAAACTGATCTTACAAAAAGGAAGATTTCATTCTTTCTATGATGGTTTCATGGATTGCTCTAAATGGAGTTTTTTATGAATACCTTATGAACATGATTCCACAGAGTTCTGAGTTAAGAGTAACGGAAATATAAAGGTATACGTTGGTGTGATGAAATGATTCGCCTACTGTGTTTGGTTTGGTTTAAAAGAACTCTGATGAGCATGGTCCCAAACCCTTTTTACAGGAGACTAATATTACATGGGGACCTCTAGTGATTCGTAATAACTGCACAGGTTGTCTGTGATCTTAATCCTGTGTGACTCTGCCATGTCTGTAATTTGCCAAGTAATAATCCCAACACAAATGACCATATTCCGCCAAACACAGAGGTTGTGTGCAGGGGCGATTCCAGGATTTTTTTAAGTGGGGTGGCACAGGGGGGGGATAATGTCAGTAAATTCGTGAGAATGCGCCGCACGAAACACAGACGTGGGGGTGGTGGGCTTTCTCTTCAAGTAATCAAACTGTTGGATGAGTAGAGATTGGCGGAGGTGGCGAGGAGACCCATCAGAAGCATCTGAGTGCTGCAAACACTGCAGCCCCTGACCTCTGTTAATGTATTCATAACGAGCAGAGAAGGAAAGGAAAGAACTGGTCATGACAAATGCTGAAAGAAGGAGGGAGGGAGAGAGAGAAAGAGGAGGGAGGAAGGGAGGAGTGAAGGTTATAATTACCAACACCAGCTCAAAGGGCTGTTTAAAGATTAGACCCTGTGATAAATTAATGACGTGGAGCCTGTTGAATAAGGCCAGAGCTCGTTTGATTACAAATCATATTAGAGCTTTACAAAAAAAATGCTTTAATCACAAAATCCATCAACATAATCGCTATGTAAAGAAAGTGAAAACTGTCATTACACAAAGCATACAGCAGCGGTATTGTTACTGTAGCTACAGATTTAGACTGGCCTCATACTCACACTTGCTGTGTGAATGCACTTATTAAAGATTCTTGCAGAAAACATCATGAGTCACATCAGAAAAAATATATCCCAGATACATCGGTTAAATTTCACTTCATAACAGTGAAAGTTAATTGAGTGTTTCCTAATAATATTACCAAGAGGAAGCATATATAAGGAGACTAAAATTGGTCCAAGCACTGAGCCTTGTGGAACGCCATGGCTAACTTTAGCGTACTTGGAGGACCACTTCGAGACCACACTCTATAATTTACAAAGCCCCAACAATTGCAGTAATTCCCTCAAGAGCAAGCATTGCGACCAGTGCGAGAGTGGCAAGGAAAAACTCCCTCTTGGGAAGAAACCTGGGACAGACCCAGGCTCTTTGTAGGCAGTGTCTGACGGTGCCGGTTGGGGATGCGATGAACAGTGGCGATAATAGTCACATTAATAATGGAACAGTGACTTCAAATGGTAGTCGTAGTAGTTCATGTCATATCAGGGCGCTGCAGGGTGTTACAGGATGTAGCGTGGCCCAGCAGAGCATGGATGGACGTAGCAGGACGCAGGATGACATTGCAGGGCACCGCTGAGCTCAGCAGGGAGTGCAGCAGGACCACGGCGACAGCTGCAACCAGGATCTTGGTGCCAACGTTCTCCAAGGAAATACGCTGGGGGAAAAAACATAAGGACTCCGGGGAGTAAACTCCCCAGAAGCTAGGATTAATAACAAGCATTTCTGGAACGGGATGCACACAAATGGTAATAGAAAGGGAGAGGAGAGAGCAGCTCAGTGTGTCAAAGGAAGGAAGTACCCCGGCAGTCTAGAACTATAACAGCGTAACTAAGAGAGACAGGTCATAAGGAGCGGTGGCCTGTTTGGGCTTGAAACTCTCCCCTGCCGGATCGTGCTGTGCTGGCCTGCCTCCCTCTACTTTTGTTATATATTATTAATCTAACAATTATGAAGAGAAGCAGGTGGGTCAATTAGGTGGACACTGCAACTCCTCCCTCCCTACCTATAAGCTTTATCAAATAGGAGAGTTTTAAGTTCATTCTTGAATGTGGTGACAGTTTCTGCCACCCAGATTGGGAGCTCGTTCCATAGGAGAGGAGCCTGATAACTAAAGGCTCTGGCTCCCATTCTACTTTTAGAGACTCTAGGTACCACAAGTAACTCTGCATTCTGGGAGTGCAGTGCTCTAGTGGGACAATAAGGTATTAGGAGCTCTTCTAGATATGATGGTGCTTGACCATTTAGAGCATTGTAGGTCAGGAGAAGGATTTTAAATTCAATCCTGGATTTTACAGGAAGCCAATGCAGAGAAGCTAATACAGGAGAAATATGATCTCTTTTCTTAGTTCTTGTGAGAACACGTGCTGCAGCATTCTGGATCAGCTGGAGAGTCTTAAGGGACTTATTTGAGCAACCTGACAGTAGGGAATTACAATAGTCCAGCCTGGAAGTAACGAATGCATGGACTAGTTTTTCAGCATCGTTTTGAGACAGGATATTCCTAATTTTGGCAATGTTACGAAGATGGAAAAAGGCTGTTCTTGAGGTTTGTTTTAGATGGGTGTTAAAGGATATATCCTGATCAAAAATAACCCCTAGATTTCTGACAGTAGTGCTGGAGGCCAGGGCAATACCATCCAGAGTAGCTAAGTCTTTAGATAATGAGGTTCGGAGGTGTTTAGGGCCCAGCACAATAACTTCAGTTTTGTTAGAGTTTAACATCAGAAAATTATAGGTCATCCAGGATTTTATATCTTTAATGCACGCTTGAAGTTTAGCTAGCTGATTGGTTTCGTCGGATTTGATTGACAAGTATAATTGGGTGTCATCCGCATAACAGTGAAAGTTAATTGAGTGTTTCCGAATAATATTACCAAGAGGAAGCATATATAAGGAGACTAAAATTGGTCCAAGCACTGAGCCTTGTGGAACGCCATGGCTAACTTTAGCGTACTTGGAGGATTTATCGTTAACATTAACAAATTGAGATTGATCAGAGAAATAGGACTTAAACCAGCTTAGAGCGATTCCTTTAATGCCAACTAAGTGTTCCAATCTCTCTAACAGGATTGTATGGTCAATAGTGTCAAATGCAGCACTAAGATCTAGTAAAACAAGAATGGAGACAAGTCCTTTGTCTGCAGCAGTTAGGTCATTAGTAATTTTCACCAGTGCCTCTGTGCTATGATGCTTTCTAAATCCTGATTAAAAGTCATCAAATAAACTATTGCTATGTAGAAAATCACATAACTGATTAGCAACTACCTTCTCAAGGATCTTGGATAAAAAGGGAAGGTTAGATATAGGTCTATACTTTGCTAAGACCTCAGGATCGAGGGTGTCTTTTTTTAGAAGAGGTTTTATAACAGCTACTTTAAATGACTGTAACCTGAATAAAATAACATAACCTGTTAATAAGGACATATTGATCATATCTAGTAATGAAGTGTTAACCATGGGTAGCGCTTCTTTGAGTAGTCTTGTTGGGATGGGGTCTAAGAGACAGGTAGATGGCTTAGCTGAGGATAACTTTAACATTAATTGTTGAAGGTCTATAGGATAAAAGCAGTCTAAAAATATGTCGGGACTAGTTGTTCTTTCTAGCGGTCCTGCGTTTAAAGGTGAACCGTTAGAAGTTGAGGGCAAAAGGTGATGGATTTTATCTCTAATTGTTATAATTCTTCTATTAGTGATGAGTAATAGTCTGATCTGGCCTTTCTTAGGGCCTTCCTATAGGTTTTGAGACTTTCTTGCCAATCCAAATGAGATTCTTTCACTTTGGTGGAACGCCATTTACTTTCTAGGTTTCGCGAGATTTGTTTTAATTTGCGAGTTTGGGAGTACCAAGGTGCTACTTTCCTTTGCTTCATCATCTTCTTTTTGAGGGGAGCAACAGAGTCTAAAGTCGCCCGTAGGCAGGTCGTAGCACTGTCTACAAATGTATCAATTTGAGAGGGACTAAGGTTAACATAAAGGTCCTCTGTTATGTTAAGGCATGACATAGAGTCAAATGCTGTTGGAATATTTTCCTTAAATTTAGATCTAGCACTGTCAGATAGGCATCTAGTGTAGAAGTTTTTATCTAATTTAGTATATTCAGGTATTAAGAATTCGAAAGTAATTAAAGAATGATCTGATAATACCGAATTCTGCGGAAATACTATTAAATCCTCAATTTCAATACCATATGCCAACACAAGGTCGAGGGTGTGGTTAAAACAGTGCGTCACCTTGTGCACACTCTGATTGAAACCGATTGAATCAATAATGATTTGAAAGCAGTACTAAGGCTATCATTGTCAACATCCACATGGATATTAAAATCACCTACAATAAGTACTTTGTCAGATTTAAGGACTAAACATGCTAAAATCTCTGAGAATTCAGATAAAAATTCAGAATACGGACCTGGAGCCCTGTAAATAACAACGAATATAATTGGCTGTAATGTTTTCCATTTTGGATGTTGAAGATTAAGAACAAGACTTTCAAACGAGTTATAATTTAGTTTAGGTTTAGGATTAATAAACAGGCTTGAATCAAAGATGGCTGCAACTCCCCCTCCTCAGCCTGAGCCTATAGGAATTTGAGTATTAATATGACTGGGAGGAGTGGCTTCATTTAGACTGACATATTCTTCATGGCCCAGCCAGGTTTCAGTAAGACAAAATAAATCAATTTTATTATCTGATATCGAATCGTTTACCAATACTACTTTAGAAGACAGAGATCTAATATTTAATAGCCCACATCTAATTTTCCTATTTTGTTCTATCGTTTCAGTCGTTTTAATTCCAATTAGGTTGTTAAGTATAGCGCATCTTTTGTTTACCTTTAATTTAACTGATCTGAGCCGGGGGACAGACACGGTGCTTATTAGACTATGAGTGGGCGACTGCTCCAACGGAAGCACAGAGGGGCGCGTAGCACTGCACCTCTGATTACTAATATCAAACTTGGGTTGTCTGGTTCAGTCTCAGTCTCTTCAGCAGCAAGCTCTGATAAAAACTCTGTACTAAGACAGCAGACAGACACAGTTAAAGACTAGATGGTGAAGAAAAAAAAGCATTTAGCAGCATTAGATGTATTTCTATATAACCATAGAAACTTTATAAGGTGATGTGTCAGCTTGCAGTGGTGTTCTACTGGCCCCTAATGGCCAGAAATCAATGAAGACAGCCTAAACTTAGCACCTAATTTTAGTAGTTGGGGGGGGATACATGATGCTATGTGCTACTCACAACTGGGACAAATGCAAAAACTAAGGACATATGTGATGGTGTGACAGTAAACTTGCATGAAACATCATAACATTGTTTTATCATTCATCATTTATCAGGTTGATTACTGAGACTCAAAATAGAAGACCTACTGTATGAAATTACACGGTGCAAGACTTAAAAATGGGCCGGACGAATGTCATGCTCTTCCCACATAAAGTAGACATTAATCTACATTGAGTCGTCAGTTAATGTACAGATGACTATATTATATCTTATTATCCTGAGACAATCATGATCTCGTTCCGAGGAGACTGTATTTGATGCACTGTCCGTCTCCCTGGTAAGAAAGACAATGGTTCGAGCAACAGCTTCAGAAAAACTACTTAAAGTAACTCTGCATTGCAGACAGAACAAGCTGCTCTCATCACTCACTTGCACCTGGATTGTGTTGAGATGTGCCTTTGAAAAGCCTAATTGTGAACACGATGCACAGCCGACAGCTTGAACACATAAAAGCCAGATGCGAGTGTGACTGGATTGTTCCTTATGTAGAGAGTAAATCACCATGCTGGTCACATTTTTAATTAAGGGGACATACTTTATTTAATCTCAATGCAGTTTTCTCATTAAACACAGATGAAACAGACACTGAAGCTGCGAGAGTTACACTTCCAGATTTAAGTAGGCTATGTGGAGTGAATAAGGTTGTTCGTTTGCTCAGAGCCGCCAGCCCAATCTGGGTTGTACACCAATTAAGTGAGTCCCCATTAATGCTGTGGCATTCTTTTGGAAGTCTGTGTAATAACACTGGAACCTATGGAAATGAGTTTACTATTTAACTGATTTCACACAGCTTTTTGACAAAAATATGTCCAGTAAATCCAAGTGGCAACCTCCAGGCCTAAAAGGTGAAGCTAACGCGGATGTGCTTTAAACCTGCGTTCTTTCTAATGGCCAGAAGGGGTCGACTTCACTGTTTGCAAAAAAAAGTCAGATAGTACAGAAGATGCCCCTGTTTTTTAACCTGATTTATTGGAAACATTTTCCTAACAGGTTTATGGTCAATATAAATCACCAGTTTCAAGTCTTATTTAATACAGCATGATATTCATTTTGTCAATTATGGTCCAGTTTAGAGTAAAATAGATGATGAAGCAGGGTATGGTTTAGGGTGTGGCTACCATGTGATTGACAATTTGCTACCGCAATGCTTCTGGTTTGGGTACTGTCTGTGTTTTTATCTTAGAACTTTGACCCTTTCACTGTGTGTTTTCAGTTCATGGAAGTTAATTGTTAACATTTTGGTCGCCTAAAAATGTCTTGTTCAGGGTTCGGTTGTGCTAAAAAACACTCTAAAGCAGAGATCTTCAACAGGGAGTCCAGGACCCCTAAGAGGTCCTCAGAGTTACTTCAGGGGGGCTTCCAAATTATTGTTAATTTTTGTTTTTTAATTTTCAGTACAGAAAAATACTTTGCAAATCTAAAATATAAGACAGGTGCATCGGAGGGTGATAAGCAGGTCAGAAGTTGCAAAGAAACTCATGCAGACTATCTAACCTGGAAAGAAAGAATTCAATAGCAGGCAACGTTTCGGTACTAGTACTTCTTTGCATCTTTTGAAAGTTTTTTTTTCAAAAATGTAAATGTCTTGACATGAATCCAGCATATTATTAGCAAATATAAATCAGCCTACTTGTGTAAAAAACACATTGATGATAGGCTTACTGGCCATACTGTAGGTTAATTAGTCACTAAGGTAGTCATCCACAGATGCCACATGTATGTTTAAATTTTCCAAGCTATGCATAAAGGCATTTGGCTTTTATTGTAGGCCCAGTTTAATATGCAACTTCATTTTATAAAATATGTAGTAGGGGGTCCCCACTCCATCTCTCTCTCAGATAAGGGGTCCTTGGATTAAAACAAATGTTGAAGACCCCTGCTCTAAGTAGTCGGCTGTTCACTTTTGCCCCTTGGTGGTGCAATATGGTGTGCTTAGCTCCAACCTCTTGTCCAAATATGGTCACTTCCGGCTACAAAAAACCAAGAGGGCAACAACCAAAAACCAACATATCGATGGCCAAAACACAAAACTCGAGGCTTCAAAACGATAAGCGACAAACCAATGGGTGACGTCTCAGTGGCTATGTCCACTACTTCTGAATGTTGTTGAACCAGTTACATGTCGAAAATGTCGTCATTAAAATGTCATTGAAACGAAGATTAATTGCAGTTAGAAATTGGCAGGTATACAGCATGTACTGGCTGGCTAATTGGGGAATGAGTAGCAGGTGTGTGAGTGGGTGTAGAGAATACAGAGGGTTACAGCTGGTTGAATTGGGAATGACTCACCGAAAATGGTCATCCTTTGCCCACGCTGTTCGTGTTTGATGGAGCATCAATATTTACTGCTAGGGGGTAAGTTAGAAAATATATTTTTTGTTGTGATTTGGGTAATCTGACCCTTGGTGGACTACGACATCAATTAAGTGCTAAAATCAAGGAAAAGACACGTGAGAGAACCAACAGCGAATAGGGAAAGAGAGGGAAGACAGGAAGAGTCTACCAAACATTCAGATGTGGGTGTAGAGGACCAAGGAGATGTGTAAATGCAGCCAGACAGTACAGGGACATTCGGGGATGACTTCAGTAAAGAGGAAGCATCGCAGGAGCTTTTAGACACAGCAAATAACATCCCCTCTACATTAAGGACTCCGAGATCTGCTTTTAAACTACAGCAGGGGGGCTCAGAGAAGCACAAAGGAACCAGAATTCAGCCTGACAGTACTGGGACGACCCAGTAATGTACAGCAGCAGCTACTTCCAACTCACAGAGCTGTGATGAATTTTAGTCCTGAGTCAGACATGGCCATGGTTTGTGTCAGCATCATGTCCAGCGTGTTTCTGCACTTTCAGTGATAGTTTGATGAATGGAACTCGTTGAAATATACACACTACAGCTGCAGTTTATATTAGCGAGGGAGGAAAATGTAATGTAGAGCTTTTGGCAGCTTTGCGGTTCAGGATGAATTCAGATGAAGTGAGAAGTGGTATTAGAGGTAATCAGCAGTTAATACCAGCTGGTGTGATTTTCATTTTTAGTAAAGATGGAAACGCTTCAGGATATTTTGAAGTGGATGGATTAAACACTTCACATCACTTAACCCCTTCCTCTATTTTGCTCATACCTAAACTATTACTGGTTTACACCGGACTGGGATAATAATACAGGCCAGGAATCTAACAGCAGTCCAGGCCAATACCCACACATTCACAACAGCCCACATACTGTAACTGTTTTTCAGTTTACTCTTAGGATGGCCATTCTCATGTTCAATTATGTTTCATAAGTTGTTGCAGCAATTTTTGGGTTGATACCATTTGTTACAGAGATATGGTGTAAAATACAACCATTCTTGACCACTCGAGAATTGACAAAATTGTCAGAAATCGCTCTGAAATACCACATCAAGACACCAAGGCCGCGAGAAAAATCCATGCTTTGTAAGGTAAAAGCATGTGGTTGCCGACAGGGGCTTCATGGTGCATTCAGGTGCACCTCGTAAACCCTGAGGAGCTTAAGCTGTTGTTGTAAAGTACCTTTCTGCCATCTAGTGGCTCTTCTTTTTGTCGTTCTCCAGTTTGCTCCCAGTTGACTGGTGAAAGAACTGTCTTGTTATAACATTTTAAATAAACTATTTAAATTTGACATTAGTGTGGTCCATTCCAAAAAAATACAGCGGCTATTGATAGCATGTAGCGTATCTTTTTAGAAAAGAATTTGAAAATGTAAATGACAGTTGTCAGGGAATGAAAGCAATGATCTGTTGATCATTACGAGTAAAGACTCCATAGTCTAACAATTAAAAAATTTAAATCAAATCTAGGATATGGAGAATCACACCCGAATGAGTTGTACTTCTGAGCACGTGACAACAGTTGCATAAGGTGCTTGGTCAAGTCTGATAAAATAACCCCTGAAAATGTCATTTGTGTGGCGTCCCCAAAAGGTCATAGTGGAGTTTTTTTTCTGAAAACTATTTTCTTTTATGTCCCCTGAGAAAACATTTTGTCACATGATCCATATTTCCAGAGGGCTGTTCGCCAACATCTTAACACAAAAGATGTTTTTCTTTACAAATCGTATTATCTTCATTGTTCTTTCTCTCCCCCTGTCTCTTCCTTTTTTTTGTCCCTCTCTTCTCTTTCCTTGTGCATGAAAATGTTAATGTGCTTTTAATGTCAAGAACTCTCTCTGTGTCTCTTCCCATCTTTCATATTGTTTATGAAATGTAAGTGGTATTTTAAAGTCAAGTTCTCTCTCTTTCTCTACTCTTCAGGTATGTAAATGCACTTTTAATGTTTATTTCTGTCTCTCTCGCTCTTATGAATGGGATTTTAATGTAACCTCGCACTTTCTGTTGTTGTCTGTCTGGCTCTCTACCTCTGCCTGCCTGATTTCCCTTCTCTTTTCTTCTGCTCCTTCCTCCCCTTTTCCTACCCTCCCTTCTTTAATCATCTGTACTCTTTTTTTTTTTATTTTTATTTTTTTTATTTATTTATTTTTTTTCTCCAGTTTTTCTCTCCTCTTTGCTTCTGCTCACCTCATCTCTTCTTCACCTTGACTCTCATTTATCACTTTTCCCTACCCGCATCCCTTTTTGTTCTTATTCACCTCTCTTTTGCTATCCTCCCACCATTCCTTCACATGGATCTCCTTTCCAGTCCATCTCATTTCCTCCTCTCCCATTCATCCCTATTCCCCCTCTCCCCTTGCCTCCTCTCTCCATTCCTTAGTTCTCCTCCACTTCGCACGTCGACTCACTTTTGTTCACCTTTCCTCATCCTTCGACTCACTTTCCATTTCTGAAATGACTGCTGATTCTGCTGCCGGTTCGATTCCCGGCCTTTCAACCCAGCCAACACTGTGAGGTTCAGCCAATTATGAGCCCATTGTGGGATTCCTCAGAATCCTTCAGACTAACGAGGGCTGAAAGGCCAAGAAACCCCAGAAACACACACTGGAGAATTTTTAATAAGGAATTTTTGTGTGTGTGTGTGTGTGTGTGTGTGTGTGTGTGTGTGTGTGTGTGTGTGTGTGTGTGGGCGCCGTGCGTGCGTTTAATTGAAGAAATGTGTAAAGAGTTGAGGGCTTTGTGTATGATGATTTGTACATAGAATACTACATGTACACACATGTGTGTATTGTAAGATCATAGGCCTGTACTACGAATCAAGACCAACATGCCCTGGATTTCTTTCAGTTACCCAGCACACTAACCCTAACAACCGCAGTAGCGCATGAGCTGTGTCACGACAGTGGTTAACAACTAATTCAATCAACCCAGGGTTTCCCAATCCAGTGACACGCACGTTCACATAAAAGAGGTGCTGTTTGCACAGCTCGACCAATCACAAACATCTAGCAGAGCCGCATATTTTACATAAGAAGAGCAAGCTATAGTTCTATTTAAATATGAAGAACACAGACACGGTTTTACAGGCAAGACGCAATACAGTAGGAAAAGCTTGCAAAAAAATAGCCAACACTTATTAATATCACTTCCCCATCAGTCAGGCACAAGATCTGATCATAATTCCACTTGTGCTTTCCATAAACTGCCGTTGCTTTAGCCTTTCATTTCAGTTGCAACCCTGGCAGTGGTAAGTGATCGTGAGAGCAAATAAAATACATGAAAATATAATTCAAACCGATGTGCGCATTGGCAACACACGGCTCAAGAAGCCGACAAATAGCCTATATGTAATTCCCTCCGCTGTAAATCTATATCTTTCATAAAGATACCCATCAGGGAATGTTAACGGGGTTGTCGCTCTCTAAATGTTTTAACTTTTCTGAACGCATCCCTCTCTCTCTCTCTGCGCTACCTGATCTTCTAAGAACGGTGACGCCGTTATCAATCGAGTATTGATTGATCAGCAGGCGGTGCTTTTACACCGGTTGATCTCTAATCTCCAACATAACCTGCTCCCGACCAGGTTAGGAGTTCAGCATGAGTTACCACGGCGATTTAACCCAGTAACAAGTGATCCACCGTCGTGATACACGAAAACCCTGGGTTGAACCTGAAGTTACCTCGTTAACGGCAAATCTTGCTTCGTAGTACAGGCCTCTGGTGTGAGGGTGGAAATCATGACAAATGTTGAAGTGTGTGTGTGTGTATGTGTGTTTGTGTGCGTGTGTTCGTGTGTGTTTGTTTAACCCCGTTGTGAGGACTATATCAGTTTCAGCTCTCATATTGCGGAGACTCACCTTGTGGCGACAGGTGGCATAACATCAAATAACAAAAGAGAAAAAAAATTATTTGAGAAAAGCCATTTGTCATTTTTACTTTCCCAGCGGCTGCTTCTCCATCACTTCCTGGAATGCCAGTTTCGTCTTGCAAGGTACTTTGGTGCTGGGTCGTAACATAACTACCACAGTACAGTAGCTGCTGAAGGTATAAAGGTGTATATATATATATATATATATATATATATATATATATATATATATATATGTATATGTGTGTATGTATATATATATGTGTGTATGTATATAAATGAATAGTATCTTTGAAAACATATGCTAATCTAGATGTGAAGAAAAAAACTTTTCTTAGAATAAATAAACCTGTGAGTAGAGGGTGGAGGTGAAGAGGACTTTTTATAGCTCAGAAGTGTGAACAGTGTTCTCTCACTTCTTATTGCTCTTTTTATAGTTTGCTGTCTCTCACCGCGTGTTCGCGCTCATCCATTTCTCCATCTTTCCCTCTGCCTTTTCTCTCTACCTCCTCCCTCCATCTCATTTCTCCTGCTTGTCACTCTCTTTGAAGCTTTTTGTCCTCTTCCATGATTGATTGATCGTTACTAGTCAGGCTGTTCTTGAGAACCATTCGTACATATAGCTACGAAAAATAATGCACTTTAATTTGTATGTATTCCACATATTTATTACTGTATGCACAGGGCTTTCAAGCAGGGAAACAGAGTTTGTGTCCCGAAGGAAGTTAAGGGGAAAACCCAAGACTTTACCTGAAGGGACCGGAGTTTTAACCCAAACAACCCTAACCCCCTAACCCTAACATCTTTTTTTCTAATCTTAACTAGTCATTTTAGTGCCTAAACGTAACTGTCGTCGACACAGGACAGTCACCTTTTGTCGGCTAAACTCAACTGGAATGGCCTCTCAAATGACCGTAAAGTCACGGTGCCCTGTACACGGCTCGCAGTCCCATTTCTATCGGCTAAATTTAACTGTAAAAACCCATAACTTAACTGTCATGTGACCCGTCGTCATGTGACGGCAGGCGGTTGCCGTAATTTCGTAGGATATTCATTTTGTGTATGTATTGTCTTACTATATCAAATGAACCTGTTCATGAGAAAGCTATGCACTAATCCAGGGAGCGTGCCTATGTTCCCACAGCCCTTTGTTTCCACATTTCATTTTTCATAAATTTGTATCATATTTTATCCCCCTTTCTCCCAATTTGGTAGCCAATTACACCCAACCTATTATTCAGTAGCAATGGACTACAGATGGAATGTAACCCTAACCCAAACATAGGGTCTAAAAAAAACTATTTTTCAGAAAAAAAAAAAATTGGGCTGTGAGAACATAGGGCTGTGGAACCATTGGGCTGTGGGAAGGGCTGTGGGACCATTGGGCTGTGGGAACATAGGGCTGTGGAACCATTGGGCTGTGGGACCATTGGGCTGTGGAACCATTGGGCTGTGGGACCATTGGGCTGTGGGAACATAGGGCTGTGGAACCATTGGGCTGTGGGACCATTGGGCTGTGGGACCATTGGGCTGTGGGAACATAGGGCTGTGGAACCATTGGGCTGTGGGACCATTGGGCTGTGGGACCATTGGGCTGTGGGAACATAGGGCTGTGGAACCATTGGGCTGTGGGACCATTGGGCTGTGGGACCATTGGGCTGTGGGAACATAGGGCTGTGGGACCATTGGGCTGTGGGAACATTGGGCTGTGGGACCATTGGGCTGTTGGAACATAGGGCTGACCCTCTAGTAAGCAGGCTTTGAATTAAGATTTATTTTTTTTGTCCAACTACTGCTTCCAAGGTAAAGAACAAACTTTCACACTGAACTAATTCTGTTTCACTTCTGTGGAAGCAAACACATGTGGCTCACCTCAGTCCTGGGGACGCAGGGTGGAGAGCCAATAGGAAGAAGTGGGGAAGCACTGAGAAGGAAGGAAACGCTTAACAAGTACAGGCGGGGGGAGAGCTGGATGTTTAGTTGCATATATTCTCAGAGTTGGAGATAAAAGCAAGTGTAATGCTGAACTAGCAAGGGAGAGAAGAATATGCAAAGTCACGACTAAATGAAGAAAGAACAGCGGACACTGGACTGATATAAGAATTAGTTCCAAATAATTGATTAAGGCCTGAGTGAGAGATGATTCTTATCTTTCTCTCCGTGTTAATGGTAATGAGGTTGATCGACCATTATATTTAAGGCCAGTGTGCCCTTTATCACATAGAACGCTCCACAGCCTCCAGTAAATGGTCTGGAACATCCGCAGGGCGTTAATATTTTCCTTTAAAACTGTTTTAGTCATTCAATCGCTAATTCTTGATCTAATGAAATGAATAAACTATTTATACAGCACATTTCCTCCGCAGTGCTCGCAAAGTGCTCGGAGATGAAAAAGTAAAATAACAACAAAATGAGAACAGGTCCATTAAAAATATGCAAGACAATTTTGAAAGGCAACAAGAAAGTGTACATGAAAGCAGCTTAATGACGTTTCATTAATGACTTTAAAGATGATATCTTTTGTAAAAAGGGTGAAACATTAGCTGTGTGTGTGCGTGTAGCAGCAGGCAATGGGAAGCTAAAACAGCCATTAATTATTCAACCGAAGTAAAGAAACAAGGACACGAGCCGAGGCCAACTCCTCCTTCTTCCCCCTCCGCTCCTCTGCATGCCTCGCTCTCTTTCACCTGCATCTCTTGTTTTTCATTTTCTTCGTCCTTCCCGAATTTTGTATCTTTCACTCTCATCTTCTCCTCCTCAGTGTTAAGGAAGACTCAGGAGCAGCACAACTTATTTCACAAACATGAAGAAGGTCCGGGAGACTTTGATGACTTACGCAGGAGCATTTAATGAACACTCAATTGAGGAGACAATTAAGCAGGCAGTAAACCGTTTAACCCCGATGTGTTATTGTGCAGTGCCGTCCCAACTCTCGGAAGTTCCTGTCCTGCTGAAGGTTTATTTAAACTCATGCTGGAAGCGTTACGTTTAGCTGCACCTTTAAAGGTCCAATGTGTGGCAATTTCTCCCATCTAGCGTTGAGATCATATATCGCAATCAGCTCTCTGTCGCGCCACGCAGTTCAAAGGTACGTATTACAGCTACGCTAGCCTTCACGCTTTTTTCAGATGACGCCGGCCTCTTGCTCTTTTCAACATCCTTTGTCTTTTTCCGACCGAAGAAGAAGAAGACTCCTGTTCCTGAAATTTGGATTTTGAATACGTGAAGCGACGATACCCGTTAGCAGCATTAGCAGCACCTGTGAGTTTATCATGTGACAGCGAAAACGTGAAAGGTGGAGCAGTACGTCCTGTATGTCCCTTACCGGCTAACGTATGGAGCGTCTACCACAGTTCAAGCCAATAGGAATACTTGGAATTGATGGTGGTGGTAAATATTCATGAAAAAGGACAAGTTTGTGAACGGGCAACACAGATTTTGATAATGAACAACTAAACACGTTACACACCGGAGCTTTTAGGTTAACAAAGATACTGCAGTCTCCTATAACACAGATGTTAAAGCCTAGTTGAGCCTATCTCTCTCTCTCTCTGGGAAGTATCAGAGCGTCAAAAAGTGACGCCAAGAGTCCCGACCAAGCGCGGCTCAATATGACGCTAAAGGAGGCTTTTTGCTTCAAAAACCAAACGCCAAAGGCACCTGACCAAGCGCCGCTTTGGGACGCGATGGGAGAGAGAATGGGTCGGCGCATCCAATCGCCACCATCATAAGAACACAGAAAGACACCAAAACTTTCGAAAAAAAAAAAAAAAAAATTCAAAAACAAACAGCCACTAAGCAATTCCAAGTGGAAGTCCGAAGGTCCAAAATCCGATTTCTAAAATGTCAACATGGTATCATGACTTTGCGTAAACATACACGCCACTTTCCTGAAGCCAAATGGCGTTTTATCTGTACGCATTTTGAGCTATCCACGTGGATGTCTACGCTGTATGCAGCGGACGTAAACATACCCACCACGTGGCGTCTTATCGCGAGAACATGCAAAAAAAAAAAAATAAAAAGAAGGTTGGGTTTAGGAAAAGAACATTGGGAAAGGCTTTAGTAACACAAAAAAAACAACAGTGAAAGTGGGTGAAAGTCCTGTGTTTTACCCATCCACGGACTTCCGTCCTATCATACTACTCGCTACGGCGAAAATTCACACGTAATCTATATCAATGGCGGCCGAACGGCGTTGATAAACACGATTATACGTCTTGATACCACGCCAAAATGGCATACGAATTGGCGTGTCATACATACGCCACTTCATGAGATCAGTCTGAAAGTGTCCAAAAGGCACGAGTGAGTTGACTTTCAGAAAGTGTTTGTATTTTGTTCCACGAGTCAGGTCAGATCTTTCATCTCATCCTCCTCTTTTTTTTTTTCCAACTACCTTTTATTCCTTTTCCTTCCCACCTAATTTTCTCTTTCCTCATATTTCCTTTCTATTCTCTCCCTTTCTTCCCTCTTGCACTAATAACTCTTTCCTTATCTCTTCTCTCCCTCTTCCACCCCTCCATCCACTCTCCCTCTTCTTCCACCCTATTTCCATTTTTAATACCATGCTCCATCTCTCCCTCCATCCCTATTTCCTCCTCCTTTGACTCCCTCCTTCCTTTGTCCCATTGTCCCTTACATTCTCTATTTTTCATCACGTTTTCATTCTCTTCTTTGTCCACTTTCTCTGTAGCCTCTTTTCAATTCTTATCTTCCTTTACCTCTTCCCTCTTTCATTCATCTTCGCTTTCTTACTTTCCCTCACGTCCTCGGCCCTCTTTGCTCCCTCTCTAGTCTTCTTTCCTCTCCACCATCTCCTCACCGTCACTCCTCGTCCCTTCTTCATTTTCTTTCCCTGCATGTGCGCTTTCCTCATTCTTCTTTTATTCTCTCGCCCCTCCAGTTCCCTCCATCTTTACTTTTTAATTAATTTCCCCATCCTCTATTCCTTTCCTCTGTCTGGTTTCCCCCTCTCCAGCAGCTCTTCTGTGCTCCATTCACAAGGCCTGCAAACAAGCACAAGTTTCATTATATGTGTCCCTATGCTTCCACAGTCGTGGAAGGAGCAGAATATCAATGAGCTTCCAGAAGAAGTTACAGTAATCTGAAGCGTCAGCCGGCAGCCTGCAGAGGGGGAAATATTTTCTCAGCCTCTCCTGCACGAACACCAGCTAAGGAATCCTGCAGATCGGATAAGAATAAAAAAATGTCACCGCAGCCTTGTCAGAGGAAATAATGGGCTGCTTCTTTGCTTTTCTGCTCGGCATTCTCTGATAAGACAGACACCGATGTAACATACACAGAAATAAGCCCTATTCCCACTGGATTAGTAGGCTACTACCTGGTGACCTCTAGTCATTTGAAATAATTGATGGGTGGCAATAGCTCACTCGGTAGGGGGTTGGGTTGGAAACCGAAGGGTCGCTGGTTCAAGTCCCCATACGGGCCAAAGTACGGTGGTGGACTGGTGCACCTCCTGGGCACTGCCAAGGCACTGAACCCCCAAGTGCTCGTGGCGCCTCCCTCCCTCTGACATCTCTCCATTAGTGCATGTATAAGTAGTGAGCGTGTGTGTGTAATTCAGGCCTGTGTGTAATAACAACAGAGTGAAAATATTGTAATTTCCCCTTGCGGGATTAATAAAGTATACATTATTATTATTAATTACAGCGGTTGGCTGTGATCTGAACCCCGTGCGAATCGGCCATGTCTGTAATTTGTCAAGTAAAAAAATCCCTACCATATTTCACCGAACACTGAGGTCGTGTGATAATATTAGTCCCGTGCGACTTAACAATGACCTAATGGACCTGGGATCAATTCAAAAGGACCTAAGGGGGAAACTAAAGAATAAAGAAGGCTCGGGAAGAATACAGCACACGTGTTAGGGAAGCCTTTTCAATGAATAATTCGACAAAAAAAACAACAGCGTTGGGATGCTGTGAAAGAAATGACTTAACAATGGGAAGAAGGAATTGAATGTGTGGAATGATTTGGGCAAGGCTAATGATCTCAACATTTTTTACCAGTTTTTGAACTGGATTATGAAAGTAATGTGACCCGCTGCCGTGAGCTGTCTATGCCATTACCATGTGACCCAATACAGGACGGAATCATCATTAACCCTGATGCTGTCACCACAGTTTGGAGCCCTCTATTCCAGCTCTCTGTCGATACATGTGCCATCCCTACTATTTGGAAGACATCTGATGTCATTCCTGTGCCTAACAAACCCTGCCCACAGCATAATAATGATTATAGACCAGTAGCGCTGACATCAATAGTGATGAAATCATTAGAACGTATAATGGTTGGTAATTTAAGGCAAGGCAAGGCAGGCTTTATTTGTATAGCACATTTCAGCAAAAGGGCAATTCAAAGTGCTTTACATAGAACATTAAAGAGCAGTAAAAAACGATTAAAAGATTAAAAACAGATAAAATCCGAGAATAAAATTTACAGAGCAGCATAAGAAATTAACAATTGGAGCGATGTACAGCATCTCTTGGACCTTTACCAGTTTGCCTATAATAATGGCAGGGGTACTGACCATGCCTTAATCACAACTGTACACTCTATCACCTTGAAAATCCATCAGCTCGGGTTCGATTATTATTTATTTCATATATTTTACTTCAGCTCTGCATTCAATTGTATTCTCCCTCAGACACTGTTGTGTAAATTACAACAGATGGAGGTGAACCCCTTCATTATTAGATGGTATGGTTCTTTTCTGACAGACAGGAAGCAGCAGGTAAGAGTCGACTCTACTCTCTCTGATACAGGTGCCCCCTCAAGGCTGTGTAAGCTCTCTTTTACTTTTTACAATATACAGTACAGGCCAAAAGTTTGGACACACCTTCTCATTCAATGTGTTTCCTTTTTATTTTCATGACTATTTACATTGTAGATTCTCACTGAAGGCATCAAAACTATGAATGAACACATATGGAATTATGTACTTAACAAAAAAGTGTGAAATAACTGAAAACATGTCTTATATTTTAGATTCTTCAAAGTAACCACCCTTTGCTTTTTTATTAATAAGGGGAAAAATTCCACTAATTAACGCTGACAAAGCACACCTGTGAAGGTAAAACCATTTCAGGTGACTACCTCATGAAGCTCATTGAGAGAACACCAAGGGTTTGCATTGTATCAAAAAAAGCATGTTTTCAGTTATTTCACACTTTTTTGTTAAGTACATAATTCCATATGTGTTCATTCATAGTTTTGATGCCTTCAGTGATAATCTACAAAGTAAATAGTCATGAAAATAAAGGAACACATTGAGTGAGAAGGTGTGTCCAAACTTTTGGCCTGTACTGTACAGACATGATTGCATAATCGTATATAGAAATTACCACATTATTACATTTTCAGATGATACGGCCTTACTCCGTCTACTTATAAAATATTCAGACATTGCTAGGAGATAGAGGAGGTAGTGAAGTGGTGCAGCAGGCATAACCTGCCACTTAATGTAAATAAAACCAAAGAAATAGGAGATCAATGCACACTCCAAATTGAAGGTGTACTTGTTGAGCGGGTAACAACATATAAGTATTTAGGCATACAATTAGACTTGTCAGTTGCAGTGGTCCCATCAAGTGGAGTATGTTTGCTCGAAGATAAGTCGGCGTCTATATTTTTTAAGACGACTTAGAGTTCATGGAGTGGACAAAGATATCATGCTGCTGTTTTAAAAGGCAGCCATTGAATCTATTGTTCGTTATGGCTTTATGGCTTGGTTCGGTAACCTGTCAAATGCCGCCAACTCCTTTTCAGGAGCTCTTGGAGGAGGCGGTGAGGAAACAGGGTCTCAAAATCCCCCAGGACCCGAATCCCATCCTGTATAGTGAGTATGAGCTGATGCCTTCAGGCAGAAGGTACAGGTTACCAAACTGCAAGCTTAACAGGTATGAATTCTCATTTGTGCCGCTTTCAACCACATTAATAAATAATAAGAGATAAGATGTGTGTGTGTGTGTTTTGGCTGCAGTGTGACTAATACTACTAAATCATATTTGTGGTACTTACCATTATGGTTATAGGATGTGCAATACCTGATAGTGTACTGGTGCAATATTTATATATACAGTATATATATATATATATGCTATGACATATTTGATGAAGTCGCTGTTTCACTTCCTGCCTGGCTGTCTGAATGGCCCGCGGCTCGCATGAAAATAGACCTAGCGCATATCGTTAGCAGCGGCTGGTGGAATACCAAACATTGACTTGAATGCGGGGCACGCTACGCGCCCGGAACGCAGCGCGCACACGCGCCTGGTGAAAATTAGGGGTGAAGGGAGAGTGAAAGATGAGCCTTTTTATCTTTTTACATGTAAGTGAGGCACTGCTGGAGACAGGGTTTTGATGTCTGATTTGTTGTTCAAAGCTGCACAGTCTGCGGAAATCAGTGCGACTACATTTTTCCGGTCATTTCCAGTTTCTCTGATTTTATGATTTTTTTTTGAGAATCAACATTCGTCAGTCTGCTTAGAAATTCTATTAACTTTGTTTTGCCTTGCAATCACCAATGTAGACCTCTTCTTCTGTAATAAAAAATAATGCTTAAAGTCTGTACACGCATGGTTAGAGTGCAAACAGGAACTGCCAGTGCAGCATGACTCCCCATGGTGAAGGTTCCTCAAAATGCTTATTCGGTAAAAGGAAAAATGGGGCTGACTCCATGGCAATATTTCCTCCTAATATTAAAAAAGACTAAAGACCAGGGGTCATCCACTCTCTCTCTCTCTCTCTCTCTCTCTCTCTCTCTCTCTCTCTCTCTCTCCCTCTCTCCAGTGTTGCCAACTCTTTTCCAATGAAAGTCGCTGGCTTCAGCTCCAAAAGACGTCATGCGCTCATTTGCATATTTGTGACGTCATTACGCAATCATTTGTATAAAGCTTAGTGGTTGTGTCAGCAAGGTAGATAGAAAGAAATAGAACTCTTTAGCCAAATAATCACAAATTCAATACAGGAGTTTATTTTACCTTTTATCTTTGAAGTTAAAAAAAAGAAATTCTACAAAGGGAGGGAAAAAGATCGATAAAGAATTCTCAAAGAAGGCTGGCTTGCCCAGGGCCAGGCCGGCTCAGCGGCGTCTTTCTCCCGTCGCGTCCTGCCGTCTCTCCTACCTACACCGGCCCCCGCACACCCTGTCCCCCCTCCCCTTCTAACTGTCTGATCAGTGGCGCTGCACGTGAGGAGAGACGGGAGAGGCTGCTCTTCTGCCCCTCAGTCACAGAACAGGACTGGAGAGAAATACCTCGCATGCTCGCTGGACAATACTTGATTTGTCGCTTTTTTTGAAAAAAAGTCGCTAAGGGGGTCTGAAAAGTCGCTAAATCTAGCGACAAAGTCGCTAAGTTGGCAACACTGCCTCTCTCTCTCTCTCTCTCTCTCTCTCTCTCCACATGTTTCCTGTCTCACTCTTCTGTCACTATCAAGAAAAAGAAAACAATTGGATTGACAAAATGATTTTCTCGCACAGAATTAAGGCTCAGAATACACAGTCCTATCAATGCTGATACTCTCCCAGTCGAACCTAATTAAATGATCCGTGCTGAGAATGTCTTCTTTCTCACTCCAAATTCAAAGAATCACTCGCTCCCCAAGTTCTTGGAAAGATCGTGGCTGCTCAGTACGCTGACGTGTTTGATTTTCCTACTTTTTGAAAAGTTGTAAGGCGTCTTCTATAGCTGGCATGTTTCAAACATCAGGATAAGGCGGTTGAATGCAGAAAATACTACTTTTCTCTGTCTAACACAACAACCCCAAATTTCTTTCCTCCATATGCACTCAAACTTTACTGGTGTGGGGAGAAAAATGCAGTGTGTCTTCTTTCAGTTAGTGAGCTTGTATATGTATGGCTGCACGAACATTTTTACAACAAGAAATTCTAAATAATAGATGACCACAACTCGATACCAAAAATAAAAGAAAATAAAAACGTTTTAGGAGAGGCAATTTGTGCTCCAAAACAAAATGTCTTCATAGCATCACCTACGTTAATTATGCCTAAACCTGCGCGGGTTATCAGCATGTTGGTGTTGGGAGACCGCCAGCGTCAAGTCCACATCGTCACGCCAGAAGACGAAGAACGCTGAAGTGAAACCGAAGCTCGGTGAACCGTATCTAATGATTTTAATTAACCGTAAACGGATGAGCTTGTCACAAGAGAGAATGTAGTCAGAGCAAACATTTAGCCTGTGTGAAATGAAGCAGCCGCTACAACCTTTGAGTTATTCTTAGTAACGAAGACGAGGAGTGTGTGTGAGTGTGTCTCGGGGAAACACTAGGAACCTCATAGGGAGCAGAAGGACACGCAGCGGCTGCAGAGGCTCACAACCGAATAAAAAAAGTCCTCTGAACCATACGACGCTATATCGGTCGTTTATTTCTATCCTCTAACACGACCCACAGGAGTTTGTTTGCCATTGTTTTTTTTGTTTTTGTTTTTTTTATAAATGAGCGCCCCCTAGAGGTGGCAGGAAATATGACCCACAGGACTTATATCCGTCCTAAACCACAGTTGCGGTTTTAATTGCGTCGGTAATATAGTGATTCTTTGGTTACATTTAGGCACAAAAACCACTTGGTTAGGTTTAGTTAGTTAGTTTCTTAGATTATTTTGAACATATAAAAAAAAAAAAAATATATATATATATATATATATATATATATATATATACAACTCTCTCTGTATTTCTCAGTATGACTATGTTCAGAAGATTGTGGCGCGAAGAGTCCGTCATGTTTTTTTAATCCTCCGTGTCCTCCTTGGCTACTAGCAACTGCGTGGAGGAGCGGGTGGTCCGTGGTCACGGAAGGTTTGTATCATGTGGACTGGGGTAAGGTTTGTGCCACATTTTTCTGTCCGAGCCCAGCCCGCATCCGACTGAGCAGTAACCGACACCCAACCTAAGCCCGACAGGCATTAAGATATTTATGTCCGAGCCCGACCCTGAGCCAGACACAGTTAAAATCTCATTTTTGTTCTCATACTAATGACACATGTACATTTGTTTGTGTGGAAAGCCCGCTTTTATTATCCTGTCACTACCCAAAGTGAGTAGAGTGCAGATTTGAGTAGCGCATGCTCAGATTTAAACAGTTTACGGCATAACGTGTCATACCCGATGTTAGCCGAGTCAGACCGGCTCTGGTCGAGTGCAAATGTGAGTTGCGCATGCTCAGATTTAAACTGTTACGGCTTTTAACGTGTCTTACTGAAATTTGTGAAATCTGTAAAATAATAAACTTTTCTCTTTACATACAATAACAGAAGATGGAAATCATTTCTAAAATGTTTTAGCTATCTATGATTGTTTGGTTGCTAACGTTAGCTCAAAACGCCATTCAAGTGACAGCCAATGTTGTGTTTGATTGCTAACTTGTAGCTAGCAGTCATTTCAAAAACGTTTTAGCTATCTATGATTGTTTGATTGTTAACGTTAGCTAAAATCGCCATTAGCATCTAGTAGGTTACTTGATTGCTAACGTTAGCTCAAACTGCCGTTAGCATCTTGTAGGCTACTTGATTGCTAACGTTAGCTCAAACTGTCGTTAGAATCTTGTAGGTTACTTGTCGCAAAGTGACGCATGCGCAACTCAAATCTGCACTCTACTCACTTTGGGTAGTGACAATCCAACTGAAGGAAGGTATTTTTTGAAATGTCAACAGATGAGCTCATCAGTTATCTAAGTTTAGGAAAAGAAGGCGGTTTAATAACGTCCAATACACACAGAAAACATCAACATTCTTTCTTGCACAATTGTAGGTGCGTACTCTCTGGTCACAAAGTTTGGCCGATGCTAGCAGACACGCTGGCCCCTTTTCCACTTTGTGCTTGATTTACCTGCTAGTGAAAATAAATTGTGTGTGTTTTTTTTTTTGTTTTTTTTCATAAAACAACAATTATCTCCATCCAGCTGCTTAATCTATATGCTTCACATTACACTTCCGGGATTGCGCCGGTGCCGCAGAAAATTCCGCCAGGTGCGTGTATTTTCCGTTTCCTACCGCTTTCTTTGTGTTGGAATTTAAAATTATTATTATTGAGGACTATTTTTGACTGAGTATTTTGCAGCCGCTCTGTGCTGACGATTCTGACTGGTTTAAAGAAATGCCATTAAACCAGAGTATGTTTTCCTCCCTTCCCCGAATGCTATGTGGAGTAGCCAGACCCTCCTTCAGCGGGTTTTGGAGGAGGGTCTGGCAAACATTGCTAACTCACTGTTCTCCATCTGTTTTTGCTATTTTGTCTCTGTCCTTTTTCTTTCTATAACATTTTTTTTTTCATTCTGTCAGTATAGTCTGCTTTTTCAATGAGATGTTTCATTATTGAACAACGTCATTTCATGTTTATCTGGCTCCCGTCTTTCTGTCTTCCTTCAGAAGAAACATGCAGCAATACTGTAGTAGCCTGGCCTTTAAAAAAACATTTCTGTCTCTGTACCTTTTTTACTTCTCCGCCTCACTCCATCCCACTCAGCAGTGCAGTATGAAGATGTGTCCTCGTATGTGTAATAAATGTGTCAGTCAGCAGCATTCGGTCCATTAAAGAACTCATGAAGCCTGCAGACTCTGCTCTATTTCTGACTCTTCTTTCTTTCTATGTCTTTACTTTCTATTTTCTTTCATTTGTCTTTCATTCCTTCCCCTCCTTGCTAAAATATGATCTCTCATCTTCTCTCTCTCTCTCTCTCTCTCTCTCTCTCTATCTCTCTCTTTGCAGGGAGGCTTTTAATAAGGTCAATTCAGAAACATCTCACAGCTCAGAGGAAGAAACAAACGAAATAAATATCTCTTCTACACACAAATACACACACACACAGCCTCAAACAAAAACAATGCAAATGCAGGAGCGTTTTAAGCCCAATTTTACCGCATTGTCCTGCTGCTTTCATGTTTCAAGTTTTTCTACTAAAGGCAGACTCTCAAATTTGTGTGGAGATAGTTAATCCACATCGTTCATGGTGTTTAAAAGAAATACCAATGAGCAAATTACAACAATAGCATTTGGCAACTAGCCAATCAAATTGCAGTGGGGCATCAGGCAATCCGCTCCACTTGGCATCATATTTGTGCCATCCAGTTTTATTGCCAAAGGCTTTGAGCATGTGTATTATTATTTTTTTTATCGGAGGCGGGGAGAGCCAAGGGCATTTAAAACACCATTTTAAAACTCTTCTATCAGCCATTGACCTTAAACTGTAGAAGAATGATAAATAATAGCAGTGGACCTTTTTATATGTCATGCATTAATCCAGTTATATCCCTACGAACAAAATGGTACAAAATTGTGTGGCCTCATCATTACGAGCAAACCATTTCACATTGCACACAATCATTTGATCCATCGTTAATATGAAAATATCTTGCAGCACAAACCTGCCCCGATGGCAGTATTTTAACTTCAAACTGTGTGTTGCACTGAGGTGAACTAGAACCACTGTAATTACATGTGTAAGTTGGACAACATAGACTTGAAGAATAAAAACGATGTTGGTCGCTGTTATGTCCATGAATGGCGATGAAAGGGCGAGCCGTTAAGCTACACTGATTGAAACTGAGTGTGAGCTAAAACGGCTGGAATAGATTTTACCCATCAACCAGTCTGTGTCATGTCTCGTCTCTGTGTCAAGTTTCTGTTTTTAGTTCGTTTCATGTTTCATGTTTTCTGTTAGTTTTTTTTCCATTTCCTGTTTTATTTTGTAGATTCTCTGTTCTCCCATGTTTTTTTCCTCTTGTTTTACGTCCTGTCGTTATATTCCCGCCTGTGTGATTACCTGTCCCCGCCCTAATGTGTTGCACCTGTGTCTCATTGGCTCCCCTGTCTTGTGTATTTAAGTTCAGTCTTCCCTTTACCTCAGTGCGAGATCGTCTGCTTCCATGTGTTCAGCCTTCGAGCGGGTTACCCTGTGTCCTGTTTTCCTGAGTTCCTGTAGTTTTCCTTGGATTTTGACCATTGCCTGTTTTCTTGGATTTCCCTTTGCCTTTTTTTTGGACACTGTTGCTTGTGAGTTTATTAGCTTGCTAATAAAACCATTGCATCTTACGTACCTGAGTCGTGCATCTGTGGGTCCATTTCCTGTGTGCTTGATAGTATTGATTGTGTTGATCGTTTATTCTATGTCTTTTCTATTTATAGAAACTTATAAATTTTTTTATTGCATTTTGCACCAGGGGTCCGAGAGGACTGAAATTTCCTTTCACTGACAGTTTAGAGTGAAACTATTCTTTTTAAAACAGGTACTGGCTTCTTATCCTCCCATCTTTTTAAGACACTCACAATTAGACAAACAGAAAAAAAGTGACAAACATAAATAACAGAATGAGCAAATCAATTTCTTATTACATGGGCGACAGCTTAGTGACTCACAGACACACATAGCCTGCACACAATGGTCAGAGCTGAAATAACACAACGCTAAGCTTCCTAAAAACTCCGGATGTGGCTGTGTACACACTGTGTGGGCTTTACTCAAATCCCTGTTTAAACCTCGGCTCTCCCTGGGAATTAAAAAATTAATGAGCTTTATTACTGAGGTGGTAAATAGAATCCAGGGCTTAATATCAATATCATCGAGCTTAAGCAAGAATTCAATGAAGAAGCAACTCAGCTCGAATTCAGTGTCAGAGGAAAGTTAGAAAAGGAGGTAAAAACAGTCGTACTGAGACTATTTGAGAAATATGGGTGCTACGTTTCAGTTACCTGTTCACCTGTAAAGGGGTTTCCTGGGTGAAAGACTTTTCCCTTAACATCTTCTGGACATGGGTTAGGTTTAGGGTTAGGGTTAGGGTACTTTGGATACAGTTGTAAATACGTGGAATGCATACAAATTACAGTGCGTTACTTTTCGTAGCTATGTACGAATGGTTCATGAGAACAGCCTGCTCGGTGATATCTTTGTCATTTACTGGTAAAGAAAATCACATTTCAGTTAAAGGGGAGGAACAGCTATGGTGGGATTAGCAAGTGTGTTGCTAGTTCTCCCTTAAAATGTCCTTAAAGCCATAACTTTGTGTTAGCAATGGGTCAAAGGACTACTTGCAATGCGAACAGTCCCTCTCGTAGTGATTAATCCAACTCTGAATCACCCCTCAGCTCTAATGATTGCCAATGTTGCTCATTTAAATGATTTAGTTTTATTTTAATGGCCCTGCGATGGACTGGCGACCTGTCCGGGGTGTACCCTGCCTTTCGCCCGACGTATGCTGGGATTGGCTCCAGCCCCCCCACGACCCTGTGCGCGGGATAAGTGGTTGACGATGGATGGAGTTTTATTTTAATTTCTACAAGGACGTGTACAGCAACAACAAAATGCAAAGAGCGCCTGTACATTACAGGTTGTCCATGTTTATTTCAACTCATTTCCATGATCATATTCACCAGAACAGAAATATACTCTATACGGCTGATTGGCAGCTTTGGGGATTTAAGCCAAAAGCCTGTCATTTCCTTGCTAGGATCTTTAATAAATGTGCTGCCCTGGTATGTTAAGTAACAACACCAACTCATACAGGGGAATATGTGGGTAGCTCCACTGGTTTGGAGTATGTATCATCAACAAATGGCAATTAAGATGTGTGTTATATGGAAAAAAAGGGCGAAAGTAAATGTCTATTTCATTCTAGTGAACCCTCGGTCTCCTTAAAGCTCCATTGTGTAATGTTTTGAGTTGATTCTTAGCAAAAAACCCTTTTGTTCTTTCACAAATATGTGCTCATTCATGTGTAATTACTTCCACCAACTAATTAAAGTATTCTCGTGAGTGTAGAATCTGCCATACCTCTCGCGCTTTTACACTCAGTGGCACCGTGACGAATGCCAGCAGATTTGAAAGCCGGTTGAAGATGGAGGATCACGCTGATGCTTTACTAACATTAGCTTGCATTCGTTTGGGAACCTGATAGCTGATGTTAGCAAAGAAATGGTACCAAAATAACGAAAACATAAAACTATTATTACACTGGAAGGAACACTCACGGACAAAGTTGTACTTCTTGGAATAATATGGCTACCGTAGGAGTTAAAACGCACTCGGAATGGGAGGGGCTAGAAAGTAATATACGCACAACGGCCGCAACGTCATAGAATGTCTCTGAACAGATTCACGCCCACTTTTCGGGGAAAACAATCCTGCGTTCCCCACAGAGGACAACAGCAAAACGACAGAGGAAATGTAAATTGCTCCAAACTTTTACTTTAATCAAACCGTTTTGAATTAATAACTATGCCGAAAGGTTGCCGAGTAGTTGCACCAACAATACATCCAAAAAACCCGGTCTTCGATTTGTCCTCTTGCCATGTCCTAAAATAGATCCTGATAGATGGGCTTTGGCTCCAGGCTATAGACCAGACCACCATCACAGAGGCTCCCTATTAGAGGGAAGAATCGCGCTGTCACATCAGGAGAGAAACAGCTGTTGCGTAGCGGGTTAATCAAGACGTTCACACTGATATATGAGGCTCATAAGAAACGTGAATATTGTCAGTCAGTGTGGTAAATGATGCTGGTGACAGTTACTACTGATGGATAGCTAACGTTAGCTTTAGTGGGAAGCTGCTAACGGTTTAGCAGCATCAGACCGTCTCCAACTAAATCTCAGCTTATAGATCGATCGAACAGTTGGTTATTAATAACAGGTTGATTAATTACCAATCAACCTTAGTTTATTAAGTTATCGTGAATGCTCAGGTTCAGGCAAGGTTATACAATAAACATTAGACATGTATATGAAACAAACCATCTGTTTAACAAGAAAAAAAAATCCACACACATTTGTCAAAATTATGATCTAAACACACGTCAAATTGCATTGACTTCTATGGGATCGTCTGTTTTCTATCCCGCAAAAGGGGGCGTGGCTTTGAGTTTTAGCGAAGTACCCCTATGTGCCGGTTGTGCGTATTCACTTGGTTGCCATATACAATTTCACCGCAAGATGGGAGAAATTCTTATACAATTAATTCACAAAGTTACAAACAATCCTAATTTGGAGTTAAATGCCTTCATGGTGACCTCAACAACAACGAGGATGCGGAGGGTTTCACATGGCAGGCGTTGATTTAGTGATTTGGTCAAAACAAGAAAGTTTTTTTTGTCATCTAGGTTACATATAAACGTTGAGTTTACACTTTAACATGCAGTTAGAACCTCCCTCACACTGAAATAAAGCCGTTTTAACCTGGTAAATCACCAAAACAATGCTTACTAGGAGTTTCAAAACCCATTCCTGTGAGAGCGTCCTGTAATCTCAGATAATTTACTGCAGGTATTTAATAAAGCAGAAGACCGGCTTCTCCTTCCCTGCTCTCAAAGCAATTTACCTTGCTTTGAAATCCTCAATTATGCCGAGTTTGCACACTGAGACCCTTCTCAGCGCGGGCATCTGAGGAAACTAAGACATGCAAATATAATTCAGAATAGATGAATGGAGAGTGGACATGACAGGACAGAAACAACAGGCTGATGAAAAACTGAAAAGATTTGCTGGAACCCACGAGGCCTAGAATAATATCCAGGGATGAGTGAGACTTATTTAATTTCCTCCTTCCATCTTTCACCTCGTTCTCTGCTCCTGCATGGCTGGAGTTGATATCCCGGCTGGACAAGTGAGCACCGTGCAAGGTTTTAATCTTCACGCAGAGTTATGAAAAATGTTCATCTTCAGTTTTAAGACCCAGACGCCAACACCAGACGTGCAGTCGCAATGCTCTGGCAAAATCATCTGTCAGGCATCTGGTGGACATTGAAATATTTTAGGGACGTTCGTGTCATTTCTAAGGGTTTTGGTGTGTCCTGTTTTTGTGTTTGTGCATTACATCATATCCTGGTTGTAGATAGCTGAATAAGGTTTTAGAAAAGCCAAATATGTAAACTGGATTAGTTTCACAGAAACCAGGATACTGTGTTATGTGTAGGGTTGGGTACCGAAACCTACGCAACCAGTAGGAATCGGGCCGGATTAAAACGCAAATTTCGGTTCCTCATTTCGGTTCCACTTAATGTGTCGACTGAAATATTTTCCCTCTGTAGCTCCGAAACGGATTTAAAAATATCACACTCTCTCTGTAGTCTACTATTAGCTAGCTACTGTAAATGTAGGCTACTTTTAAAATACAATTTTTTTCCCCCCCTGGGCTCTCCAAAACGGCCGTTAAAGCCTTTCTTTGATGTCATTTTTCAGTTTTTCAAGAATCAGTTTAGGTATCGGAATCGGAATCGTAAAAATCCAAACGATATCCAAACCTAGTTATGTGACCATCTCATCCAAGTGACTGATAATTGTCTGCTATTTCTGCAGAGACTTCTTCAACACGAATCCCATTTAGCGACTTGCTTGCTTAAGAGCAAGTGAACCATAATAACAAGGGAGAAGCAAGTATTGTTCTTTCACTTCCCCACTCAGATTTATCCTGCCGGTCTGGGGATTGATGGCTTTCAGTCCTAAATATAGTCTAGGTTACTGTGCGTATCAAAATGATAATCTGGGAAATTAATTTGCATTTGCAGTATCCTCCTGGATACTTCACTTTTGCACTATATTATATTTTTTCTGTCACATCTTTAACCCACCTTATTGAAAAGGGACTCTTTGGTGTGCGTTTTTCTTCTGTATTTTCATACTGAATAGAAAATATCAGTACGAAGGAGAAAAGCTGTGTCTCACATGGGAAACAATGCATCAGCTGCTGTGTGAATGTTGCCTTTGAGATCAGGAAACCTCACGTCTATTTCAAGGGATCCCCTGTAATTCCACACCCTGTATGCACACAGACAAAAAAAAAAAACTGAGCCAATTTTTCAAGAATAGCCAACAATGAAAGTGGGACTTAAACTCGGAAATGTGTCTGATTGTTATTGTCCAGGGCACAGAGAGAATAGGACATTAGACCACAGGGAGTTGAAGAGACTTACAGTACACCACAGGGACTCTAAAGTTAGGGCCAGACCACACAGGGAGTGACTGATGAGGGTCTTTCACTACCAGAGGAATGGCAAAAAACCTCTTCTCTAAACAGCTCTTTGTTGAAGGAGGTTATGGTATGACACATCAGGATCTGGTCTGTGTTCGGGAGGTGAATCATTACTGCTGTACTCTGCAGGGAATAAGAGTACAGCGCTGCACAGTGGGAAGGTTAGCCTTTAGTGAAGAGGCCTGGAGCGTGGTTGATAAGTTTCTTTCCTCTGGTTTTTACATTTTTCTAGGTCCCCTTTGGGGAAGTAAAGGCAAGGCAGCTTTATTTGTATAGCACATTTCAGCAACAGGGCAATTCAAAGTGTTTTACATAAAACATTAAAGAGCAGATAAAAACGATTAAAAGATTAAAGGGACATGTCTAGTGCTCTGTTGGCTAAGTGTGCAGCTACTATTGTTTCATTCTTTATAGGTGGTTCTGCATTTCAAGTGTCACTTGTGTAACTTTTTTTATATTAATGAACGTTCATTTCATACAAGCCATTGCCAAATGCTAATTAAGCTAATTAAGACTATCAGCTCCACAAAACTCTAACCCTAATGACTTCTTCTGAAGAGCCCATGATTTTTTAATCCTCCGTGTCCTCCTTGGCTACTAGCAACTGCGTGTTGGAGGGGTGGGGGTGGTGCGCGATCACGGAAGGCTTGTATCATGTGGACGCGCCAACAGTTATGTTGTCATTACTTAGAATTCTTCATGGGGGAGACAGAAAACGACGCACTATAGCTTTAAGTCATGTCTAAACCATGGACTGTAAAAATAGTGGACGTAGCATCAGTTTATGAGTGTTTTTTGCCCCAGGCAGCATTGGGAGGCACTGGTTATGGTTATGGTTATGGTTAGGGTTAAGGTTAAGGTTAGGGTTGGGTGCCTTTAAGGCAGCAGTTGCAGCAGTTGAAGGAGCAGTTGGGGGCAAAAAACACCATCGAGCGTAGCATCAGTGATGTCAGCTATTGGCTCGTGGACTACCGTTTCAAAGCCCCGAGTTTGCCAATATGGACGTCACCATCGTCGTTTTTTTGAAACCGGACATGACGATTTTTGACGGGAGGGTGGAGCTGGGGATGATAACACGGCCAAGCCAGTGTTGTTTATGGTTGCAATGGCGCTGCGCTAAGCTAAACGCCAAAGAGGGAAAGTTGCCGGGTTTCAACCCTTCTGAAGTAAGTAGAGATTTACTGCCGACATTCATCTGCATGTACAGAAGTAAAAACGTTTCGCAAACTTCCCCTTAAGTTACCAGCTAAAGCTATTGCTAGCTAGCTAGCTTGGTTGGCAGAATGCAGAACAAAACATTTTTAGGCATTCAAAATGTTCTAATTAACTTTGATGAATAACCACTGTAACTCTCACTTTTGCAACCCCCCAAAACAAGTTCCCGGCCATTTTAATGTACACAGTGCCATGGTTAGCATTGCAAAGCCTTTATCATGATTGGTGATGAACATGTTGGCTTGTAGCCACGTCCCTAAAGCATCCCCTGCTTTATCACTTATTTTAAAATAAATGACACTATAATTGACTAAATGAACATCATGCTGTATTATAGAAGACTTGAAACTAGGGATTGAGACCATGAAATGATTGTAAAAATGTTTACTGAGGTAATTTAATGAAGTGAGAAGTTGGCTCATTTTCTTATAGACTTTTATAGAAACAGACCTTTCTTTTGAAAACCAATGGAGTTGCCCCCTGCTGGAAATTAGATAGAATACAGGCCAGTTAAAATGGGTTTAGGAGCTAAAAGATCTAAGGGGCCCTGTGGTCTCAGAGTCAATCAAGCCTTGAACCGTTTCCACTTGCTCCCCAGGTTTCATCAGCCACTTATTCATGTGCACAAGCTTTTAAAAAAAAACATTTAAAACCACATGGTTCCTTCTCCTAGTCATTCATATATTCATATCTCCTGTTAAACTGATTTACACATCAAGCGGTCTGAGTGAAGCAATCTAATTGGTCAAAGACTCATTCCAACCATGCTGATAACCCCTCTTAAGCATTCACAGCTAAGGTTATTGTTTTTTTGTTGTTTCATTTGGTGCTAAGTAATGAGCTGATTAGCAGTTTTTCTTGCTCTCTCCTGCTGTGTATTATTCATGTGCGCTACCTTGAGGAAAGTCAGTACACACATATTGATGGCTGTTGAATGAAAGCCATACATAAAATCCCTTGAGGAAGAATTATTGGGCCTTTCTTTCTGCTCACGGTACCTACGTGTAGATACATGTAGATAGTGACTGACTGTAGTTTATACGGCAAATGAGAACAATACTACAATAAACCCATTTTAAGGTGCTGGTTTAGTTCTCATCCCTTTTAGCCCTCCTGTTATCCTCAATCAATGTTTAAGGGGTCTAAAAAAGTGCTTGTCATCAATTTTTTTTTTGCTTCATATTGAATGACTTTTCCTCATTTAATGGGGACAGCTAGGTAAACATAACATTTACATGATGATTTATTTTCAATGCCCTATACGCATTTTGTACACATCGGTGTTCCTTGGGCTCAATTTGACCCCAGGCTGTTATAGCTGTATAAATCATATAGGAAATATCAACATTTTACACACATTTGTGTAGGTTGTTTTGGCTGATATTAAGGTCACTATCACATGCAACTTTATAATCTTTAGACCTCTAACCTGCCATTACCATACCTGTAGTAGTGCGAGAACCACTGATATGTCCCACACTGTGAGGGAGGGGGAATCTGGCTCTTGGGAGGACATTGATGAATTCACACATACACACAACATAGGGGAGGGTCAAACTCAACTGGACTGCAGCCTTCCCAACCATTTTTCTTGGTGCTCTGTGTGCGTTCTCTTCATACTCTCTCCATTAAAAAGGCCTCAAAGTTTTGTCACAGTTTTTTGACAGGTGTAGTGACGTAGAGGAGAGTGGGTCTAACAGCGAAAACACACTGGGCGCTTAACTGTCGCGTATAGCCCACGTAGCGTAGATACGTGCCTGATACAGCGCCTGGCGTGTTTCTACGTGCCGGTCAGAAAGCAATCCATCTCCTCTCGGCTCTCTCTCTCTCTCCGATAGAAAGAGACAGGATGAGTAGGGAAAACTGGTAATTGTAGCCTATATGTGGCTGTGTGTGTGTGTGTGTGTCTGTGTGTGTGTGTGTGTGTGTCACTCTCTCTGTCCATCTGTCGGTCTCTCTCTCCGTGTGCCTGATCGCATGTCTCGCTGTGAGAAGTCAAAGACAGCCAAAATCACCATGAACCTGGGTGTTTTATTTTGAAATTAGTTTTATTTTTGTAAATGATCCGGCTGCACTGTAGTCTTCCTGTATGTGATTACCTGCCTGGCTTGACACATACGCTCGCGTCTAGAGAAGGCGCCAAAATGATCGCTGCAGCATGCGGGCCGACGCGGACGCGACGCGCCCGGTATGAACTGACACATTGGACAACATGGGTAAAAAATAGCTGCGCTTACGAGCACGATGTGTTTACACTGTAAGAGTGAGGAACGTTGAGGAGCATCATGATTATGAGGCATACTCCTCTGATAAGAATGAGACTATTGGGGTTGAACCCTCCTGTGTTGCGTTTTATGTCTTGGCAGCACATTTTACAGTCACACAAGTTGTAAAATTGTTGAATCTGTATCCATAATTGGTGTCTGTTTAAATTGCAAACTGTCCGGCTGTCTTGGCCATGATACCTTAGTGTTTTCTTGAGCAATCCCCCCTGTGACGCACACTACCAAAAGAGTTGATGAACTGAAGGCGTCATTATCATCAAAGAACAATCTGGAGTCTCTCTGCAGCTGCAATCTGGGGAACCCCTCGACAGTTATAAAAGGCCCCTTTACTTTTTAAAGTTTGGAAGGACAGTGGCATCAGAGCAATGAAGAAAGTCTTTCAAGGGTCTCATGTCATGCATAATAAAATCAAGAACTGTGTTTCAATAATTCAACATTAAGCAGCTCCTAGCACTCATATAGCATCTCGGGGGACTAAATCTGGGAGATCAGTGGCTGGATGTTCGTCTATTTGTGTGAAAACTTTGTCTTAGAATGACCTTTAACGTGAAATACTACCGGCCTTTACACAACTGTGTCCCATTTCATGCATTAAGCGTCGCCCCAGCCTGTGTCGGTGCCAAGTTCAACATGTGTGCTGGTTAGTGAATTAATGGGGAAACCATGTCTGTGTGGGCTCAGTGCTGCAGGCGTTCAGGGCTCCATGACTGTGGGGGTCATTAGGAACATGTCGGAGCAGCTCGAAGGGGCTTTCCCTGTGGACCACAGTCTCTTAGCTGACTCATACAACATGACTATTTTGTCTTTCTCACTTCTCTGTCTGTCTATCTGTATTTCTGTTTCTTTTTATATCTGTCTCTTGGGGTGGCAACAGACACGGGGGCAGAATAGAGGAGACGCAAGTTTGTTCCCAGGAGTGTTTTAACCCTTGTGTTGTCCTTCGGGTCCCAGTGACCCGAAGGACAACACAAGGATTATGTACTTCCGTTTACTTTGTTGAGAATTGCTCTCTAAACAAGGGTTAATACAGCACCTTAGTTCTTGTTTGTACAGCATTTTGGTCAGCTTAAACTATTTAAATGTGTTCTAGAAATAAACTTTACTTACTTACTTTACAAGAAACAGGGTTTAGAGAGCAATTCTCAACAAAGTAAAGGGAAGTACATCAACCTTGTGTGTTCCTTCGGGTCACTGGGACCCGAAGGAACACACAAGGGTTAATCCAAACCAAGATCTTTTTTGAAATCTTAACTAATCGTTTTTGGTGTCTAACCTCGGCGCCGTATGATGCTCACTTTTTGTCTCAACTCCACAGCCCCTTAAAGGGCCGTCATCTCGTGGTGTTCTGTACCCGACTCACAGTAACCTTTTGTCGGTTAAACGTAACTAGCAAAGGCCCCTGAATAAACCGTCCGTTCATTTTTTGAAATATGTTGGGTCCATATGTGTTTGTGTTATGTTGTGAATGTGAAAATGAACTCCTACCTCCTCTGTCAGCTCTAGCCACTGAAAAGAAATAAGCAGAGAAATCAGACCAATCACAAAAGCTGGTCAGTCTGACATCATGTTGCCTGAGCTCATTACTATTCATGAGCTCGCCCAGTTGGGCTGGGTTCTGACAGCCAGGCTCTCATTGGCTAGCTGTTAGCCAATCAGATTCAAACAGCTTAGCTTGTTGAAAATTAATGAGAACTGGCAGAAATCGAGCTGAGTCTTCCTGTAGGCTTTCCATACCACGCTAGAATGGCTTGAAACAAGGTAACCAAGGTTACAGAGTCCATGGTAGAACTTAGACATTACCACAAATGAATCAAATATGTGCGGCAGGGCATCTTTAACCATTGGTTTTATGACAGCCAAGACGTATTGCACTGCATTGGAAAGATTGGAAGATTTATCAGACGGTGATGAGGTTCAGGTCTTTTCTTGACATGTTGGTAGTCAATATCCTTTACGTTCCGTTTCCCGGGTTGTTCCGGTGCCGCAGGAAATTCCGCCGGATTCATATATGTCTGTTACCTTCCGCTTTCTTTGTGTTGGAATTTTAAACCCCGGTGGATTTCTGAGGACTATGGTTAACTGCTCCTCAGGTCTCCGCATGGTAAATTGAGACAGCTAGCTAGAATATCTGTCCAATCTGAGTTGAATCCACTTGAATGCTATGTGGACTAGCCAGACCCTCCTCCGCTCTGCAGTGTGTGGATGGTCGGGCAAAGCGAGACTAACCTTTTGGTAATGGAGTAGGCTGCCACAAACCTTTTTAATGAGGAGCATTCTGAGTGGTCCAAGATGGTTCATGTGATCACGAAAATGTCACTCTTTTGTAAGATTGCACTCCCAGTCGACCGTGACTTGACCCCACAGCGGGGGTATAACGATACATCGATCTGAAACGATATATATTGATTCAATGATCAACGATCCAATATCATTGATGCAAAGTGAAAATATCGATACATACGATCATCCTAAAGATGCACCTTTATTTTGAAATTCCTTTTCTGTCACGTCAGACCCTAGCTCTCCCAATGTCCATCACCCTCAATATCTTGTTTTATCCTGATGTGTTTGTTAGTATGTCCTAATTGCCGTCGATATTCACCTTAACCTGATTAGCAAGTTAACTGTAAAGTCTAAAGAACAGCAGCACCACAACACAGGTGCGCCATATTGTAATGTGGCACATATTAAAAGAAAAATGATTCTGCAAACAGTCCGAAATTGCTTTTTCTCTCTCTTTTGAGTGTCAGACAGCCAAAAGCAGCCGCCCTTTTCTAAGGTTGTCCAAACATTCAGTGGAACAATGGATTCTTTCTCCTTTAAAGAATCAGAAGAACATGGTATTTCTAAAAAGGGGAATTTGAACAGAGCAGAATTTCCCAAAAGCACGACCATTATTTTGACAATTCAGGCAAAAGGCTTTGCTATTTATATCAGCAGGACTGTCTGTGTTTAGAACCTCCAACGTGTGCGTGCGTGCGTGCGTGTCTCTGTCTGGCTCAGTGGGTGTATTCATTACCTTCGCCAAGGAGGTAATGTTTTCGGTTAGCTTTCTTTGTTTCTTTATCAGCAAGATTATGAACAGACTACAGGCCTGATTTCCATGATACTTAGTGGATGGGTGTAGCATGGTCCAAATAAGATCCCAATATATATTGTTTGAGGTGTTTTTTTTGTTATTCTTATTGGTGAGTTCATTAAAGAGCATGCAATTCTAAATGATTCTGTACCTCTCTTCATCTCTCTGCACATGTCCTCCCCCTGGCAGCTGTTTGATGTCATGACCCAACATACAATTATGTGTAAGGATAGAGATGTCAGAGGACGTGTGATTCCCACAAACACACTCACACACTCACTCACTCACTCACTCACTCACTCACGTACACACACACACTCACACTCACACTCACACTCACATTCACACACACACACACTCACACACAATCTCACACCCACCAGGAGGGTGATATGACAGGATAATTGGGAAAGGGAGGAAACTCCGCAGAGATGGAAAATTAAATGGAGACAGGGAAAGAGAGACATACAGGGGCAGGCGGGGGGGCGGGGGAGAGAAAGGAGAGGGAGTGCTGCCATTAGGGCTGCACAATATATTGTTTTTTTATCGTCATTGCGATATCAACTGGCACAATAAACACATCGTGAAAGGCTGCGACATATCGCGAAAGATACTCATATTTTTTTGTTAGTTGAAAGAAAATCTCAGTAGATTCAGGAGATAAATAGCAGTCTCAGTAGATCTCAAATACTGAAAGCAGCAGAAATGCAGAACTGAGTACACTTTAATATATGTTTATTAAGTAATATCGTTATCGTGATATTCAACAAAGTTATCGCATATTTTCCTAATATTCTGCAGCCCTAGCTGCCATCTGCATATCATCACATCGTAGAAATTATCTAGTAAAGACGTTGTGAGTTAAGCCTTGGACAGATCTGATGACTAGCTAAAGCAAAGACTGGGACACCCCACCCACAAAGAATGTTTCCACCAGTTTTGTTTGATTGTTCCTGGTGAGGAAGGGCGCTTTCACACCTGAAAGTCCGAACCAAGGTCCGGACCGAGGTTCACGTTTTTGCATTTGATCCGGCTAATTTTTGGTTTCACACTGCGGTTATGCAAGCGCGTTAACGAACTTTACGTGACAAAACTACTTCCTGTCGTCATCACATACGTGAGCTGCGTCTCCCGATAGTTGTAACTGATTGGAGGAGCTGCAGCATTCACTCTCTCTCTCTCTCTCTCTCTCTCTCTCTCTCTCTCTCTCTCTCTCTCTCTCTCTCTCTCTCACGTACACACTAAGCACTGAGCTATTCCTCAAAGGAGCTTCCCCGGTCTTACAACACGAAGATAGTCTGCCAGAGCTTCCTGTATTTGGTCCGAAAATCCAAACCATCCAAAAAATGCTTTCGCACTAGAAACGAACCAGACCATGGTTCAGCTTGATCCGGAGCTCTTTTTGGTCGGACCAAATTTTGGCTGTTTGGTCCGGACAGGTTTACACACCTGTAATTTTGGTTCGGATCAAACTGAAAAGTCCGAAAGTCCGGACCGAACGAGGTAGGTGTGAAAGCCCCCTAAGACTATGAAAACAGTCTCCAGGTGAACTATGGCTCTGCACTAAATCCTGTTTAATTGGATTATAAAATAATACGCAGATCACTTACAGCACACCGCACTGCTATGTTTTTATTATTAATTCTCCCACTTGTAGGATAAGATAAGATGAACTTTTATTATCCCCGTAGGGAGACTCAGGTGTTTAAGCAGCAACAGCAGTAAGAGTGTAACACAAGTACAGGTAAGAGTCAAGAACCCACCGAGATCAATATGAATAAAACTAAAAACAAGAATAACAATAGAGGTAAGACAAATAGAGATCTGCTGGCCTGAGATATCTGCACCGGATCACTGAAATGAGTGAACATACAGTATATACAGTCTATCAATAAATATAAATGTACAGTGAATATATGAATGACTTATTTAGATTACCATTATTGTATTCATTTTTGCCTGTTCATTTTTACTGTTATTCAGTCTTATTTTTAACATTTTTTCTCTTATGAAGCAATTCCTGACTTTGTCTGTAAAAGGTGCTGTGTGTGTATACATTCTTTCAACAATGAGTATATTAATTATTATACTGTATGTGTATGCAGGGGGGGGGGGGTGCGAGGCACTGCTCATTGACATACAGTAACTACACCGTGATGCACACGTAAAAATCACTGCCGTTTTTCAGACAGCTATATAGTCATATCCTGCGTGTGTGTGTGTGTGTGTTTGGACACACACATGCACGTTCTTGTGCGCCTTGCTGTGTGTGCATGTGTTAAATGTGGACGTACGCCCTCTGTCCATGTTGCTTAACCCTCATCTTGTCTTCGTGGTCAATTTTTTAAAAGTTTCTATATCAGAAGTTTGGGTTTCATTCTAACAAATTGCCCAAAGATAACACGGATAGTTCCATACAACACTCTTGAATGATTGAATTTTGGGTATTTTATTACATTTTATAGAATCTCTTTTCTCCCTAGACCACAGATGCGATCATGTGTGATTATGTGCTGCCATTAAGAATAATAAAATGGTTTCAAAACAGTATCCTGACTAAACTTCTGACATCTGTTAAAGTACGTGATAATCCGTCAACACACGTTCCTCTGATTTGAATTAAATAATTCATAATTTCTGCTTTTTTAACAGATTAACACTTCACACAAATGAGCATCACATGACCATGAATTCCAAAAAGAAGTGTAGAACTAGTGGTAATAAGTTGGAATGAAGTGAGCTAAAAGGTGTAACACAGAATTGGGTGATAATACTGTTTGCTTTATAAACAGTTAAAACAGAGCGGGTTCATTTTGAGTGTGCACAGTCGACGGGAAGACAATATGAGGGTTAAGTACGTGCTAAAATAGATAGGATGATAGGCGTTGCCACAGAGATAGTTGCATTTGTACAGTTGTAGTTATGAAGAGAGATAACGGACTATTTAGCATGCTGGATGAAGTGAAAGTCACTTTCCTTTCCTTCTTTCCTTCTTGCCCGCGAACTCAGCAATAAAGTCTTTGTAGTCCTGTGTTTGCGAAATCGGTCGCGCTCTAGTGTACCTGACATTATTTCGACCGTCTCTTTTTTACGCGCTGACGTAACCATGGTAACGGCGTAACATTATAAATTATTATATATTTTGACAAACCGGAATTTCATATTAAAGCACATTGTGTCATCACAAAATATATTCTGTGTGCGTTGTCTGTTGTAAATGTCAAACATGTTTAAAATAAGAATGCCAATAATAATGGCATTGACTAAATCAGAAGGCAAACATTTATAAACACCACACAAAGTATGACTCTGATACATCATCTAATAATTTATCAAGAGTATGTTAAATTAATGCTGAGGCAAAAAATACACTTAGGCCTACATATATTTTTTAAATGTATTAGGCTAACATTTGATTTCGCGCAACTCAACCGTATCCCAGTTTAAGGGCTGAATCCTTCAAAGGACCGAGGAAGATGAAGATGGGTCTTTGAGATGACCTGAGGTTTAGACTGAACCTGAGCACAGAGACCGCTCAGCCTCACTGAGACCAAAGCGTGTGGTGTGTTTGGGTGCTCCAGAACAACTCGTAAAGTCCAATCTTTTCAAGTTTATCTCCAGAAAGTTAGTTGGCTAAAGCAGTGTTTCTCAAATGGGGGTACGTGTACCCCAAGGGGTTCTTTGGAGGACTGAAGGAGGGTACGTGAGCGCTTTTTTCTAAGTTTTTGTCGCTGTTTTGGAAGTTAGTCACTTTTTAAAAGTTTTTGTCGCTTTTTGTCACTATTTTCGACCTGTTCTGGCCTTCCTTCCTTCTTTCCTTTTTTCTACTGTCTTCTTTTATCGAAGTTTTTGTTGTTTTTTTTCTTCTTTTAATTCTGCCTTTTTCAAGGTTTTTGTCAGTTTCTTCGAAGTTTTTGATACTATTTTCTAACTATTCTTGCCTTACTTCCTTCTTTCTGCCGGCTTTTTCCAAGTTTTTTTATGTTTTTTTCAATTTTTTTTTGCCTTTTTTCATCAGCATTTAAATGTTTTTCAGTGACATGGCTGTTGTTTGGTAAATCTATCGCTGGTCAGGGGGTACTTGGCTTAAAAACAAAATTCAAATGGGGTACATTGTTGAAACAAGTTTGAGAACCACTTGGCTAAAGCATACAGCGTGCTGTCAGATAACTCTTTTACACATGGTTGTGTATTGCCATAAACCCACACATCTACAGTCAGTCGGTCGATCATCTGTAATACATATATCAATAAATCAGTTGCCTTGAATTGATTTGGTTCTTCCTCAAGAGCGTAACTTTGGGTTCAACATTGGTGGGGGTTGAAATTGTGTATTAAAAAAAGCGACAAAAACGTTTAGGAAAAGACTCAAAGAAGGCAACAAAAACGTCCAAGAATGGTCAAAAAACATTGAAAAAGACTACAAAAACTCTGGAAAAAAACGGGGAAAATGTCGGGAAAAAGTGACAAAAACTTCAAAAAGGAACCAAAAATGTGAAAATGAGATGAGCTGAATTCTCCAAACAGTAAGTAAGTAACAGAACTTCATGTGTACATAAAAAAAAAATCTTAAATTGCCCATATTATTAAAAAAAACATCCATGCTGTTTTGAGTGAGATACAGTTTCTGAATGTGTCCTGCCTTCAGTCTCCGGGTGAGCTGGTCAAAATCGGCAGGGCGGTCTACGTCATCGGCCGAAAAAATTGGTGAGTGCTAACCACTTTAGCTAATACCACATCAGCTAGCCGTTTGTTTCTCCAACTTCGGCCAGTACCAGGCAGGATTAGCCGGGAGACTTCTTCTAAACGAGGGCGCACTTCCAACTTTGCGTGAAAAACCTGCAGAACAGGGACATGGAAGTAGTTCTATACAATTTATTTTGTAGATTAGGGTGAACTCGTGTGCGTTGTAGCAGTGTTTTGCCATTGAGAACGAGGTGGCTAACCGCTACCAGCGCTTAGCGCTAGCTTCCAGCTAGTAGTCCTTAGCTAGCTACTGAGCATGTGCGACTCCCAACAAAGATGGAACAGAAGTGCAATGCCTTACTTTGTAGCTAAAACAGAGAGCTCAACACACAGGGTGAAATGAGGAGCTGCAGCAATATGCAGTTCAACAAAAATATGGTGATTTTTGAAAATTAAACCACATAAATCTATTCTGGTACAACCTCTAAATACAATTATGAAGCTGAAAATGAGCATAATATGAGCACTTTAAATGGAGTGTCCTGTAAATTTAATCTTATTATGTACATTGCAAAGTGGTCGTAAAGTAGAATCAGTTCCTATAACGTGGTAAAATTACCGCTTTAGTTCTTAAAATCTCCTTTACTGGCATTAATCCAGTAGAGCCAACTTTGCTAAATGATTTCAGCACATTATTATATTTTCATTAGAAGTGCATCGTGAGATATAGAGGGGAGTTCGGAGGACATGATTTAAATTAAAAAGATCAACTACAGAGCTCAGAAAACTCTGATACTGATTTTATCTACAGAGATGATGAAAAAGTTTTGGATTAAATGAAATTAACAGAAACTCTTACCCGTCAGTCATTTCTCAACTTCTTTTCCTTCCTCTCCTCCTTTCTCTTTTTTTTAATGTCTTCTTTTCTTCCTCTTCCCTTCCTCTCCTCTCTTTTACAACAGCCACCCACCTCTCTTTGACCCTCCTTTCTCCAGGATTCTCTTCTTTCTATCCCTGCCCCCCCCTCTCCTCTCGCCTGCTCTTTTTTCTCCTGTCTTTCTCCCGCCTCCCTCCCTCTCTCACCTTCTCCCGCCTCCCTCCCTCTCTCACCTTCTCCCGCCTCCCTCCCTCTCTCACCTTCTTACGTCACCCTCTCTCTCTCTCCTCCCGTCTTTTTTTACATTTCAAATCCCAAAAGTCCGTCTTTGACTCTTCTGCCTCCGTTTCCTCATCTCTCGTCCTTTTTTCATCACCCTGCTCTCCTGCGGTCTTTTTTGATTTACACCACTCTCTCATCTCATCTTCCAAGTCAAATTCGATCAGCCCTCCTTCTTTCTCCCTTCTTTTTTCTCTCTTTCACCGACAGTCCTAGGCCCTTACTCATTACCTATTTCTCCCTCCTTTTCCCTCTCTCTCTCTCTCTCTCTCTCTCTCTCTCTCTCTCTCTCTCTCTCTCTCTCTCTCTCTCCCTCCCTGGGGTTTACTGTTGCAGTGATAACTAGTGTCGGTGCTGTGTTACAGTGTCTGGGTGCTGTTGATAGCTTATCTTAGGAAGGCTTACACCCTCCGGAAAGCACAGACACCGACACCCCACTGTACACACACACACACACACACACACACACACACACACGCCCACACACACACACGCACGCCCACACACACACACACACACACACACACACGCACTAACCCTAACCCTCAAACAACACAGGACTTTCACCCTGGAGACCTGGGTTTGTGTCCCACATGTTAGGTTTCCTAAACCCAACCGTCCCGTTCTTGTCGTACGTAGAAACGTACCTTTTTTAAGCCCACCCACGATCTTTTCCTAAACCTAACTGCGTCAAAAGTGACGCCAATAGTCCCGACCCAGCGCGTTTAGATTAAGCGCGCTAAAGGAGACTTTTAGCGTCAATAACAACGCCAAAGGCCCCTGACCAAGCGTCTTTACTTAAAGGTCCCATGATACATGATGTGAATTTCCTTCTTGATCTTTCTTTTGACCGTCCACTGCCTCCTGGGCGATGACCTCTGACCTCTTCCCAGTGGATGCTGGGAGGTGGTTTTGGGGTCTGGTGTTGACAGACGGGTGATGTTGTCTGTTTCTGGTCCTCTCTGCAGGGCCCTGTCCTCATCGTGTTCCAGCAGAGAGCTTAAGGTGTTGAATGCTTTGCGGTAACCTGACCATGCACTTTTTAGTGAATTTTTAGTTACGCCATCAGGGCGCCGCTATTACGTTTCTGCACAGAAAACTAATTGGTATGCGGATTCTTTCATTCCTTCAGCCATTAGGCTACTGAACACAAATCGTTGATCTATGCGCTTGTTGTCACTGGCATTTTGATGTAGATGCTGATTGTTGTCGTCACTTTTACTTCGTCGTACTTATTTATGACGTGGATGGGATAGAGTGTAAAAATGACTTGCCCCTTGGGGATTAATGACGTTGTCTGTATTTGTATCTCTAATGTGGACTTCTTGTGACTGCATGTTCTGACAGTCCAGCCACGTATAAAAGTCCAACTACATTCTTAAGAAATAAATCTGTAAAATAACCGCAAAAAGTTCTGGCAGCTCTATTACCCTGACTTTGCTTCGTAATTAAAAAACAGAAGTTATGTGTGTAACTACAGTTTAAATACATCTTTTTTTTTTTTTAAGTTCGAAAAGTGTCGGGGAAAAAAAGCAACAAATTCCGGAAAAAAGTAACTAAAACCTCGGAAATAGCGTCAAAGAGGTCTAGCGAAGTATCAAAAATGGCGGGAAAAAAAGTGACAACGTGGAATTTAATCTCCCAAAACTAGCCTCCGTGGCAGACAAACGTTATCGGAACACAAATTATACAATTTGAAACGTGAAGAACAAAAATACAACTGTAAATCACGTTCTATGGACAATTTCTGTTAAAATATAAAGTCATACAACTGTTAATACGCAGATATGTCTTAGAGTGTAGACTCCCTTCAGTGGTTCCTGTTATCAGTGGAGTTATATGGAGTTAGCAGTGTTCGCAGTGGTCTTACAACATGAATCCATGCACGTCTCGTGATCAAACATACCCCTGTTTACTGGGAAGGTAACTGATAACTGGTGGCGTACTTTGAATTACAACTTCCATAGCTTTAACCTAAAAAAAAAAAAAAGAAAAAAAGATTGACGTAGAAAAATGGAAACTTTCACCACCAAATCTCAGTCTCTGTTTTATTATTCAAACCACATTGGCTCCATGCAACAGCTATGCAATAGACAACAAATTCAGAAAACTTCCATTTTTCAAAAAGAGTACTTTCACAGCTGTTGTTAGAGGACATTTTTCTTCAACAATGCAGAAGATGTTTTCTTGTGATTGTTGTTCTTTTACATTTGTGCCACAGAGACTTATTTCCTTGCTTTCTTTATCCAATAAAAAACACGATTACAGGCTGTCAGTCACTTTTTTTTCCATGACTGGTCAATGCTTTATTGACCCAGAAGAAGATGTTATGAAAAAGTAATAAAAAAACGGACTGGCAGCACGCTGACCACGTCCTCCAATATGAGCTTTAGCTGCAGTAAACAGACAGCAGACGTCTTTCACAGCTTCATAAAACTTCAGATTAGATTGACTGAGGAAGACGTTGGAAGATGTTGCAGGTACATTAGTTGCGGGAACAATTGTGTTGTCACCAAAACAAATAACAGAACCCAACAAAGGAAAGTGTGAACTGAATAGGATTGGAGGAAATGGAGGGGGAATATGATTTTAAACCTGTGAATTCTGTTGATGTTCTAGTAAATCAGATATAAAAAAACAAACAGATACATCGCCAATTCCTCAAATAAATCTACATTAAAGCTATAGTGCGTAGTTTCTGTCGCCCTCATGAGGAATTCTAAGTAATGACAACATAACTGTTCGGCGCGTCCACGTGATACAAGCTTTTCGTGATCGCCCCCACACCTCCTCCACGCAGTTGCTAGTAGCCAAGGAGGACACGGAGGATTAATAAAAACATGATGGACTCTTCAGAAGAGGTCATTATCTTCACTCAAGTTTCCACGAAAAGAAACACAGAGAGAGTTGAGTGGAGCTGATAGTCTTAATCAGCTTTGTAGCAACTCATTTGGCAACGGCTTGAATGTAATGGACGTTAATTAATATCAAAAAGTTACGCACTAAAGCTTTAATTAGTTAGATTAGTTTGTGCAAAGGGTTGAGGTTAGTACCAGGGTTAGTGTGTGTTTACTACTAATCTTGCTATAATTGCAAATATTTTATGCTTCTATCAAACAGTGATTATTGGAAAAATGTCCTAACTGCCCGGAGAAATCAACATACTTTGGTGTGTGTGTGTGTGTGTGTGTTTGATGCATTATACATCAGAGGCACCACTGTAGCCAGACCCAGAATGAAGAATGAAATAAAATAATATTAAAGAAGACAGCAGAGTAGCACTGCAGAGGGATGAAGGTAGAAAACAGAGATGGAAAAAGAGAGAGGACAGCTGAGAGATGGAACTGGCTACAATTTCACTCTTTTACTGTATTTTAAGTAAGTAAGTAAGTAAGTAAGTAAGTTTGCACTTTGCAAAGTCATCCAGTGGGCCTTATTGGACCCTTTGGCGGGATGTATGTTTGACACCCTTGACTTAAGGGGACTGGCGTTTGAACCCAAACCCCAATCTTTTTTTTTTCTAATCTTAAGTAGTCGTTTTGGTTTCTAAACTTAACTGTCGTTGCCGCATGACGCTCACCATTTGTCAGTGGTGGAATTTAATGATTTTAGGAGCCAGTTGAGGTGGTTCCCTAGGGAGGTGTTCCAGGCACGTCCATCTGGGAGGAGGCCTCGGAGAAGACCCAGGACTAGGTGGAGGGATTATATCCCCACCCTGGCCTGGGAACGCCTCGGTATCCCCCAGTCAGAGCTGGTTAATGTGGCTCGGGAAAGGGAAGTTTGGGGTCCCCTGCTGGAGCTGCTCCCCCCGCGACCCGACACCGGATAAGCGGAAGAAGATGGATGGATGGATGGATGGAATTTAATGAAGTACAAATACTTTGTTACTGTACTTAAATACATTTTTCACGTCTCTGTACTTTACTTAAGTACAGTCAATACTGCATACTTTTGACTTTTACTTTGTTACATTTTGCAGCAATTATCTATACTTTCTCCTCCACTACATTTCTACAACGTTCCATTACATTTTCTGATCAGTTTTTCCCCCTGCCAAAACGTCTTCCTGACTGTCACACGTTTGCAGTCCGCAGGGAAGCCTTCAGCAGCGGCTGTCCAGCTCCCGGTGCCGCTCGCGATATAACGAATCCCACTAAGGCCACGCCAAGACCCGCCCTTCAATAGCATTTATTGGCCAGGCGTGTACCGCTCCTGGTACTACCGCTGCTCCTGTTGGGCCGGTTACACACTGGCTGCGTCGCGTGAGCGTGTCAGCTGCATGGCATGTCCGTTTACATTTTGGCTCCCATGGTTAGAGCTTGCACACTTGCACGCACGTCTCAGACGCGCCGAAAACGCGTGCCTGCTAGAAATAGAACCAACGCCTATTTTTCACGCGACACGCAAGCGTGTTGGAAGCAGCATTTCCAGGCAAAATAGCATAGGAAAAGATGTTTATATGTCATTTAGACACGAATACATATTAATAAATCACATGTTGATGTTTTAGTCGATTTTCTAATATTGCACCTGTTAATACAGAACGAAATATTCTGTAGCTTATTTTGCCATCAATACTGCCGACGTTGTCTTTGCTGTAATCAAATCAGTATATATTTATGTTTAACATGAAGTATACTATATTATCAATGGGAAACATCCATGTGTCCAGACAAGGCTAGCAGCAGCAGCAGCGTCAGACACGTTTCTGGTGTGTAAAGACATCCACGCAGCCGCCACGCAGCTGACACGCAACAGAAACGCCATATGTGAAGCATACGTTCACAGAGGGTTAATATACAACCCGTATATTTATTTTAAAAACACTCCCGGTCCTCCCCAGCTGTGAAGCCACGTACTTCTTGTCCAAGCCCGTGTGTTCTCTCTAGATTAACGTGTGCAGTGTTCACTGTCCCGTGGGAAATAATGCAAAGTCGAGCTTCAGGCAGATCATCCTGATAGATAACCAGAATTGTAAGTCAGAATGTAAGCTGGGCCACAGTTTGTAAGACACAATTACATTAACCTAAAACTAACTTAATTAAAATGCCACAGCCCATACTAAGTTTTGTATTTTTTTAATTATTAGAATATTACGGAGCCCCTAAGGGGACATCAGCAAAAAAAAAAATCTAAAGTTTAGTTTCATGTGCTCACACGAAACTTTCATGTGCTCACGTGAAAGTACCTTCATGTGCACACACAAAACCTTAAGTTTAGTTCCATGTGCGCACATGAAACTTTTCATGTACGCACATGAAAGTTTCATGTGAGCACATGAAAGTTTTGTGTTTTTTTTGCGCGTATGCGTTATGAACAGCAGAGCCGCAGCACTGCAGCAAAGAACTCCGGTTAGAAAGGATGTCGGCTAAAGATGAGTTTCTATAGATGCCAAAAAGGCTTCAATTTGTCAGAAGAGTCTAAGTGCCAAAGATAATTAGGCCTTAAAGTAGTTTCTAAAGCGATAATGTGAAAAAGCTTAACGTGGTTTAATGCTACATAAACAACGATCAATGATCACCAAATTTCTCTCTAATATTGCTCCTCCTAACCACTGAAAACTGTCAAAAAATCTAACCAGAAATTTGGTGATCACTGATCGTTATTTAGGGACATTACAGTTTTTTTCAATTGCTTAAGCACAATTTTGAAAACAGGGACAGTCTTTTTCAAAACACTACACACAATTAGCACAACCACACACACAATTAGCAGAACACCGTTGCAAAATGAAACACTCTTGCAAAAACTATACACTAATTTATAAAAAACATATTTTGTCACCATGTGAAACACACACGTTTCATTTGACGTAATGAAGTTTTAACCAGATACACACTGCTGTTGCTAACGTAAAACACTTTTAGCAATTCTACTTCTCAGGGATTAGAGTACTGTAAATGAAGTACACAGAGAAATTTACAATAAGTCCACCACACACAATACACAAGACCAATGCTGCAGACTGAGGAAAATAGTTTATTTCTCTCCATACACCCAAATCAGTCAACATGTCAACATGGAGAATCACAAGTTTTCATGCTACTACAGTAGTGTGCATAACACTGTTAGCTCAGTAAACAACAGACAAACATAAAATACGCTATCCAGTACAGGTTACAATCACAAACAAATCACAACAAACAAAAAAATTATCTGACAAAGTACAGAAAAATACTAGACATTATCTCTTCGCCTAGCTGGATCTGGCCAGAGAATTTCATCAACATCACAGGCGATATATCCTCATTGGCAAGACAACCGTCTTGAACGTCGAATCCATCCTTGCAAAGCTGCGGCGTCGACTTGGTCACAGGCGTCCTCCATGGCCTGAATGAGGGGTACCTGAGCCTGGGGCCGGAGATCGTAAACCCTCGCGTGAATATGGGCCCCCTTCCTCCTTGTCATTCTCGACCCTCAATCCTCAAATGTCACAGGGAGGGGTATCATAAGTGCTGATATGGTGCATACAATGAGCAGCTGATTACTGTAACTGTAGACAGATTCTCTTTTTCCTGTTTCCTTGTCAAAATGTCCTTATGACAGATGCCGCTGTATATCTGCTAAGATTTGGCTGAACTCTTAGTCCAGCCTCCCTCAGCGTCAATCCGTGGTTCAAAACATGGTCCACTAGTGTTGCGTGTACCTCCACCTCTGCCTCTAGCTGGGCCTTTTCCTCTTCCTCTTCCTCTTCCTCCTTCTCCTCCTCTGTGGATTCCCCCTCTCACTCTCAGTCTTCTTCTTCTGACTCCTTCCATTTTGGTTGAGGCCAGGTGAACTTACCTGCTGTATTTTATATAGTGCTTGAACCTGATTGGTGTGTCTACAATTAAGCAATCATGTGTTTGCATACCTGGTGGTGGTGTTTAACCAATCGGTTCATGGGTGTGTTCATTTGAAAGCCTTTGCTTTGAAATTGCAAGGAAGTGACATCATGATACATTTCTGTGTCAAATGCATACATGTGTTTAGTGTTTTACAATCACTGTGTGTGATGTTTTGCAAAAAGTGTGAAGCTGACAATTTGCTTACAGTTGTGCAAATCTAGGCGAGTGTTTTGCTCCTTGAGTGTAAGGTTTTGCTAATTGTGGGAAATTTTTTATTTTAGTGTGTAAGCAATTGTAAAAAACTGTAAACCACGTTAAGCTTTTTCCTACAATAGCCTGAATGAAGCAGAAATGCTTAATGTCAGATAACGTCCATAATAATAGGACTTTGGGTTTGATTTTTTTTTGACAGCTTTCAGTGGTTATGAGGAGCAATATAAGAGAGAAATTTGGTGATCATTGATCGTTGTTTAGGTACATTAAACCATGTTGAGCTTTTTCACCTCAGGACTTATAAAGCCCATGAGAACCATTGGGAGTCAACCCACAGCCGCTCTGCTGCAGCTGAAAATGTGAAGCAGAAACGCTTAATGTCAGATAACGTCCATAATAATAGGACTTTGGGTTAGATTTTTTGACAGTTTTCACGTTGAGCGTTTTGGAATGATCCCGTTCAGTTCTCGTGTAATTAATCGAACATTCTCTTTCCTTAGTTTAATCCATTCTCCTTGCATTTTGTATACATCCACCTATATCCGTGAGTTGGCCAGATGTTTTTAACTGTTCATAAATTAAAGTAATTGCCCGAACCAAATTGCTGTATCCCCGGAAACAGATTACAGTTTTAAATGTCGTATCAAAACAATATAATGGTGACGACTTGCAAGCAAAGCAGCGATGTCCTATTAATGAAGACCTAGATTAAAATATAGTGCAGCTAGTTAACTGTACTGTGGTCATTTGTCATGAATCCAGCATCCTGAGCCTGCTTTGCCTATGTTTTGTTTGCTCTAACCTGATGTCTGTTTTTCTGAGTTTCCCTGAACACATCCCGGCTGATTCACCAACTGCTTACACCTGCTGCTGTCTGCACACCTGGTCCTGCTTACCATCCACTGCACCATTTAAGCCGTGACCAGACGACCACTCCCTGCCGGATCGTTAGCGTACACAGTATGTTGTTGCTCTTGTATCAAGCGCCTAGTTGTGCCAAGTCTTTTGCTGTTTTTGCTCCTTTTTGCTTGTCGCTAATCAGCTGCCTGTTCCTCTGCCTACACTTCCTCACCTGGATTGTCACTCTCACCAGCCTTGCTGTCGACTTCACTGCAGTGCATTTGGATCAGCACAAAACCCTGCCACCTTCCAGCCCCACTCCCTGCCGACCAACTGGACCAAACCATTTCCACATTCTATTCCAAATAAATACTCACCTTGTACAACTACTTACCTTGTCCTGGTCTGCGTTTGGGTTCCTGCACTGGACTAATCCTGACATCATTCTCTAGTTGTCTCCAGTATGGCCCCGGCTACGGCTATCACGTGCATGCCCACACTAGTTTTGCGTGCTCACACGAAACTTTCATGTGTGCACATGAAAAGGTTTTGCGTGAGCACGTGTAATTTTTGTGTGAGCACATGAAACTAAACTTTAGATTTTTTTTTTTTTGCTCATAGAAGCATACTTCTGCTCCATAGAATGTAGACATTAAGAGAATAAATTGTTATGCAAGTACTTTTACTTTTAATACTTAAAGTACATTTAAAATCAGGTAATTTTTACTTTTACTTAAGTAGGGTTGTCATTGTTGTACTTCTACTGTTACTAAAGTAAATGTATCTCTGGTTATTTGTACTTTTACTTAAGTACTGAGATTCAGTACTTCGCCGTAATTTCGTAGGATATCGTATGAATTGTTGTGCGTGAGTTTTCGCAAGATATCATAACAACCTGTTCATGAGAATGCGTTGACACTGTAAAGCAAGCACAAAGGTGTGTGTGTGTGTGTGTGTGTGTGTGTTCTCGTTTAACTACATTTGTGGGGTCCAAAAAACGGGAATACAGTCCCGACAGCTTTGTGGGGCCAAAATGCTGGACCCCACAACTTTAAAGGGCTGTTTGAGGGTTAAGACTTGGTTTTAGGATTAGGGTTATAATTTGGTTTATACGCACTATGCCTGTGTGTGTGTGTGTGTGTGTGTGTGTGTGGGCGGTTGGGCAGGTGAGAAAGTGTGTGCTGTTTGTGTTTGTCAGGTCAACACCTGCTAAGTTGGCTATCAGTCATTAATGTGGTGGCACTCACAATCACACCTCCTGTATTTAGTCCCACAGGAAGCTAAGTCGTGACAGACTGAGGTTTTCATTGTTCCACACTGGAGGAAAGTTGAGAGGAAAGTTGAGATTCAGTCTTCAGTTTTTCAAACACTGAATTCCTGTCAACTTCAGCTGTGCTTTGAGCTTAATGTTAACACCGAATCTGGCCACAATGAGTGTGTTTACACGCGCAATAATATTCCATTGTTATTCCAATTATGACAATATTCCAAATTTGATACAGGTCATGTAAACTCCGTTTGGATATTCCAAATAAGGCCTCTTTCAGAATTTAGCATTTTACGATTAAGACATGTGGGATATGCTGGTGTTATTCAGGTTTTAGAAGCATTCTTTGAACATGTGTACAGCGCATTTAGAATCTGCGTCTCAATCGGGGTTTTTACTGCAGTTTGCGACAGTTTACGGCCTCTTGCCTGTTTTACCACTTACGGTCAGCTCTGTGCGTTGCTATGGTTGTTGGACACAAACCAACCAGCCGACAGCCTGCAGGGCTGCGGTAGAGATGCATGGCCAAAAGAAAAGAAGGAGAAACACAGCTCATTTTAAACATCATCAAAGACTTGGATATTAACAGGTTTTTGGATATGCACACACATCGCTACGCCGATCTTTTCAAGAAGGTGGATGATGGAACGAAAGCGGGACGCTGTGTTCGCACGGTCCAACAAGTCCACCACCACGAGGAAAAACAAATCCGATTTTTTGCACGGCTGCATGTAAATGGGAATATTATTGGAATATATTCTTTTATTAACCATGCAAACAGCTTAGTCAGAATATTATCTTCTTCAGAATAAGGGGAAAAACCTGAATAGTACGAGCATGTTAGTCTATATCCACGACGTTCCACTTCCGAGATTGCTCCGGTGCTGAAATTCCCGCCAGATGTCACTGTTTCGGCCGGATGTCTGTTACATTCCTCTTCCTTTGTGTTGGCGTTCTAACCTCCGGTGGATTTGTGAGGACTATGGTTAACTGCTCCTCAGATCTCTGCAGGGTAAATCCAGACAGCTAGCTAGACTATCTGTCCAATCTGAGTTTTCTGTCGCACAACTAAAACAACTTCTGAACGTACACAGGTTCCACCAAAACAAGTTCCTTCCAGAGGCTATTTTGCAGCGACACCGTGGCGCCGTCCGGGGCTTAGCACCGCCCAAGCCGATTGAGATTGGTTTAAAGAAATGCCAATAAACCAGAGCACGTTTTTCTCCCATCCCAGAATGCTGTGTGGACTAGCCAGACCCTCCTTCCCAGCGCTGTGGAGGAAGGTCTGGCTATGTGAGACTATGTGCATGTAAACGTAGTCGAGTCATTGCCATCTGTTCCGTGGTTGTATTGGGACAGCTTGGTACTGGACTCCATGATGGTGCCAAGTCATTCTTGTAAATACTGTATTGAATAAAACAGCCACAGTGCATCCACAAACATGGATGATCCATTTAAAAAAAAGGTGTTGTTTATGCATGTCACTTTGCCCCTGGATTGATCTGCTCTTGGTTTATAGAAGCCACTGTGTGGTCCGCGTTTATCTGCTCTCTGTCACTGAAAACCACAAGCAAAAAATGGCAGATGGATGACTGAAATCTTTGATTTTCTGACAATGGTCTGAACTGAGACAAACCACACAGACTCTGGTTTACACCTGTCAAAGTTAATGGTCTATAATGGCTTCAGCCCACACACCACAAGTGAAGTCTACAGTACTTTTAACAGACGTTGCAATATAACTATGACCTGTTTCTGTTTAGAATAACGCTGTATGATTCTGTAAATGCCAGGTTTTAGAGCAGCACAACTGTAAGGATTATTTAGAGAAACCAGGTGGTGTCTTCATGACCAGAACTGAAGCTGTTCTGGGTCCAACTTAAACTTCTGCAGCAGCTACATGATTTTATGTTTGGTAGTTGTGGAAAAACTTGTTTTACTCCGGTTCATAGTTAATCATGTCCTACGAAGTGACAGCCCTATTTTCAACAACACTACAAATTACTGCTTTCGCATAATAGTAATATGTGCAGCAGGATGATTCCATTTTATCACGACTTGGGTCTAATTTTTATTACACTCGGCAATCTTCTAATCAGTTACGAAGAAATTGCACTCATCAGATCTTTGATTCCGAGAACCAGAGTTATTAATTAATTTCTACGACAGGTTGGGAAGGTTATTTTAGTTAAGGTTGTTTGGGTGGTTAGTGTAAGTTTTTGGCCACAGTTTCACTTCATATCAGTGATACAAATGGCAAACGGTCTACAATTTAGTGGGCAAAGATGATATTTATTTAATCAAGTTTCTGTTTTACAATATCAGAAACTTGTCATCAGGGGCGGGGCTAGAAGGGGGGGCATGGGGTGACACCCACCCCCCCCCCCACACACACACACACACACACACACAATCTGACAATTGGGATTTCAATTGGATCAAATTACTGTCACTTGGCTGCCTGTTCTGCCAATTTTCCCAGCCCTTTTCACATGACCAATTAATGTTTCCATGACAACTATCCAAAAATCTGATACCATGGAACCAGCACTGGAATAGTTTTAGTGGCAGTCTGAGTCTATAGTATAGAAAATGTGTATTGTATTCTGATATGCAATTGTTTTTCAAATTAAAACAAGTGAAATTAACAATGAATGCGATGTTTCACTTAGCGGAATTACATTGTGTTGTTCTATCCCATCCAATACCCCCACACACACACACACACACACACCTCCCCCAACTGATCATGGTCCGCGCTATGCCACCCGACTTAAAAAATCCTAGAATCACCCGTGCCTGACATAGACATGATGACACAAACAGCATCTTGCTTCCTTTTTTTTTTTTTTTGCACCTCAGCAACTCTAGATGGATTTCAACTTACAATAACTTACAGAAATTATTTTACATCATTGTGTGTTTCAGTGGGTCCTGACCCCGAAACCAGCCGTGCGTATCAGCTATGTCTGACAAAAAGCTGACTGTCATTCTTTTGTCTTTTGTTTTTTTTGTGTGTGTGTGGCTCCACATATAGAATAACTGTATCATCGCCTCTCATTCATCAAACTCTCGTCCCTCTATAAGTCTTGGGCACAGAAGGGGCGACTGAACATTTCTGCCTGGTAAGGACATTGATAGTCCCTCGGTGTTACAGAGCCGCGGCAGATATTCACAACGTGTTGGAGAAATGAGCTGAATGAGAGTGACGCCCGCGGGTGTTACAGGAGACATTAAAGGCTTTGCAGACATAATTGGGTTTCTGGGCTTCGGCTGCATGGGGCCTGCTGAAAAAAAACAAAAAATCTGCCGCTCCTCATAAATCAGGGGAATCACAATCTACATTTCTTGTCTTTCTCTGACTCTCTTTGTTTTTATTGCTCCTCTCTCCTTCTCGATCGATCTTTGCTCCGTCGTCCTTTCCGTCCCTGTCTGTCTTCACCTTGTCTTCTTTTTAAACGGTTTCTTTTTTCTTAATCCCCGTCCTAATCTCCTTCTCCACCTGTAGGTCCTTTTGATTTCCACCAATGTCACTTCTCCGCTTCTTTTTCCTCTTTGCGAGGTCCACTTTAATCTCCTTTTAAGGCCCATCACTTCCTCTCTCCTCATCACCTTTTCCGTCTCCTCTTAATCTAAGTTTATTACTTGCCACGAGCTAAAGCTGTTGGGGGAATTTCCAGAAACGCCACGTTGTGGTGTGATGAGACTTAAGCCCGAGACACACCGGGCCCGATAATCGGCCGTTGGACAGTCTGGCGAGGTCGGTGACTCGAGTCTGTTCGGTGTGTCCCGTGCCGTCGTCATTCTGGGGGGGCTGTCGGCGTTGATTTTGGCCGACCTGGCGTGTTCAGTCGGTAGCAGGGCAGTCGGGACTCACCCGGAAATGGCGAGCGGAATGAGCGTGACTAGAGTCTCTCAAAATCTGATGAAAATCTTTTAAACTGACCTTTGTTGATCTGAAATGAAGACAGATTCAGCAACTGCATACACACACACACACACACACACACACAGACACACACACACAGAGACACACACACACACACACATGGCCTATTTCTCTCTTCAAATGTTTTCAGAAACACATTTCGGTGAACTATTTTAGTCCAATATGAGATCGTATTGTGAACGAGCCGCCATGACAGTCTGGCTTGGAATGTCCGGAGAAAACAAACCCACGTGACGCGTTCGTCCAATCAGCTGCCGGTTTTCATTTCTTGGGCAACATTACAGATTAGCGAAAATCGGCGTCGCCCCAGTGTGTTCCGAGGCAGTTTTTTGGACCTCGGGGGACCCGACTGATCATTCCGTCTGGCTTTTCTGTCGACGGTCGGCCGTCTGGTTGGTGTGTCTCGGCTGTAATGGAACGCTTGGACAACATCGGGTCCTTCGGTCCTTCATGGGTCACAGGCCAGGGGACGAGGATATTCGGCCAGTCTAGAATAACCAAACCTGTTGACGTATATTTATGTTTGTCTCTCTACAGATTCAGGGAGTGTAGACAGCTGCATGATAAGGGAATGTTTTGTCTCAGGACTGTCTCCTTTTGGAGGTCGGAGGCCCTGCCAGTCTTCAGCAATCTTCCCAGAGAGAAAGAGAGAGAGAGAGAAAAAGAGAGAGAGAGAGGCTGAACTAGGCTTTAGCATCTGATACTTCCCAGAGAGAGAGAGAGAGAGAGAGAGAGAGAGAGAGAGAGAGAGGCTGAACTAGGCTTTAGCATCTGATACTTCCCAGAGAGAGAGAGAGAGAGAGAGAGAGAGAGAGAGAGAGAGAGGCTGAACTAGACTTTAGCATCTGATACTTCCCAGAGAGAGAGAGAGAGAGAGAGAGAGAGAGAGAGAGAGAGGCTGAACTAGACTTTAGCATCTGATACTTCCCAGAGAGAGAGAGAGAGGCTGAACTAGACTTTAGCATCTGATACTTCCCAGAGAGAGAGAGAGAGAGAGAGAGAGAGGCTGGCAGCACGACTGAAGCGTGGTGTCGCGACGTAATACATCAATGTTCGATGCTCCACGCCCTCGACCGGCAGCTGATTGGACGAACGCGTCACGTGGGTCTGGCTACTCCTGAATTTCGAAATGACCATCATGGCGGCCCGTTGAGAATACGGTCGCGTATTTTACAAAAATAGTTCACCAAAACGTGTTTCTGAAAACATTTTAAGCGAGAAACAGGCCGCGCAGTTGCTGAATCTGTCTTCACTTCAGATCGACAAAGGTCAGTTTGAAAGATTTTCGTCTACTTCTACTGGATAGTCGCGTTCAACGGATTCGTTTGCGTAAAGATGGGCATCGGCCAGCTCTTTTGACGCGCAGCATTTTTTTGCAAATGCAGCGCCGCCTTCCCGGGATGCTTTGCGGGAGCGTTAAAGTCGCTTGACGTCACCCATAGGAATAAATTGGACAGAAGCGTTGCACGGCCAGGTGGATCTGCACTGTGATACTTCCCAGAGAGAGAGAGAGAGAGAAGCTGATCTAGGCTTTAGCATCTGTGTTTTAGGCGACTGCAGTATCTTTGTTTACCTTGATGGTTCAGCTAAACGTAACGCCTCCAGCATGAGTTTAAATACACCTTCAGGAGGACAGGAACTTCAGAGAGTTGGGACGCCACTGCACAATAACCCATCGTGGTTAAACTGTTTACTGCCTGCTTAATTGAGCGTTCATTAAATGCGTCTCCTGAACCTTCTTCACGTATGTGAAATGAGTTGTGCTGCTCCTGAGCTTTTCCTAATTTACCTGTTTTTGAAAATAATCCTGCCTTCATTAAGGTTGTCATTCCCATCATTTTTGAGGCTGTGGTGTTTCTCTGAAAGAGGTTTCCAACATTTTGTCCACCCCATTCAAATCAACAAGGGGTAGATTCAATATTAGAAACCCCTCTGTCGCTCACACACACACGCACACACACGCACACATACACACACACACACACACACAGACACACACTGCCGTGGTCATCGATGGTCATCTGGGCCTCGATAACATCACCGTCAATCAGCCAGAAATCTCTTATTGCATGCTGCGTGTTTGTGTGTGTGTGTGTGTGTGTGTGTGTGTGCGCGTGCTTGTGCAGCGTTGACCTTTGATGTCCTGATAATTTTGTTCATTTCAGGCTCCAAAAAAGTCATCCGGTGATCGTAGCTGGAAGGGATCACAGCGGCACAGTGCAGACTGGTGTCAATATATAATTGTTGACCTTAAACCTTTCTACTAAAGACGGCACCTTCGCACTTTATATACTAAAATTACACAAAATTCAAATAAAGGCCCACATGAACAAATGCAGGCCAGTTAAAAAACAATGGAATTACTCAGATAGCTCACATGTTCAATTTAGTATAATGGCATAATCCCTTAGCTTCTCTTTGACAGAATTAATCACTAATTAATTTGAATTATTTTAGCTGCTGATGTATTTTGTCTTACCTGACGAAATTACTTTCAACGTGCGTCTGTTTTAAATTAAAAGCATACAGAGAACTTAAGTACAGTTCGTAAGTAAATGTAGGGTACCTAGTTATATTCCAACACTGGAGTTAAGTAAGGAATAATTATTTGTGTGAATTATGTGCAGCCAAAATATTTTTTTTCCCCCTGTATTGTATATACATGTGTTCCATTAGGGTACTTCTAAATTTCTATTTTTTCAAATAAATGATCAATTAAATTTAACTTACGTTTTTACTTTTTGTATGCTTTATGCCATTAGTAAGAGTAAGGTAGTATGGATAGGTAGGAATGTCATTTTTGAGTGAAATATTGCTTTTGCACAAATATTGTTTATACTCAAACGCATGTTGTTGTCAGACACTTAGGCTATGTTCAGACCGCAGGCAAAAGTGGCCCAATTATGATTTTTTTGGGGGTCAAGTGACCAGGTCAGACTTCTTCAGAAGTAGTGTGAACACTCAAATCTAGCCCAGATCAGATTTTTTCAAATCAGATTTAGACCACTTCCATATGTGGTCCTGAATCAGACCCAGATCAGATTTTTTTTCAATGCAGCCACAGTGTGAACAACCGAAGCGGATTTGACTTTTACCTCAATAGCCCTCGCTGTGACGATGTCGGTTACCCACCCGACCCGTCTTGAAACATGGACCAAAGAGTCTTAACGCGCGTGCGAGTCAGAGGGTTGCCCCGTGGCGCAATGAAAGTGAGGGCCGGCGCACGCCGGCTGAGGTGGGATCCCGGTCCCTCGCCCGCACCGTCGGGGAGGTGGAGCGTGAGCGATAAGATCCGAAAGATGGTGAATTATGCCTGGGCAGGGCGAACTCTGGTGGAGGCCCGTAGCGGTCCTGAATGTGCAAATGGGTCGTCTGGTCACACTGCATGAATTTGCAGCCATAACCCCGCAAAAGGCCAAAATAGCCAATTTGTCTCTCTTTCTCTTAATTCTTCTCCTCCTCAGCACCTGTTCATTAATGTTACGGCTGCCATTACACAAACATTTTGAGATAAAAGCGAAAATGCTGACTTCCTCCATGACCGCCCTAACTTTAGCGCAACAGCGTGCTGCGTCTGATGTCATTGTTATTGTTCTTTAGCGCATGCGGGTCAGTTCGAAACCGCAAACAGTTCACACTGGAATCTGATATAGGCCACATTATAAAAGGTCATGTGAACAGCCCAAAAAAAAAAAATCAGATCTGAGCAAAAAATCCGAATTAGGCATTAAGACTTGCATGAACTTGTGTGAACATAGCTTTAGAATATTAATCTGAGTCTGTCAGTGGCAAAACGAGCACTTTTGTGAAGGTAAATACAAGCTGCACAATCGCCCTATTAACTTACATTTTAGCTTGTTTCGCGGCTGCCGACTGCAGCGATCTCTCTTAATACTGGACCAATGTCAAAGATTGTTGTTCCCATCAGTCACTCAGACACAAAAACATAGGATAATAGGTTCCAGGTTGAAAAAAGCAGTAGTTACCCTTTAAGTAGATAAATGTACCGGGGTTAAAGTAGCTTAGTGAAGGTAAAAAATATATAAAGTCTCACACAATGGCAAACTTTTCTCTGCCGTCACAGCTTAGTTTCTGACAGGAATTGAACTGAGTGGAGGTGAGGGAATAAAAACCAAAAACACATCTTTGGCAAGGCCACATTCCTTCAATATTGTCGGATTAATACAACCATATTGAATGGGAAAAAAATTAGCATTTACTCTGAATTGATCGCCGTGGCTCCTTTTTCAACACCGGAGACATCCGGTGCTCTCGAACTGCTTTGAGCAGTAAGTGTTTTCCTCTCTCCTGCACGTTTTTTTTTTTTTTTTTTTAGGAAGGTCGAATGTCTCCTGATTTGATTCAGCTCTGCTGTTTATCTCTCTATGAAGCTCATTTCCTTTTAAAAGCCTCACAGGAGTAAAACTCTATATTCGCATTGACTTATTCTAATGCTGTCTCTTAGCTGTCTGACTATACCTGGGAGAACTCAGGAAGCATTGATCTGCTGATCTGCAGGTCAAAAGACCGTGTTTTTTTATTTTTTATTTTTAACCCTCCCTGTCTTCTACAAATGAGGGGAAACAAAGTTAAACAGCATAAGTATGGTTTGTACAATGTATCCACCTATCCATTTATTTATTGTATTACTCATACCCGGCTTTACCTACTGTATCATTTCAAAAGGAATATTTAATGGCTAATACTGCTATCTACTAAAGGGAGAAAAGAAATCTAACATAGAGTCAAGTCATGTACCAGTGTTTCAACTCTGTCACTTCACATAAATTCTTTTTTTTTTGTATTCTTTTTGTCACTGATCTCATCTCTTTTTCTAACATAAAGTGATTTTAAAGCTGAGGTACATTTAAAGTAACCTGACGCGCAACACAGAACCATCTAAGAAGTCTTTGCTGTTTAACTTTTTTGTTTTTCCCTAAGTACGGTTTGCATGGGGAATCCATCCATCCATTTATTGTGTTATCCATTCATTTCCAAAGGAATATTTGGGAATACTAAAGATGCTGCTATCAAAACGAGGAAAGGAATCTAACATCTGACACGAAGTGATTTCAAAGCTGAGGTACATTTAAAGTCACCTGACGCGTCAGATGGTAAGCCGTCTTTGGAAACCGTTTGAAAAAGGGCAGGCGCATACAAAAGAAATACCTGGCAGGCGATTGGATGAACCATCTGTCTAGCTGCCAGAAGCTCTTCACCGAACACTGATTGGTTTCGGTCCGCTGCTGATCAGACACAAACGCATTACTTGAAACCTGACAAGATGGATTTTTGTGTAGCCAGCTAACATGCAAGGGAACATTTAAAGAGGTGTTCAGTTGAACACAGCCAGGGGCTGCACCTAATGTCAAGCTGTTGTGAAAGGTAATCGCTGAGCTTCACCAACATCTTTGAACTGAACTGGTCCAAATGATTGAAATTACCAAGTGATTTTTATTTACTTTGCCTCTACTGCATTAAGTATATGCCGTGGTATGTACTTAATGCAGTAGAGGTTTTTGTTAAGTCTGTTTCCTGTTTTATTTTGAAGGTTTTCTCCTCATGTGTCATGTCTTATTTTAAGAGAAGATGAGAAAAACCTTATTGTCTGTCATAAGTGACGGAAATTTGTCTTTGACAGGGCATGCTCAAATGACATAAAATACATATAGAAACAGTGTAAAAACATTGACTGTACAAACACCTACAAAGCCTGAATGGAGCTGTTGTCTATGTATGTGATGGCAGTGGGGATGAAGGATTTTTTAATAAATGTTTTTCCTTGCAAAAGGACTTTGTAGCATCAACCTGATGGCAGTAACTGAAAGGATTGGTGAAGGGGGTGGGATCCTATGTAATTATAGTGGTTTTCCTGAGTGCTGACGGGGTGCGGAGTTCCTGTCTTGTGTGTTTTCCCGCCTTTGGGATTGTCTGCCGCCCCCCCTAGTCTCGCATTGCCAGACCTTCCTCCACACCGCTGCGGAGGAGGGTCTGGCGAGTCCACACAGCATTCTGGGATGGGAGAAAAACATGCTCTGGTTTATTGGCATTTCTTTAAACCAATCACAATCGTCCTGAACGGTGCCTCTTCAAAATAGCCTCTGGAGGAACTTGTTTTGGTGGAACGTGTGTATGTTCAAAAGTTGTTTTAGTTGTGCAACAGAAAACTCTGATTGGACAGATAGTCTAGCTAGCTGTCTGGATTTACCCTGCAGAGATCTGAGGAGCAGTTAACCATAGTCCTCACAAATCCACCGGAGTTTAAAATGCCATCACAAAGAAAGTCCAAGTCAACGGACTAAATGAGTGAAATCCAGCGAAATTTTCGTCGGCACCGGACCAATCCCAGAAGTGGAATATCATGGATATAAACTACCCCTATAAATCTTCAAGATCTTACTGCTGCCTCCTCATCGCACCAGTCTGCATGTCAGTCTGTTATTTTCAAGTTGTGACAAAATTATCTTTTATTTGTTCTTCTTTTCTATGTTTATCTCTTTTCCAACTTGTCCTCTCTTTTTCTCTCTCTCTCTCTCTCTCTCTCTGTCTCTGTCTCTTTTGCTTTACTCTTTCACTTCCACTTTCCATTATGCTGTGTTCTTTTAAATACAGCATAGTCACGACAGTGTGTTTGTCTGTGCGTGTGTGCATGCCTGCCTGCCTGCTGGCGTCCTTTCTGCAGCTCTAGTCATAAAACTGAGACAATCCATTCCTCTGAATAATTTACATCCTATGAGATGGCTCTATCCACTCTGTAGCCGGGTAAAGAGTCGGCAGGATGACACCACAACTGGCTCTGTTTTGTTTTCAGGTAGCACATTTTGCTTTTAGTGCATTTTCTTTTATTTGACAGGGAAAGTTATGCCCTTAAATCTGTGTTTTATATATTGTAAGAGACAGCTTCTCCCTGAACTAATGCATCTGGTACAGCGTGTGTAAAGATGAAACCCTGTCTCTGAAAATTACATTTCCATACAACTTAATGGCATTCTTAATTATGTTTTGAGGTTTTCTCTGTACGTTACGTTACACGTCCTCGTACCAGCGACAGGCGCACGTTGTAAAATGCACGCTGTTTTAAACATGTGTTAAACATTACGAATTAAAACAAAATCACTTAGTTAGGTTTAGGAAAAGATCATTGTTTGAACAACAGGATCGGCAACTCCCAAAGTATTTTTTTTTCTCTCACCACTCCCCGCCTCCTTGCACATGTCCGAAGAAAGAACAACAACAACAGACACCGTAGCTGGTATCGTGCAGCTAAAGACACAGGGTAACATTAGCTTACCTGCTGGTGTCATGCAGCTAAAGACACAGGGTAACCTTAGCTTACCTGCTGGTGTCATGCAGCTAAAGACACAGGGTAACGTTAGCTTACCTGCTGGTATCATGACTCTAAAGACACAGGGTAATCTTAACTTACCTGCTGGTGTCATGCAGATACAGACACAGGGAAACGTTACCTTACCTGCTGGTGTCATGCAGCTAAAGACACAGGGTAATGTTAGCTTACCTTCTGGTAGCATGCAGCTAAAGACACAGGGTAATGTTAGCTTACCTGCTGGTATCATGCAGCTAAAGACACAGGGTAATGTTAGCTTACCTGCTGGTGTCATGCAGCAGAACTGCCTGGAAGGAGACGTTGGGGGCTTAAAACACTGATAAACCAGGGTAATGTTAGCTTAGCAGTAGCCTGAAGCTGCTCTTTTCCAGAACCCATGGCCACTGCTGGACTCGGAGTTGACGGAGAAACAACAGAACTGGAAAACCCTCCTGCTTCCTTAACGTCACTGTCTGGCAACTTTTTGTCCTCCCTGTGAGTGAGTTATGGAAACAAACAATGAAGGTGAAGCACGTGGGATCCGACTGGACTGCATGGTGCCTTTGTTACTGATGGCTTTTAACTGTTGATGGGAAGTACCCTTCTGCTATTTAGTGGCTCTTATTGCCGCATTGCCGTCACTGCTGACTAAAAATGTAATTGAATTGTGACCTTAAAATCGAAAGTCAAATTGAATCATGGATTTGGATAATTGTGACACCCCTAGGCTCTGAGCAAGCCAACAGTTCACCTAGATTGTTTTAACCTATTTTTGGAAGCAAAACCTACAATACTGGAAATAATCCCTGTGTGACAAAAATATGGTAAGTCGGCAGCTCAAATGTGAACAAGGAAGTTGGTCTGTAAAAAGTGAAGGATGTGTACAACCGACAGTTTCGCTCATCATTTTAACATGACCCAGAGTCAAGGTGGACACAATTATGAGGTTGAAAAATACTAGATGTGAAGTGAAAAACATGGTTGTGTAATAACAGGGAGGATGTAACAGAAAATATCAGGTTTGGATAAAACAGCATACACTGCGTACTTCACTTCAACAGTTTGGATGAAAGCACAAAGCAGCTGAGTGCTGTCCGTAGTGCTGAAATGATAACGCTCTTCAAGGAAAGCCACAATGAGGATGTTGCTGTCCGTGGTGCTGAAATGAAGGGCTGCATTTTCAAAGAAAAGAACAGTGTTTACAAAGCTGTATCACCAGAAAAGCGCACATACACACACACACACACACAAATATAACACAAGTACTGACAAAAATATAGGAAAGAAATTCATGGACACCACACACAAACACATGCAAAGGATGTAATCTCACATGCACATAAAGAAACACAAACTGCAGACTTCAGTTTATTGTCCCTGTTTTTACTTACTTCAGAAGAAACCAATTATCAACTAATAATCACACGGACACACATTTTCACTCTCCCACAATAGTCTTTAAGTGTCGAATGTGTGCCTGTGCATCAGTGTCTACACCTGCATGTATGTACATGAACTGTATGTCCAGGTTATCCCTATTTTCCAACGGGCGCGTCTGCGCAGCGTTCCGGGTGAGCCACGGGCCCCGCGAGCAATCGCAGCCATTTAAGTCAACGCTTGATTTTTCACCAGCTGCGCCACGGCGCGGCCCAGAAGCATGCCTAATGCTGCTATCTGCTCTGCTAAAGCTACGCGCCAGGTCTATTTTCACGCGAGCCATTTGGACAGCCGGACAGGAAGTGAAACGAGAGTCTCCATTCAATTCACCAATAGACATCCCCCCTCCCCAATACCGTATATGTCTCCTTTATAACACCACGGACGATGAGAAATTCATCTTGCAGGTGGAAAAACATAATACAACATCACAGATCTGTTTTTGGAGGAAGGTACTTGGAGTGGAAGGTAGATACTAGCTTAATAAACACAATTGTTCTGTAAAGTACTGGTAGACGCAATCAAATTTGCGAGTTGGGTGGACAAGACGCTCCGATTCTGAGACGCTCCCGGTGTAGTATGGCGTGGGAAATCCGAGTTATTTGTTTAAACAGTAGGTTCTGTCTCTGCGCTATAAATTACACACTTTTCTGTCTCTTGCAGTTACTGCAGTTTAGTGGCCTCTAGTGTCAACTGGCGGATAGATGTGTGCTGTCTTCTGTTTATAGGTTTCCTTTGAATAAAGTTTCAGTTTGTATGCGCCATTTTGATGGAAAAACACATCGGAAAAGGGTGCGTGTTACATTCACCTCCATCTTCTGTTTGCACCCTTTAGAAGGCACAATATGTAAGTACATTTGTTCTAGAAAGTTCTAAGTTAGCTAAATTATGTTATAGATTTAAGTAATATTACACACTTACCTTAAATACTTACCTGTTTTGATTTGCCTTGGATGATTATTTTAGCAGTATTTAAGATTTGGTCATTGGTTTATGTTCATGCATTTATTTTATGTTCATGGAGATATATACACTACATTGTAATTATTTGGAATTTATACATGTCTTTTGTGCTGTTTAAGTTTTCACACGGCTTCCATTAAAAAGGCCATCAAGTCAGCTCATGTCTTGACTACTTTTTTGGAAGTGTGTTTCACTCGCTGCATAGCCATGTACCTAAATGCGTGATGAGTGCAGAAGACAGAGTGCATGGATGATTGAATGTGAAGATGTACAAAGTGTACAAAGTGTACAAAGTGTAAGTGTGTGTGTGTGAGTGAGTGAGTGAGTGAGAGAGAGAGAGAGAGAGAGAGAGAGGTAAGGTAGAGGAATGATTCGTGGTGAAAAGACCGCTCATTGTGTCACCTCTTCAGTTCTCAGCTACACACACACACACACACACACACACACACACACACACACACACACTTAACCTCCACTCCAGTGATATACAGTATACCCAATTTGGAAAGAAGAAAATTAATTCCAGAAAGTCATCATTCAACATGTCTCCAGAGCAAAAGTGATCTTTTTTTTTTTGCCAAATTGTCATCAAAGCAGAAACTCAAGGTTGTAATACTCCAATTTCTTGGCACGCATTGCTGTGAAGTTTCTGCGCTGGATTGAATAATATTTGAATTCAGTATTTGTTAGCTCGGGCCTTTTCAACGTGATTCCTTTCACATCAAGGTTTTATGTGGCATTGCATTTCTTTCATTTAGTTTTAATAATACATTTTTTTTCATCCAGTAAATCCTCCGCCTTTGATTGCGAAATCAGCTCCTTTACAATGCTGTCCACCAAGGCTGTCTCGTCTCTGGATAGGTAGTGGTGTTTCTGCTGAATGCGCTGGATTCCCAAGAAATGACCATCAATCAAAGAGAGAGTTCAGGACAGTGACCAGACTTCAATGGTGTAACCTCGCAGGGGCCAAACACAATGTTACGGAACGGCACCGGAGGTTGGACCCAAAAGCAGACGTGACACCAAATACTTTTAAGTGATTTAATAAAGATAAATATATACAGAGAATAGTGCAAGGGGCAGGGGGGTGTCATGTCCAGGGGATCCAGTGGTGAGTGGTGGGTGCAGGCACTCTCCAGAGCGTGCCCTGTTGATAAGTGTCTCTTGTTTGTGGCGTCGACCAAGTGGAAATGGCGTCCTCCAAAGTCCAACAAACAATTTCAATATATCAGATCCCATTCAATTTTCTACATTTTGAGTTGATTTGACACTTGCTTGTGTATGTGTGTGTCCATACCTTAGACACGCTGCCAGCCTCCATTGGTGGTCTTCGCTCCAGTATCGCTAGCAAGGCACCACACTGAGCCACCGACATCCTGAAGTAAACTTTGAATGGATCCGTGCAGCTTCTTGATAAGGAGGAAGAACTCTCCCTTGCTCAGGATTAGAACCAATATTTCTTATTTATTTTTGTCTTTTTGAAGAAGAGAGAGGACACAACAGATCATCCTCACTGGGTGAAGACTCAATTTTGTATTGTTTTGCGAAGTTTTTTGCAACAGAATACTTAACACGCATTGGACTCGGTGTGCAAGGTTTCTGTGCGTGACGTTTTAGGATGAGGGATACGAAGACATTTTTTTTTGTTTTCTCCAAGTGAGTTGTGAATTTCTCAGTTTGCATAATCCCATTGAAATTCATGTTCTTTTTAAGCGCTTGAAGATCTGATTATAACTTCAGTGTATGTCATACAAGAGAGGTAATAAAAAACAAATGGAATGGTCGAAGTTGTCATGTTGATTTTTAAGGTGTGTTGATTGACTTACGACGTCAGGCATTGAGTAAGATGTAAGAAAACATTCCACCTTAAAAGTTGCCGGTAGTGTGCCTTGATTTGGGATGTGGTTGGTAGAGCTGGGCACAGGCCTCCATCTGGAGAGGCTCAGCTTCACGAGTGCAGGGAGGAAGAGTGTATTTGATAAGGCATGGGGACTGGTTTTGGAGCACTTAAGGGGTCTGAGGGAAGAGGCTGTGTGATGAGGGGGTCACATATATTGATAATGTAATGGTGGTGGTTTCGTGGGGAATTTTTCTTCTCCCTTTTGACTCCCGGTTTGCTTTTTGTTTTTTTTAGCCAGGTCTTGGTGTTTACTGCGGTACCTCACCACGATGTGTTCAGAATCCTTCGGATAATTGCATTCTTGGCTGCTGCTTATTGATGTTATTGTAAGAATAAGAAAATGGAAAAACAATGTTGCTTGTATGAACAAGAGTAGTCTGTACCCAATGTTGATCTGCAATAATCATATATTCAAAAAATAATAATAAAAAGTTGCCGGTAGCTGTCGGCGGCTGCCTTTGAGCGGCACAGTGAATTAGTAAAGATGAAAAAGCAGCAAAACATCCTTTCATTCTATAATTATAGTTGACTGTTTGATGTAAACTCGCCATCTTAGAGACAGTAGTTCGAAACGAGCCACAACTTGTACTTAAATAGCACCACACCCCTGTACACGAGTGTGGCTATTTCCTTAAAGCAGGGATCTTCAACAGGGGGTCCGGGACCCATAAGGGGTCCTCAGAGTCAATGCAAGGGGGCCTCCAAATTAATGTTAATTTGAGTTTTTTTTCCCCAATGAATCCAACATATTATTAGCAAATATTAATCCCCAAATGATGGGCTTACTGGCCTGTGTTAGGTAGTCACTAAGGTAGCCATCCACAGATACAGTTAATCCTGACAATTTACACACATGTATGTTTTAAAATGAAGACATTCATAAGGCTCAATTTTTATTTTTATTTTAAACGCTTAGTATTACATGTAAAAAAGGTATGTATAAAGGCTTTAGGCTGCCCACATGTTATTGTAGGCTCAGTTTAATATGCAACTTCATTTTATACAATATATGTAGTAGGGGGTCCCTGATCCATCTCTCTTTCAGTTAGGGGGTCCTTGGCTTTAAAAATGTTGAAGACCCCTGCCTTAAAGTGCACACTCGGTTCATACCTAACTACAAAAAGTATCAGCAGAAAAGATGTATTTATAATTTATTTATTTTTTGCAATAGAGCAAAGCAGACAGTGAACAACGAGCACAGAAGCTTAACTCTAAAAGAGCAGCTGTTTTTTTTTTTTTATATATATATATATATATATATATATTGCAAACTGGCTGCATTCTCCGTCTAAATCAGCAGAGGGTTTTAAGATGCAGCCTCAGGCCACATGACGCGTTATGAAGATGAATATTGATGTAGGAACATAACAAACGGAGGAGGATATGTACTGCTCCATGGCAAAAAGTTGCACATTAATATTTGAATTCAGTATTTCTTAGCTCGGGCCTTTTCAACGTGATTCCTTTCACATCAAGGTTTTATGTGGCATTGCATTTCTTTCATTTAGTTTTAATAATCCATTTTTTTTCATCCAGTAAAGCATCCGCCTTTGATTGCGAAATCAGCTCCTTTACAATGCTGTCCACCAAGGCTGTCTCGTCTCTGGATAGGTAGTGGTGTTTCTGCTGAATGCTTCTGATCCTATAAGGTTGGATTTTTTTTTAGGAGGTCTGTTAAACGTTTGGTATGTTTGCAGACAGCGTGTCACCCGCGCGCATCTTGTTTTTCAATTAAAGTGGAGAAGAGGGTAGAGGAATTCATGACCTTTTCTCTCCTGTCCCCGACAGCAGACTGCGCTGTGATTGGCCCAGAGCCATTCATTTAACACGAGAGGCAAACCAACAGCAGAGCTTTTAATGGTGTTCACTGCTAGCAGAGAGGAAATATCTCTGCTCGTATGGACACATTTTCACTGATATATATATATATATATATATATATATATATATATATATATATATATATATATATATATATCTCAAACCCTCTCTGTGGTTAATGTTCAATTATCATTTATTGTTTATTTTTCTCATTGATTCATTTTTTTCTTCTTGAATTTGTTCCATTATGCTGCATTCTTGTAAATTCTGCATAATCGTGTGTGTGTTTGTGTATGTGTGTATGTGTGCGTGCGTGCGTGCGTGTGCGTGCATGTGTGAACTGAACTTTGAGCTAGCTCTTGTGAAGTGTGAACTTAACTTGCACAACACTGAAAACACACAGGGTTAAATGCAGCCAGATTCTGTCTGTGTGTGTGTGTGTGTGTGTGTGTGTGTGTGTGTGTGTGTGTGTGTGTGTGTGTGTGTGTGTGTGTGTACTTTTATTCCCGTGGGCCGTGAAGCTCAGACACGCACAGCCACGAGCTTTAACGTCAGAGGTGAACTTTAATTTGACTTTCCTGCTGAGAGGCGACATGAATGTCATGCGGCTATTTTAAAGTTGAGCAGCAACAAGTGAAAATGTTATAATCCTAACAAAATTCAATATGGACAGAAAGAAATGATTGAACCTTTATTCATACCATTGCTACGGAAGATAATTAGGAGCCACATGTGAAAAATCGATTTCAGTTCTGAGTTTGAAGTCAGAATAAGTGGGTTTTTTTGTTTTTTGAAATAATACATTTCTTCTGAGAAAAAAGTCTGATCCTCTTCCGTAGATTGCTTACACTGTAACATGAAAGATACAGAAGGTAACTGTCCTTGCTCAATGTGGACAGTAGATTGTGTGTGTTTTTAGGGTTGCAGGGTTTTGTTTGTATGCATTTCCATTGTCAATTATAGTGTTTTTGTGGTTAACTTCTTAACTTTGTAAAAATGTAATATTTGATTTTAGGATGCTTTAAACATCTGACCATCAGATGAAAATGAGCCTTCTCGGCTAACTGTGTCTTGCTTTCATTTGTTTGTTTCTTCATGTTCTGCGGCCACTGTCCCTTTAAATAAACAGGTAAGACTCTTGGTCTGTCCTACTGGGATTCAATCCCAACGTGCCTTAGCCTGTCGTAAGATATTAAGATTAATGAGCAGCAGGGAACCAGATTCTATGATGGATTGTATTCGCAGAAACAGCAAAATATAAGGAAGTGGGACGTGTCAAGAAACAGGCGGCTCAGCTGTAAAATAAAAGCATGACACATAAAAGATTTGACAAGTCTGCACTCAAATAGTAGAAGCAAGCTGCTGCTGAAAAATATCTCTTTGTTGGTGTAATCTTCAGGTGACGATCGAGCAACAACTACATGTTGGTTCCATGTGAGAAGTATTTTTAAATGCTGCTGCATTTGCTGGACAAGCAAAGAAAACTCACCCTCCTCTTGCCTTGGTTCAACAGTCCAACACACCGTCTGCTGCGACGTCTTCTCTCTCTCTCTCTCCTTCGTTGAAGTCGTTTTATTAAAAAAAGTAACTGTTGTTCGACATTTATTAGCTCCGATAGCTCCAACTCCAACAGGACCTGCTCGGTTTCGAGGGCCGTTGTTTAAAGTACACACAGGAAGAACACCAATATCAATGGAAGTGAACAAAGAAACCCAACGCAGTGGAAAAGAATTCACCGCCAAGTAGCGTTACTGCGGTGTGCTCTGCATGGCAGCTCTGAAAAGAAGTGGTGTGCGATACCGCAAAATTTGGTATCGACCCGATACCAAGTAAACCCAGGGCCAGCATCGCCGATACTGATACTTTTTAATAATTAAGGTGGATTCATCATCAAATTGCTAAATCTGAATGAATTCTCATGACCTTTTAAGTGTTTTTGTGATTTCTCCTTTGGATTATTAATAAGTTAAAACCCAGGACAGAATTTGCATATGCTTGTATACATTGGTTGTGTTAAAGTGCCCATATTATGAAAAAAACACTTTTTCTGGTGATTTGGGGTGTTCTTTTGTGTCTCTGGTGCTTCCACACACACATACAAACTTTGAAATAAATCCATCCATGGTGTTTTGAGTGAGATGCGGTTTCTGAATGTGTCCTGCCTTCAGTCTCCTGGTGAGCTGTTCAAAATCGGCTCGGACTGTGACGTCACAGTCCGAAATGAGCTGGCTAACCACAACCGTTAGCTCGTAGCGTTAGCATTAGCATGCTAACGCTAATGCTAACACTAGCATGGTACCTCGTTCTCAATAGCAAAGCACTGCTACAACACACACAAGTTCACCATAATCTACAAAAGAACTACTTCCATGTGCGCCCTCATTTAGAAGAAGTCTCCCAGCTAATCCTGCCTTGTAACTGACCAAAGTTGGAGAAACAGGCTCTCTTTTACTGTCTCTAGAGCTAGCTAGCTGACATGCTCTACATCTGAGCTACTGCGCATGTGCGAGTGCAATCAAAGATAGTACAGAAGAAGAAGAAGAAAAGAGGTCTCACTCTGTAGCTAAAACAGAAACCAGGTGAAAAGAGGATCTGCAGCAGTGAGAGAGAGCTGTGCAGTACAACAAAAATATGGTGTTTTTTAAAAATTAAACCATGTAAACCTATTCTGGTACAACCTTAAAATACAATTATGAACCTGAAAATGAGTATAATATGGGCGCTTTAACGCTGTATCTTACAGCCTTTTTACAAATTATACAGCTTGCCGTTGTTTCATTTTTGACCAAGTAGTAATGCTTTTTGGCCTGAAAATATAGCCAGACAGTGCTCATCTTCCTCTCTTCCATTCTTCTGCTCCGTCTCTGTCCTGCTTGTGTGTGTGTGTGTGTGTGTGTGTGTGTGTGTGTGTGTGTGTGTGTGTGTGTGTGTGTGTGTGTGTGTGTGTGTGCTGCTGGCCGCCGCTGGGCCTGGCTGCTTGCTTGCTTGTTTGCCTGCGCCGCTGGTATAACACCGACAGCCAGGTCGCCTCTTTGATGGAACCGCAGCGGTGCATACTGGAGAGAAAAACTAAAACTAAAGTATCGATCTCATTACACTGGTATTGATCAATATCGATACCAACGTTGGTATCGATATTATCGATATTTGGATCGATCCGCCCACCGCTACTTTTTTTTGCTGTGAATAGCTTGCAGGTCTGTCGCAGCTATGAGATGAGCTTCTTGTTGGTGCTGTCAACAGAAAAGAATTCCCAATTGTTACAAATCTGTACAGATTTATGATCTAATTTTAGTTTTTAAATTTCATATTTAAGTCTACAATGAGCTTGTACTTTGTCACATAAGAACACTGTTAAGTGTTAAGATAGAAAGAGAGCCTACGCTGTACTCAGGGTCTTATCTAAAGTAATTGACTGAAGCCTCCGGGCTGAGCTTTGGGAGTTGGGGAAACGCAGGTTTCAGGAGTCTGACACACTGAAGTTTTAGGCATTCGAGAACACGACTAGAAATGCTGCAAGGGCTCAAGTGGAGGGCTAGCCAGCAGGAAGCTGTGATATGAAATGCATGAAAGCCACAATGCTGCTGGCGATACCGTCAGTCAGTCCACAGTTGCAGTTTAATCACCACTGGTTGAATATTTAACTGGATAGAATCTGCTGATGGCTCATTATAGTATTGACTGCACACTCATGATTTTTCAACCCGTGATCAATCAGATTTATTCAGTGTTTGCCACGGTGTCGTTTAAAAAGCCGAATGGAGGAGAGCCAGACGATGCAGTGACATTAACAGCTCTCTATGATCGACACAGCCAGGTCAGCTAATTTATTTTATGCTGTATACCCAAAAGAAATGCCATGCATTTGTTTTTAAAGTCTAGAAACTCTATGGCAATTAAACACAGTCTCACACAAGTCTTAAAATTTGAGTTCCCTTTTGTTCTACGTCACCAAAGAAATCCACAGCGAGGTTTCACTTACATGCTGTGTAGTTTCCGAGACATCGAGTGCTAACACTCCCTCTGGGCCTTCATGGTGCCGTGTTGATTTGATTTCTCTTTTCATCTTTTGTCTACTTAGCTGCTATTATTCCTCTTGTAATGACTTTCTTTCTGTTTCATTCACATCTTACTACAGATCTCTGCCTCAGTTTTGCTGTAAGAAGAAACGTACGGATGAAAAGACACCACAGATTTGTAAGTTTTATGCACTTACTTGCTTTAATTACAATATTTCATGTTTCTTTTTTTTTTTTGTTGGCACTCTCACATTGTGAACCCGTCAAGGATTCCTGCTCTGTCTGCAGAACGAGCCTGAAACTTTTTCTCAAACAGACGCCTGCGCCATCAGAAGAGCAGACATCTGTTGCAGCTGATCGTCTGCTAGCGGTACGCTAATATGCTAATGAGGAGCAGTTTTTTTCTATGATAGGCACGGCAGGAAGAATCAGCACTATCGCACACATCTGAAGAGACATAGATTAATTAGTTCTGAAGAACAAAGCGACACAGGAAGATAAAAAGTTAGAAAGCAAGACCGAAAAAAGAGAGATCTGAGACCAAGTGTGTGTGTGTGTGTGTGTGTGTGTGTGTGTGTGTGTATGTGTGTGTGTGTGTGTGTGTGTGTGTGTGTCGAACCTGCTAAACTCAGTACATTAAGATCAAAGGCGTGTAGTGTTCAGGGCTAACATCTAGCTCAACTTCCGGCATGTCAGATTATGTCATGTGTGGGTGCGTGTGTGTTCCTGTGTGCATGTTAAGTGTTGTGTATATGTTCGTCAGTGCGCGTCTACATTCCATGTGTGTGTTAGCAGCTAACATACAGACACACGCACAAACACGCACACCCACACGCACCCACCCCCACCCCCTCTGGCCATTCTCAGCAGGTGTCCCTCTTCTACCAGCAGAACCTGTCAGCTTGCTCATGCTCTGAATCTGTCATTTAAGTATAAAAGATAAGTTAGAAACAGAATATACTACTTTTTTTTTAATTTACCTGGATAACAGAAGTAGGTACAGTAGATGTTGTTCGCTGGTCAATCGGTCAGTCTAACGCTTCTTGATAATAGGGTTGTACAAATTCTCTTTAGAAAAAGTAGAAGCTTTAAAAACTGATGACATTCATGCTGTCTCAAACCGTGCACTTGTGTACTTACACTTGCTATTTCGAGGACATAGTGCGCTCACGCTGACGAAACATAGCCAAATGCAGCAGTTGCGATTGAAAAGGGAAAAGACAACGAACTATACAAATGAAATATGGAAATTAGTTTTTTTCGATATATGTTTTGGCGGGCGACAATCGGTGGCGGGTAATGCTCTGCCCCGGCTGTAATTTACCACTTAAAAGAAAAAGAAGAAGAAGAAAAATAATTTGCGTAGTGCATAACGGCCAACACTACCCTGTCCAAATTCGATTCGGCCTGCACAGAAACCAAAACCAACACAGGTGCTCACCGACATTATCAGGCAACCCTCACTAAAGCCAAAGATGCTGCAGAAGTGCTGCATAGGAAGGACCGGCTGTTATTTATCAAAAAAATAAAAGCCACAGATTGCCATCTTTACATTTCGGTTTGTGTACAGCATGTGTGTCAAGCTCAATTGCAGTAAGGGCAACACTGAAAAATGAAAATCACATCAAGGGCCAGACATGTAGTTTATTGACATGTTTTTTTTTTCATCGAAAGAGTATCGAGACCGAGACAAGACCAAGACCAAGACTTTGAGGGGTAGAGACCGAGACAAGACCAAGACTTTGAGGGGTAGAGACCGAGACAAGACCAAGACTTTGAGGGGTAGAGACCGAGACAAGACCAAGACTTTGAGGGGTAGAGACCGAGACAAGACCTAAACTTTGAGGGGTAGAGACCGAGACAAGACCAAGACTTTGAGGGGTAGAGACCGAGACAAGACCAAGACTTTGAGGGGTAGAGACCGAGACAAGACCAAGACTTTGAGGGGTAGAGACCGAGACAAGACCAAGACTTTGAGGGGTAGAGACCGAGACAAGACCAAGACTTTGAGGGGTAGAGACCGAGACAAGACCTAAACTTTGAGGGGTTGAGACCGAGACAAGACCTAAACTTTGAGGGGTAGAGACAGAGACAAGACCGAGACCTTGAGACCGAGACCAGACTGAGACCAGACCAAACAACTGAAACATACAGTATATACACAACTAGCTAATATGTAGAGCAAATATTTGGCTGAGGGGTGAAAAGATGTCTGGAGAGTTTTGGTACAGAGGCAGATTGATGACTTTAGCTTCTTCTGCTGTCACCTTTACACATTTACTTTGGGAGTGCGTGTTAAGCTGGGGGGTAGTCTATATCCACGACCTTCCACTTCCGGGATTGCTCCGTTGTCGCTGGATCTCCTTCTTTTCGGCCGGATGTCCGTTACCTTCCGCTGTCTTTGTGTTGTAATTCTAACCTCCGGTGGATTTGTGAGGACTCTGGTTAACTGCTCCTCAGATCTCTGGAGGGTAAATCCAGACAGCTAGCTAGACTATCTGTCCAATCTGAGTTTTCTGTTGCACGACTAAAACAACTTTTGAACGTACACATGTTCCACCAAAACAAGTTCCTTTCCGAGGCCATTTTGCGAAGGCACCCAGGCCTTCCGGCGCTTAGCACCGCCCATGACGATTGTGATTGGTTTAAAGAAATACCAACAAACCAGTGTACGTTTTTCTCCCATCCCAGAATGCTGTGTGGACTAGCAAGACCTTCCTCCGCAGCACTGTGGAGGAAGGTCTGGCAATGCGAGACAAAGCAGAAGGGGAACCGGGGATTCCGACACGAGGCCGAGATCTTCAAAAAGTGGTCTTGTGACCAAGACCGGTCTCAAGTACTACTAACACTGATCACCATATCAAACTATTAATATAAATGAATGATCCTGAACAAATATTAAAAATACTTTATAGTGTCAATCAGACAACAGTGTCCCTGTCCTGCAGTTAACATGAGACAAGTCTGATTTTGACCTAGGTGCACAAACGCAGCATCTTCAGACTAAACCAGGCAAAGAATTCAAGAAATCTGAATGTCAAAAGAGCTATTTTTATAAGACGAGGAGGAGGAAAACCTTCAAATTGGGCTTAGACAAAGGAGGATGAAAAGCTTTTCTGGTCCTGAAACATTGTCCTATATTTTCAAAAGCCTGCTGTTTGGAACGGAAAACAATTTTTTTTTTTCATACAGTGCTTTTATTCCTTTTGTTACTGAATATCTACTAATCTGCACCTGCTCTCCTCTTATGTGAGAGAGACCTTGGCACCGAACATGCCATAAATTAACATTTGCTCTCCGCCTACATGGCCTATACTTGTATTCCTCTTGTCTCTTTTTGCCCTTTTATCTGTCTCTCTCTCTCTTTCCATCCTACTCAGTCTCATTTTCTCAACCTCTCCCTCCCACCTCTGTCCTCCTCTCTCTATTCCCATCTGGTCATGTTAACATTTCTCTGCCCAACAACTCAGACCAATGTAGTGTGTGTCTGTTTGTGCATGCATTTACAAAGTCATTGTTTTTTTTTGTTCTTTTAATTATCAAAGTAGATCTGTTTCAAAGGATTTGGCCCCATTTTGCACCCAGCGCAGCGCAAAGCCCAACGCAGTGTCTTTACTAGTTTAAAATGGACGCAGTTGTCAATTTCCCGTCCAGCGACCACGTCGTTTAAATAGCAAATGCCCCTGCGCCCATCTTTGCACCCATGGGCGTGCTGGTCTTACAGGGAGGTGTGTTCAGGTGCATTCTGGGCGTATTGCTATCTTGAGGCAGCGGGAAGTGATCGCTCCATTGACCCAACTAAAACCTGGTGTATAGTCAATAACGCAGAATTTCATTGTTATTTTAACAGAGCATTAGTTAAATGCAGCTAGGCTCGTGCACAGCACGTGCCAACCCGGTCTCACGCCAGGCCGTGAAATAGTCAGGTTATTTTGATTCATTAATTTGTGTACAGGTCACGATTTTGACGTTTATTTCGTGTACACGCCACGAATTTTTAACGTGTACAGGTCACAATTTTCAAACCTGCTCTGGGGGACGCAACAACAGGGAAATTAGGCGCCACACGCCGGCCACAACAACAGGACGGACCGTCACACGTGGGATGCGATCCCCGGGCTCATCCCCAGGCGCAGGGGCACACAGCAACGGGGAAACGAAACGCCACACGCTGGTCCAAGGTCCAAACGTGCCTGGCTTTAAAGGGAATGGGAGATGACATTCTGATTGGTTTATTGCATGCTACGCCCAAAACACACCTATGATTAATTAAGTCACTAAGTACAACCCTTTTGAACCATGCACCCGCCCGCCCTTTTTTTCCACCGTTAAACTAGCAAAAGTGGATTCATACACGCCCTAATATATATAATATAATATACAGTACAGGCCAAAAGTTTGGACACACCTTCTCATTCAATGTGTTTCTTTATTTTCATGACTATTTACATTGTAGATTCTCATTGAAGGCATCAAAACTATGAATGAACACATATGGAATTATGTACTTAACAAAAAAGTGTGAAATAACTGAAAACATGTCTTATATTTTAGATTCTTCAAAGTAGCCACCCTTTGATTTTTTTGATAACTTTGCAAACCCTTGGTGTTCTCTCAATGAGCTTCATGAGGTAGTCACCTGAAATGGTTTTACCTTCACAGGTGTGCTTTGTCAGGGTTAATTAGTGGAATTATTTCCCTTATTAATAAAAAAGCAAAGGGTGGCTACCTTGAAGAATCTAAAATATAAGACATGTTTTCAGTTATTTCACACTTTTTTGTTAAGTACATAATTCCATATGTGTTCATTCATAGTTTTGATGCCTTCAGTGAGAATCTACAATGTAAATAGTCATGAAAATAAAAAGGAAACTCATTGAATGAGAAGGTGTGTCCAAACTTTTGGCCTGTACTGTATATAATATATGATGTATAATCCCTCCAAAATTCAGAATTTGCATCACTGTACATACTGTATAGTTATTTATTCTGTATTACCATAGCCATAGGCATAGCCTGTTCATAGCCTGTACATACCTGTGGTGATAGACACTCATATAGACACATATATTTTGATATATCATTTCATATCTTGTACTCTGTATATACTGTAGCATATGTTATTTAATCACTGCTTAAAGCACTTCTGGTTAGACGCTAACAACATTTGTACTTGTGACGTGCAATGACAATAAAGTTGAATAAGAGAATAAGAATAAGAATAAAAAATATGATTCAGGAAGTCCAGTTAGAGAAGGGCTTTTCAAAGTCCGACACTGTGTTGCTCCCCTCACAAAATCAATACCAATAGAATATTTATATTAAAAGTTTTTGCGGCATCTCGGCTCGCTGAACTCTGTGAAATGCACCACGCTAGACTTTACCACACCCCAGACTTTATAGGTTGTAGCTTCTGCGATAGTGGACCAATCACACGTCACATTAAATCAAAAAACGCTTGCAGTGCTTGGCTGTGAGCAAAACCATACAAATAGTGATTAATTTATTTCTATCTAAACCAATACCCAGCTCTACTTACTTTGTGTGTGTGTGTGTGTGTGTGTGTGTGTGTGTGTGTGTGTGTGTGTGTGTGTGTTTGTGGTCTTGAATGTTTGCTTTTCCCTAAAGACAGGGCGAGTTTGCATCTATTTACAGACGGGTATTCTGAAGTGTGTCATTATAAACAGATTTTTAGAAAGCTAACAGTTTCAGGGGCCTTGAGGTGATATTTGATATTCGGTTTAATTTACATACCAAAAAAAGCTGTTTATTATTCTTGTATGTTACATTTTTCAAACGCTGGATTTCTCCCTTTTGGAAACTGGACCTCCTCATTTGCACCTCTAAGAAGCTACAAAAGCTTATTAAATGTCCTCAATACTGAATAATAGCAGGATGTAAATTGGCTCTCAACAACAAAGTTTGAAGTTACAAATGAGCTGCTTTGCCGAGTCGTTTCCCTCCTTCCCACCACATTTACAGTACAAAGAAACATCCTCAAGGCTCACGCTTGGCTCGCTCGGCTTCAAACATTCATTGTTGGGGATTTTTCAAAAGAAAATTCTTTAAATGTGAATGCAGAGGATGGCATGGAGCCATTTTTAGCAATGAAATATAAAGTTAGCCGGGCTGCGCTGAAATCTGGAAATGAGAATGATGTTTGGAAGAAAAAAAGCTGTGATGTAGCTCATTCTCTCGTTGGCCTCTTTTTCTTACATCCTCGTCTTTCTTTCCTTTTTGTCTCCTTTTCTTCACACCAGAGACCCGTGTGTCCAGCAGGAAAGGGAGCGCCTGATAAGACAACAAGCTATACCTGAACCCCATTAACCTGTCCTATATATTTCCTATTGCTTGTAAGTAGCAAAGGAGCCATGGGACGAGACGAGGAGCTGTGTTCTTACCTAACAAGTAGAAAAGTGCCTCAAATGAGAAGGATTACGATATTTCTCTTGGCTGCAGAAATACAGGCTTTCTATCACTGAAACCTGGTTCTGGTTTGTTTTTTTATCTTCAATGCTACTGAAAAGACTTGAAAAGACTTTTTTAAATGACACTTTTTCTCATGTAATATTGAAAGATATTAAAGGTACTTTTTTAAACTGTTACAGTTGAAGTTTCCCATCCTGAGTATAATAAAAAATGAATTTGGACATAAGATACTTGAGGTTTTTGTGGGACTTTCCCTGGAGGCCGCTGGCTGTCTGGTAGGGCTGTACCCAACTCAAAATGTTTCAGTCAGATTTAGCTGTTCAATACAAATATTTGATTATTTTTTTCCCGTGGCATGAGCCTGTTGTATTTGTGTATTGTCAGTCAGCTTCACGGCATGTAATAAAGGCAACAGGCAAATGCACAGATGGCCTTCTGACTTTGTGTTAGTATAAACACTAAAAGACCGTCAAGCAACGCTTTATTGAACTGAAAGATTTTTGAACAGGGTTCGGCAGGGCATTGAGGGTGATAGCGACGTTCACAAAATACAGTCAACAAGCCAGGAAAGGAAAGAATTATGAATCATCCTCTGAAGACCATGAATATCCAAACCTAACTTCATGGCTACTTGGACATTAACAGTTGAGTTAAAGTCCTGTTTAGTGTCAGCACCAACAATGCATGGAACAAGTAGTAATGAGGTCAAAAGTTGCTGTTACAAAGACGTCTTATAAAACTCCTGACAGACAAATTAGAGAAAACTCTTTAAAAAGAATATCTCAGGAGAGCGAGGAGAGGGGGAGGAAGAGTGCTTATGATTCAGAGCAGAAACTGTCAGGATGTATTTTTTTAAGATGTGAAATGACGCTGCTGCTCTGACGCATGTTACAATATCCATCTGAAGGGTTTTCAGAGAGCAATGGATCTAAATAGATTTTGAAAGAAAACCAAGGTACGCTTCTTTCATCCAACATTGAAATGCCTTTATTTACGTGTCAGAGCAAAACAGGGACATTTAAAAACCACATTTGCTCCACTCACTCCTTTCAGCTGGAGACTGTGAGTGTGTTATACCACATAAATATAATACAGACATTTTTATTTAGAGGAGGTAAAAGCAGGTCTATGTTGTTGTTTGCTTTTTGAAAGATGGATTTTAAAGCCCTAAGCCTTCCGCTGAGCTCAGTCTCATCAGCTCTGGCACGGCTCCATTTTTTGTTATCCTGCTATGATGCTGAGAGAAATAAATGGATGAATAAAGGAAAGGCCTGATATTGTTTGGATTGTGGCCTTTGTACTGTATATAGACTGAATCACCATGACTTTGTGCTAACACAACAATCACTTCTTAGTAGACAAATGGCAGTTGATATGAAATGTGGAGATATGTGTCATCGGCAAACTTGTTTATTTCTGTTTTTCGGCCATTACCGTAACGTTTAAAGATATATAGTTAAACGCAGATGTCCGTCCGACCTATCTGTTGTCTCTGCTGTGTTTATTTTCTGTGTTGCTTTGCTACCGTCTTTGATGAACCAAATCTAGCGATAGGAATAGCAACATCTCACCGGCGGTCGGACTGACTGCTAGTTTGGGTGGTGTCATTTTCTTTTTTGTCTGTGGCCCAACAGGTAAATTAGCTCTCCAAGCAAACGTTTTCTACCCGGAAGTTATTGTAAACAACTTTTGTGATTGGGTCTATTGGGAATTATTCAGAGTGGATTTAAACAGGCTTCTGCACTGAAAGGTCATGATACTCAACTCATGAAAGAGCATGGAAACTTTCAAGGCAGCATTAAATGATGTTTTTCATTATTATCATATTCTGTTTCAGGACCAGAAATGAATGTCTACTTTATCAATGAAGTGGTAGTCTATAGAGATGACGTTTAATTTCCGGGATTGTTCAGGTGCCGCCGGAAATTCCGCCGGATGTCCCTCTTTTTAGCCGGATGCCCGTTACCTTCCGCTTTCTTTGGCATTTTAAACTCCAGTGGATTTGTGAGGACTATGGTTAACTGCTCCTAAAGATCTCTGCAGGGTAAATCCAGACAGCTAGCTAGACTATCTGTCCAATCTGAGTTTTCTGTTGCACGACTTAAACAACTTTTGAACGTACACAATGTTCCACCAAAACAAGTTCCTTCCAGAGGCTATTTTGCAGAGGCACCATCATTGTGTCCGGTGCTTAGTGCCCAAGACGATTGTGATTGGTTTAAAGAAATGCCAGTAAACCAGAGCACGTTTTTCTCCCATCCAAGAATGATGTGTGGACTAGCCAGACCCTCCTCCATGCAAGACTAATGAAGTGGTAGTGTTTGGGTGTAAGGCGCTACAGGGTAACATAGTGCAACCACTTACTCCCAATTGTATTTCCTATTTTTACCCCTACCCCTTGTTTTCAACTGCCCCTCCCTTTTTGACTTGCCCCTCGGAAGGGAGTTCCAAAGGGTAGTGGTTAAAATCTTCCCTTATGAAATTGGACAACCCATCATGACCCTGATACAGCATAGGTGGTTGTTGATTTTGTTGACTTAAACAGATGCAACAAGTTTGTTGCCGGTATTGCACCGAAATCTGTGACCCGTCGAGATCTGTGTAATGCCGTAGTTGTCTCACGCAGATACTGCAGGAAACAAAAAAATGTAGTGTAATCTGTGGGATCGTCCAGTATCATCGTTCTTACCTGGCAACGGTTGTTATTTACTCTTCTGTCTTCCTTCCTCACCTGTTCATTCCCTCCTTTCTCCCTCCTCCTTTCTCCCTTTTCTCTGTCCATCTCTATTCTTGTTCTTCTGTTCTTCCATCTCACACTCACCGATCAGTCCCACTTTCACCTCCCTTCCCTCCCTGATCTATCACCTTGGGTCCTAACCCCTTTCTTCCCTCCTTGTCCCTCTAAGTCCACCTTTCCTTACATCCTTCATTTCTCTGTTCCCTCTCTCTGCCTCTGCTCCCCGGTGTGTCAGCACTGAGAGTGTTTGCGTTCTCCTGGAGACTCCTCCTGTCAGTCTACTTGTACTAACCCCAGGGAGAACAGACTGGATTAATAACAACCTGCTTCAGCCTGTCATCTCCTTGGTGGGTGGGGGTGGGGGGGGGGGGTGGTAAGGTAGGCGATAGGGAGAAAGTGAGAGCACAGAAGACAAGTAAGAAAGAAAAATGACTGGTAAAAAGGACTAATAATAGAATGAAAAGAGGGAAGAGCGCAAGAAGCAGGGGCATAGGGATTGTTCATAGAAAGGGAGGAAGAACATAAGGAAGTTAGGAAAGAGATAGAAAGAAAGCAGATAACAAGGAAGGTTTATGAAAGAAAAGAGGATGGGGAGGAATAGAAGCTTGGAAGAAAAGAAAGAGGGGAGCAAATGAAAGGAAAATAGGAAGGAGGGACAGATGGGTTCAAGGAGGAGTGGTTTTATGAAGTTGTATCAAGTGACGAAGCAAAGGAAAGGAGGGATGGAGAGACATCAGGACGCCTGGAGGGGAACTCCAGAGGGATCAACCTGGAGGAGTGTTAATTAGAAAATGATTTTCTCCTCCCCCTCTTTATTAGCACCCAGTTTTGTGTGTCTATACTAAGCTGTGTTCGAAACCACTCCCTGAGTCACTAACTCACTATTCCCTATGTAGTGTTTATTAAATAGAGAACTATATAGGGAACGACCAAATGAGATTTCGAACACTCACTGAACGTATCGTTGCATCAGGAGATGTGCCAGTTATTTGTGTGTCGGAGGCGGGTGCGGTCAGCATCCTGCAAACAAACTGAAACAAAAACACTTCTAATGCGTCCCTGAAACAAAACCAAGCACTCAGGAGGTTAGTAAAAGGTTGTATGTATATGTGCAGTATCTCACAAAAGTGAGTACACACCTCACATTTTAGTAACTATTTCATTATATCTTTTAATGGGACAACACTGAAGAAATTACACTTTGCTACAATGTAAAGTATTAAGTGTACAGCTTGTATAACAGTGTAAATGTGCAGTCCCCTCAAAAAACTCAACACACAGCCATTAATGTCTAAACTGCTGGCAACAAAAGTGAAGACACCCCTATATTAAATTCCCATAGAGGCAGGCAGATTTTTATTTTTAAAGGCCAGTTATTTAGTGGATCCAGGATACTATGCATCCTGATTAAGTTCCCTTTGGCCTTTGGAATTAAAATAGCCCTTCACCACACATACCCTTCACCATACCCCTACATCATCACATACCCTTCACCATACCTAGAGATTGGCATGGGATACTTTCCATAAAATCATCTCTCAATGCAAATCAAACCAGCTATTAGGTTAACCGACATAAAACCATGCCAATCTCTAGGTATGGTGAAGGGTATGTGATGATGTGGGGGTATGGTGAAGGGTATGTGATGATGTGGGGGTATGGTGAAGGGTATGTGATGATGTGGGGGGTATGGTGAAGGGTATGTGATGATGTGGGGGGGGGCAAATTTAATTCCAAAGGCCAAGGGAACTTTATCAGGATGCATAGTATCCTGGATCCACTAAATAATTGGCCTTTAAAAATAAAAATCTGCCTGCCTCTATGGGAATTTAACATAGGGGTGTACTCACTTTTGTTGCCAGCGGTTTAGACATTAATGGCTGTGTGTTGAGTTATTTTGAGGGGACTGCACATTTACACTGTTATACAAGCTGTACACTTAATACTTTACATTGTAGCAAAGTGTAATTACTTTAGTGTTGTCCCATTAAAAGATATAATGAAATATTTACTAAAATGTGAGGGGTGTACTCACTTTTGTGAGATACTGTATATATACTGTATATCTTATATATGTTGCATGTTACATTTCCACTGTTTAGAAACAAAAGCTCGCTCCATCTTTCCTTTTCAGTTTTCACGGGAGCAGCTGCTTCTTCTCCTCCGGGAAAACATGACTGCATTGCATTGTGGGATACAGGAGTAGAATGTAGGGTACATCATATGTACATTCAAATTAGTTGTGCATTGTGGGTATTTTTTGGTGGACTATGTAGTGAATTAAATTAACCGCAGAGAATTCGAACATCACTCATTTCCGTGATAGGGAACGGTTTCCAACACAGCTCTTGTTTGTCTGTTTGTGGGCGGCACCTTGTTCTGGGCTTCTGGCTGGGTGACACACTTGCGGATCATTGCCAATCAACACACCTGACCACCAGTCTTTTCCAATCAACCATCCAATCAACCATCCTGCTTAAAGACTCCTGAGGCCTATACTACGAATCAAGACCAACATGCCCTGGATTTCTTTCAGTTACCCGGCTTCACCTAACCTAACAACCGCGGTCCCACATGAGCTGTGTCACGACCGTGGTTATCAACTAATTCAATCAACCCAGGGTTTCCCAATCTAGAGACGCTGCGTTCACATAAAAGAGGCGGTGTTTGCACAGCACGACCAATCGCAAACATCTACCAGAGCTGCATATTTTACATAAGAAGGGCAAACTATAATTCTACATAAATATGAAGAACATGGACACGGTTTTACAGGCACAACGCAATACAGTCGCTGATTCCTAAAACAGGAGGAAAGCTGGCAAAAAAAAAGGCCAACACTGTAGATGCGCAAATCAAAACGCTTATCAATATCACTTTCCCATCAGTAAGGCCCAAGATCTGATCATAATTACACTTGTGCTTTCCATGAACTGTCGTTACTTTGGCCTATTATTTCAGTTGCAACCCTGGCAGTGGGAAGTGATCGTGAGAGCAAATTAAAAATATAAAAATATAATTCAAACCGATGTGCGCATTGGCACACACGGCTCAAGAAGCCAACAAATAGCCTGTACATAATTCCCTCCGCTGAAAATCTATATCTTTCATAAAGATACCCATCAGGTAATGTTAATAGGGTTGTCGCTCTCTAAATGTCCTAACTTCTGAGCGCACCTCTCTCTCTCGCTCTCGCTCTCGCTTCGCTCTCGCTCTCGCTCTCGCTTCGCTACCTGATCTTCTGAGAACGGCGACGCCGTTATCAATCGAGCATTGATTTGTCAGTAGGTGGTGCTTTTACACCGGTTGATCTCTAATTGTTCTTACCTTACCTTAATTATCTGCCTTTGGTCATCTATTTTATATATGAATACCCAAACCTTAACTCTCCACACATTTACAGGACACAAAATTTGCTTTAAAAACATTTAGGCTTCAAATGAAACAAAGGCTTTAACCACAGGATGTCGTCAACGTTGTGCCTGGGCGAAGAAGTAGAAGAAGGTGTACTTTATTCATCTCTCGAGGGGAAATCGCATTTAAAAATCAGCTTGTTTCTATAATTTCATGGATCACGACCACAAACAGATGCACACCAGCACACCCATTTCATCTGACCTTTTGTTGAACCTAGTCATCTCTGACTGTGTCGCTAAAATATACACACACAAACACATAAACCCTATTGATACCACCAACAGGTGGTTGATCTGATGAAAACAGGAACCTGTTGTTCTGTTCTCATTTAGAAACACACACACACACACACACACACACACACACACACACACACACACACACACACACACAGGAAATAGCATTATGCAGCAATGATTACATAACAACACACCTGCCTCAGGCAGTGTAAAGCTTGTCATTGAGTATGCATTTCAAAGCCTCCATTAGTGTGTGCAGTGCAGTCTACTGGCGTAAACTTGTTCCCGAGATGACACGGTCTCCATTTCACCACTGCACATGGATTTAAACAGGGGATCAAACTAGTGACTTTGCAGCACTGTTGACAAAGAACTCTTCAGATCTTCAAAAAATGTGTTTGTAGGACAATGGAGGAGACGATGTTTCACACCTACCTAGTTATACCTACCTGAAGAATGTACTTTTCACGTTAAACCTGTTAAAGAAAACCTATACTTACCTTTCCTTTTGTTTATAGTAGCTGTTACCTGCTAAAATTGTTTATATTTGGATATTGTTAAAAATAGCTGTTATAGTTTTCTAGTGTTTACCGCAACCACCGCTAGGTGTCAGTACAGACCACAGCATCGCTGTAGTAAGAGTCAGTAGAAGGAGAACACAGGCATTCTGGGTGGTAACCATGGTAATGCGGGTGTGTTAAAACGTACGCCGTGCTCGCTACCGGTGGTCTGAGTCAAGTGAACGCAAGGACCGTGTCAGGAGTCTGTACATGTGTAATATGTTTCTAAAGTTTTAAGTGAAAGCTGTTACATTTTACATTACAACAATGGTTATATTAAATTTAACCGGTCATGTAACAGTAATTTTGATGCCTAAACTCAACCGTCATGTAACAGTGACGGTCACGTACTGGCCGCCATTGCACTTTGCTGAATAGAAAGGTCACAAACTATCCTTCACGTAACGGTGACAATCATGTAAAGACTCTTTTAACATTTTAAATTAAAAAATTTTTAAAATTAAGCTTAGTTTGTGGGAATTACGTTCGTGTAAACCAATCAGAATCGGGCACGTATGTTCAAGCCAACCACAGCATGACAACCATGTTTTAAATCTATTCTCTCCCCTGCTTCTGTCAGTCTCTCCTGATTGAAATATAAACGCCATATTTCGTACGATAACACAAGAATCCGTTGACGAAAATACATTGGTCAAGTGAGTGCGTACAGCTCCTCAGAAGTCATGTCCTTGTCAAAAAGTTGCCAGCTTCACACACTTTTCTAAAAGTTGGTGCACGTTTCAAGACATTTAAAATCCCATAATTACTGAACTGCCTACACACTGAGACTTTTGGTCCCCGACTGTATTTATGGAGGTGCACAAACTAGGCAACTGATAACAGACTATGTGTGCTGATTACAAAATGATTCCAGTTGGAAATATTCATTGTGACAATGATTGAGATTTTCAACAAACACATGTGGAAAGACACCGTGAGTCTTGATTTTGGGTAGGATAAAATTAAGCATGTTGTCATAAGGTTATAAGGTCGCAGCGTGATCTACATGTATCATAGCAATCTTCTGCATCACATTATAACTGTTGGCATGTTAATGTGATGAAGTACTGATTACAAAATTATTCCAGATGGAAAGGACTTGTTGAACGATTGCAACGAAACCTGCTTCCACTTTTAATGTTTAATGTTTCATACTTCTTACATACTTTTATTGTAATATGTCTATTCTTTATTCATGTTCATGTCTGTTGAAGTACTTCCTAACTGTTTATTTCCTTGTAATGTGTTTATGTATGCACCAAACACCAGTTGGCGGTGCTTTTACACCGGTTGATCTCTAATCTCGAACATAACCTGCCCCCGAGCACGTTATGTGTTCAGCATAAGTTACCACGGCGATTTAACCTATCAAGTGACCCACCGTGGTGATGCACAAAACCCTGGGTTGAACCTGAAGCTACCTCGGTTCGTAGTACAGGCCTCAAGGCAAACTCCTTGTAAGTGAAAACATACTTGGCATTAAATCTTATTCTGATGCTAAATTATACTGATGGTAATGACTATTTATTGAATGAACAGAGATGAAATTAATTTTGCTTTAATACAGAAAGCATATATTTATCTTCACATGGGAGAACCTATAGCTGCTATGTGTTGCATCCTTTAACATCACTGTCAAATAAATTGTGTAATTACTTTCAATGGAAAGGGTGAGAAGGAAGGCATAAACCAAAAGAGCAACACAGTCAAGACAATAATAATAATACAGATGTTCAGAGATATAAACAGTAAAATGCTTTTATTGTCACTGGTCTATGTACAAAATATTTTGTATACTAAAAAACTGGGTAAACAGGGGTTTTGAGGAACACTTTCCCCAACTCAAGCTTTGAGCTATTCTATTTTTTAATCAGTGTTGTTTTGTTGCCGAGCCTTAATTAACACATCAAAGAGTGCCAGTGTCCTCTGATGCCATCACCCCGAGGATAAGTAACTTGAAACACCTTTGAAATTAAATTAAGCTGTGAACTGTGAGGATCTCGTTGTGGTTTGTGGTAGCTGTGTTGAGATTACAAACATTGCAAGTTAAATCTGCAGTGTTTTTCGACCGTCGCAGTTCACGCTGCTCTAACCCCTAAATATTCCCATGAGGAGCTTCAGTGGTGAGGCTAATAGCCAGTGTTGTAGTTACTGACATCAGTCTTGGTCTTAAAGGTCCCATGGCATGAAAATTTCACTTTATGAGGTTTTTAACATTAATATGAGTTCCCCCAGCCTGCCTATGGTCCCCCAGTAGCTAGAAATGGTGATAGGTGTAAACCGAGCCCTGGGTATCCTGCTCTGCCTTTGAGAAAATGAAAGCTCAGATGGGCCGATCTGGAATCTTCTCCTTATGAGGTCATAAGGAGCAAGATTACCTCCCCTTTCTCTGCTTTGACCACCCAGAGAATTTAGCCCACGCATGAGAGAGAGAGAGAGACATCATGGCTTTCAAACGAGCAAAGTGGCAGTTGGTCAAGGCCACACCCCCCCCCCTCCAACTTGCCCCCCCCTCTCTCCTCCTCAATAGCTACAGACACAGAAATGGCACATCCTAAGGAAAGCTCATTGTGGGACTGGCTCTAGTGGCTGGAATTCTGCACCAAGGCTGAATTTCGGGAAAGAGACTTCAGATACAGTATTAAGGGACCACTAAGGTCTATATAAAAGAGACTTCAGATACAGTATTAGGGGACCACTACGGTCTATATAAAAGAGACTTCAGATACAGTATTAGGGGACCACTACGGTCTATATAAAAGATACTTCAGATACAGTATTAGGGGACCACTACGGTCTATATAAAAGATACTTCAGATACAGTATTAGGGGACCACTAAGGCCTATATAAAAGAGACTTCAGATACAGTATTAGGGGACCACTACGGTCTATATAAAAGAGACTTCAGATACAGTATTAGGGGACCACTAAGGTCTATATAAAAGAGACTTCAGATACAGTATTAGGGGACCACTACGGTCTATATAAAAGAGACTTCAGATACAGTATTAGGGGACCACTAAGTCTATATAAAAGAGACTTCAGATACAGTATTAGGGGACCACTAAGGTCTATATAAAAGAGACTTCAGATACAGTATTAGGGGACCACTAAGGTCTATTAAAAGAGACTTCAGATACAGTATTAGGGGACCACTAAGGTCTATATAAAAGCATCCATAGGTCATGGGACCTTTAAGACCACTATTTCAAGACCGGTCAAGACCCCAACTGCAGGGATATCACTATATTGCCTGAACGCGCCAACAGCGGGGAAGGCCCTATTGAAACTGAAGGAATTATTATTATTCTTCCGCGCAATGAATTACCTTTTTGGACACCTTATCATACTCAAAAACTCACCAAACTTTGCACACGCATCAGGCCTGGTGCAAAATCTTATATTTTTACGGGTAAAAAATTAAGCCCCTGCAGAACGTTTAAGGCAGATTAACGAAACTTGGTACACATATGTAGTATGTCAAGACGCACATAAAACGTCATTGGAGCCAAACCCTAAACCCAACAGGAAGTCCACCATTTTGAATTGAAAATTCTAAATTTGTGCGATTTTGGCCATTTCCACATTCAATTCACTTTAACAAACTCCTCCTAGAGATTTCATCCGATCAACTTCAGATTTGGTCTGTGCCATCTTAAGACAATAACGATGAAAAGTTATTAAAAGAAGAAAAAAATTGTCATAGAGCATGGCCTTGGCAGGGCGGCCATTTTGTGTGTCTCGCCATCGAAACAAGAAGTGGGTGTCCAATTGGCTGGAAACTTTTCAGGATTCATAAGAGTCCAACCCTGAGGACATATAAAGGCCGATATTTACTCAAAGTCATAGCGACGCCTAGTGGTAACAGGATGTAGGCCTAAAAGTCAAGGTGCTATACTTTAACAAACTCCTCCTAGAGATTTCGTCAGATCAACTTAAAATTCTTCGGTCTGTGTCATCTATAGACCTTAACGATGAAAAGTTATTAAATGCAAAACTTTTCGTCCAACGGTGTGGGCGTGGCGTGCCATTTTGAGCATTTATCAATGAACAAAGAAGTTGTTGTAGTGTACATTGTCCAATTTGGCGGAAATTTCTCACAATTGACAAGGGTCCAGGCCTGAGGACATTTATAGGCCAAAATTTACTTTTGGTCATAGCACCCCCGCTGGCAACAGGAAATCAGCCTTATATGACAAACATCATATAATTTAAATGAAACTTATGTGTGGTCTACATGTGATTCTGAGCTGCCCCCTATACTTTAACTATGCCCACTTACTCAGGCCACGCCCCCTTTCATTACATTTGAACCGTTTAAGTCTTGTGTGAGGTGTCATTGAACTCAGCAGAGACTTCCTTCTTCATTGCTGATGGTTTGGCCTGCCCCCTATGCTTAAGCCACGCCCGCTTTCATAACATTTGAACCGTTTAAGGTAGACCCTTGTGTGAGGTGTCATTGAACTCAGCAGAGACTTCCTTTTTTATTGGTAATGGTTTGCCCCAACCCCTATGCTTTGGCCATGCCCACTCTCACAGCTAATGAACTGTATGACGTAGAGTCTTGTGTGAGGTATCACTGAATCACTGAGTTCCCTTTTCCTTGCTGACGATTTGCAGTGTCTAAGTGCTGCGCAAATGCACGGTCTCAAGCAGCGGCGTCTGCCAGTAACCCCAACGTGCGCAGAGGCCCGAGGGCCCGTCCAATGCTGCTTGCAGCTTTAACTTGAAATTTGTAACTGTTAACCCCCTCTCTCCGCCCCCTTAACTGTTTGTTGCTACCCCCCTTAATTTACTGTTTTCAGTCAAATTTGACCGGACAGTTTTAACTGCTAATTTTAACATAAATGGCAATAAAAATTACAAAAAGTATTTTTAATAGAATATTTATTGTAAAAGAACCTTTTTGGAACATTAACATCTACAATGTGTGTGTGTGTGTGTGTGTGTGTGTGTGTGTGTTTGTGTGTGTGCGTGCATGCATGTGTGTGTTAAACATTGGTGGTTCACATGCACAAGAGGCAACATGACACATGAACTTTGTGTGTGTGTGTGTGTGTGTGTGTGTGTGTGTGTTTCTGTGTGTGCGAACATTGGTGGTTCACATCCACAAGTGGCAACATGACAACATGAACTGACAACATGAAGTATGTGTGTGTATGTGAGAGTGATACTCTTTCCCATTTATTTCCTAAGTTCAATAAATCACTCAAAATTCAAAGAATGTTTTCACAATGAATGTTATGTGTTCAAATGCCTTTTGTGAAGGATAGCATAAAGTCATTTTTGACCGGAAAAGTGTTAGAAGTTTAAAGGATTAAAAGCATATTTTTTATATTTATATATGCTCATCACACATATATATTTACACACGCACACACACACACACACACACACACACACACACACACACACACACACACACACACACACACACTTATCACTGGTTGTTTACTCACAATTTTAAATAATCTATTTAGGCACATATTGCATAGCTTTTAGACACCTCCAACGGACATAGATTACTTGATAAAGCCTTATGATTCAAAGTTTCCTATGATGATGAGATAAAGAAGTTGTTAAAACCACAATGTGTAAGCTGCTGGTGAGGGTTGGTGTAGAGTTTATGAGGTGAGTGGTGTCAGTGTTTGTCAAAACTCACAAGAAGACCTCGGAGCAGAATGGCTGCAGTCGCACAGCTCTCCTTCCTGCTGTTTGCTCTCATCAACTACATCCATGCAGAAGAACGGATCATCATCCTAAAGGAAAGGGGCTCTTACACCTTCAACCTCCCCGAGAACACCAACTCCTGCCTGATCTCCAGATCTGTTGGTGAGGAGAAGCTCGTCCTGTGGAACACCTCTGACCTCGGGTCCAACGACTCTTCAGTACCTGGAGACTTGAAACAACGACTTTACGGCAGGGCAAATACTTCTTCTTACACCATCCTCCACCTGACCCATTCAGACTCTGGCCTGTACCAAGAGGAGTGTTGGACTGAGGGCAATATGACACATGAGAACAACATCACTATTACTGTTTGTAGTTCAATAGATGAGATGAGATATTTTGAAACGCGATTTAGAGACACAGTTGACCTGCCTTGTGAGGGAGCCGCTAACAATCTGGATATCCAGTGGCTCAAACTTATTGACAAGCAAGAAACATGGACCAGAGTTTTTGGGGACAATACAACATCAGTGATGGACGATGTTACAGGAAGATACCAAGTGGTGACAAACACATCAGCTCTTCGTTTATTCAACGTCACAGCAACAGACCTTACAGTGTACACTTGTCTGGTGATGAACCAACAGCAGTGTGTTAGCAGTCACACTGTAGAGTTGAGCCTAAGGTATGAAACAATCTACCGGTTGGTGGAAGAGATGGCTGTGTTGCCGTGCACTGTCACTGATTCCACTGATGACCCGCCCCCACTTTGGAAGAACTTCAATCCAAAAACACACTCATACACCGATCCAGGACAACAAAACCAGACTGTGCCTTCGGTGGAGAAAAACTACTCGCTGGTGTTTTCATCTCTAACATTAAATCACTCAGGTGTGTACTACTGTATTGCCTCTATGAGAATGCAAATTTATTATCTGTTGGTGTGCCCCAAATTTGGACCACCTGCTGTAGAGCTGTTCTCAGAGGGAGAAGAAGTCACTCTCAGATGCAATGATTTGGGAGAGGGTACGGGGCACTATTGGTTCATCAAGTCAAACCGAACAGAGGGAAGAATCTTTGATGTAAGGTCTAATCAGAGCATGAGTAGAGTGAGCAGGTACTATAATATTGGGAGTCTGGTTATCTCTAATGTCTCAGTGGAAGACACAGGGGAGTACTGGTGTGCAGTTGTTAGATTAGATGATCATCAGTGTCTGTCAACCAGCAGAACTGTGTTAGTGTACATGGAGCCCTTTGGGATTTACTTCACCTTCTTCAAAGTGCGATGCTCAGTGCTCAGTGTCCTGCTGCTGATGCTCTGTGCTGCTGTAGTCGCTGTGAACCTGAGGACCAGGAGAGGAGAGCAGCTTTCACCTCAGAGAGAGACTTAACATGCATATGTTCATTTCATCATTGGCTTTAATACTGTACACTTGATGTTAAAACAATAGATGTTAGACATTCATGAAAATAAAATATTTGAACTTGAACACAAAACACAGATATATATATATAGAGAGAGAGAGAGAGAGAGAGAGAGAGAGAGAGAGAGAGAGAGAGAGAGAGAGAGATTACAAAAACAACAAATAAAAAACTACATAAACTGTATTTGGGACTATTATGGTAGCTCACCAGGTTGAGAGTGCACCCCATATACTACGGCTCAGTCCTTAATGTGGTGGCTCGAGTTTAAGTCCAACCCGCAGCTCTTGGCAAGTCATTCCTCCCGCCCCTCTTTCCTGTGTTAAACTATTCTATTACATAAAGGCCCAAATAAACTAAAAAGAAAACTATTATTAAATGTAATAAAGTAAAAAGTACACAAGGGGGGGGGGCTGCACCTTGACCCATAGGAGGGGGCTGCTCTGTTATGTGATATTTTAAATATTTTTTAACATTTTGTTAATTAACCTTTTAACATTACTGTCACCTAAGGTGTTTATTTTTTTTATAATTTTACCTTTACCGTGTTTTCTTGTGTTTCTGTACTGATGTTTTAATTTAAATCAAATGATTGTGATTTAATTTATATGTGACGGAATTTAAATTGTCTTATATATATATATATATATATATATGTATGTTGTATCTTGCCGTGTTGTCAGTGTTATATACTTGTAATTATACCTTGGTCTATATCAGTCTTTAATCAGTTGTCTGTATAATAAAGGCTATAAATAAACAATAACACTTTGGACCCAGTTTTTACTGTTTTGTGATTTGTGATTTTAAGCAACATATCTCCCTGTATGTAAAATGTTTCTTATATTGAATTGAAGTAACAAAGTAAAGTTTATTTCTAAAGCAACGTTAAACACAGCTTAAGCTGACCATGTGACAAATGAAATTGGTTGATTGATTACAGTTTTTGCCGATCGCTTACACACTAAAAGTGAATTGTTAGACAAAAGCATCAAAACCTTGAACTTTCGTAACCATGCCTTAAATAAAGGCTCCAAAAGTAAAAAAAAAAAAAAATTCTGCGTTGCACTGTTTACAATTAATTTCATTCACTTGTTTGTTTGACAGGGACAGTGCTCATTAATCAACAGCAAAGTAACTGTAAATGAACCAGAGTTAGATCAGCAGGCTAATTTTCATCTGTTGTCCCTGGCAAGTTTTAAAATGGCAAATAAAATACAAGAAAATGACTTAATACAGTAAGCATATAAAAGCAATATACACACACCAACATTCAAACAGGCACAATGCACAACAAGTAACAAACACAACACATCAGACAGCAAGCAACAAAACAAGACAAATCTGCAGGCAGGCAGCAAAAGTTAGCAGTCTAATGTGCACATATCTGATTATCAATAAGACAGTTCTTCAGCTGACCTGTACTTCTCTTATCTGCTTTGGCAACATATTCCAGTCTTAATATGCTGTTACAGAGAACGCTGGCTGACCAAAAGCACTTCTTCAAGGGGGAGTGGTACAGTCCCCTCTTGTGGTATCTCTCGTAACCTGAGAGCCTGATCTCTGAGCAACAAATGTCTTCAGTGGTGGCGGAGCAGTGTTGTGTATATTATGTCTTATTTGTATAGTTGTATTTTTGTATATTATGTTGATATGTGCCTATATGTATGTTGTTGTCTCTATTGTACAGCATGTGTCTATATTGCTATTTGTCTATGTATAGAGACTTAACACCTACCAAAGTCAAATTCCTTGTGTATGTAAGTATACTTGGCCAATAAATCTGATTCTGATTCTGATCACAGTTCTTGCAAAACACTACACACTGTTTCTTACATTACAAACTTTGTTCAAGAAAGAAAACTTGATCACATGATCACCTTGGGTGCCTTCTTTAGTCTTCGAGGAGTTCTCCATCACCATGCTACTCTAGGTCCCTACAATGTAGTTGTACAGGACGGACCACAGCAGCCCAGGTTTGTTGTCATCTGGGATAATGTTAGTTTCCAGCAGGCTGCTGTGGTCCGGGACTGGTTTCACCAACCCCAATAACTTCACAGTTGTTCTGTACTGAAACAAGCTGTCACAGACGCCTGTATGCGAAAACAGGTATACTAGGTACTAAAGAGAGCAGTGTTTTGTATAAAGAATCGACATGAACGTTATAAAAAAAAAATCATTTTTTTAAAAATTTAAAAATGAGTTTATTCATTTGACATAGAAGGGAGATATTTATCTCCAAGTTTTGCGTTTTATTTGACTGTGTGTGAAGAGTTTTACACAAAAAAAAAAAAAAAATTATATATATTGCTTCAAGATAAACAATATTATATAATAATACTACTGGCCATTACACATATTTTCCATTATTGGCCATAACGTCATAAAAAAAAAACACATATTTATTGCTATATTGATATATTCAAAAAAAAAAAAAAAAAAAAAAAAAAAAAAAAAAAAAAAAAAAAAAAAAAAAAAAAAAAAAAACTTTTTGTTTCACACAACTCTGAATAATCTGTTTAAAAATGATAAGGTCAAATGGTTAGGCACATATTGCGTTGCTTTTAAACACGCCCAAAGGATACAAATTACTTGATAAAGCCTTGTAATTCAAAGTTTCCCATGATGATGAGATAAAGAAGTCATGCTCATTAAAACCACAAATTAGAAGCTGCTGATGAGGGTTGGTGTAGAGTTTATGAGCTGAGTGGTGTCAGTGTTTGTCGACACTCACAAGGAGACCTCGGAGCAGAATGGCTGCAGTCACAGAGCTCTCCTTCCTGCTGTTTGCTCTCATCAACAACATCCATGCAGAAGAACTTATCATCATCCGAGAGGAAAGGGGCCATTACCACATCATGCTCCCAGAGAACACCAACTCCTGCCTGATCTCCAGATCTGTTGGTGAGGAGAAGCTCGTCCTGTGGAACACCTCTGACCTCGGGTCCAACGACTCTTCAGTACCTGGAGACCTGAAACAACGACTTTACAGCGGGGCAAATCATTTCTTTATCGTCAACCTGAACCATTCAGACTCCGGCCCGTACCGAGAGGAGTGCTGGACTGAGGGCAACGTGACGCATGAGAAAAACATCACTATTACTGTTTGCAGTTCATTGGATTAGAGAAGATCTAATCAGGACTATTCTCAATCTTTTAGACTTGGAGAAACAGTGGACCTGCCATGTGAGGGAGCGGCTGACAATCTGGGTATCCAGTGGCTCAAACTTAGTGACAAGAAAAAAACATGGCGCAGAGTTTTTGGGGACAAGACGACATCAGTGATGGACGATGTTACAGGAAGATACCAAGTGGTGACAGACACATCAGCTCTTCGTTTATTCCACCTCACAGCAACAGACCTTACAGACTACACCTGTCTGGTGATGAACCAACAGCAGTGTGTCAGCAGTCAAACTGTACGGTTGAAACTAGAATCAGAGATGATCTACCGCTCAGTGGAAGGGACAGCTGGGTTGCCGTGCACGGCCTCTGACTCCGCTGATGAACAGCCTCCACGTTGGTTTAAAGGAAGCTCCGACATCGACCCAGGACAACAAAACCAGACTGTGCCTTCGGTGGACCAAAACTACTCGCTGGTGTTTTCATCTCTAATGTTAAATCACACAGGTGTGTACTCCTGTAAAGCCTCTAAAAGAGAGCAAGAGTATTGGCTGGTGGTGTGTCCCAAATCTGGCCCACCTGCTGTAGAGCTGTTCTCAGAGGGAGAAGAAGTCACTCTCAGATGCAGAGATTGGGAAGAGGGTGAGATGAACTTTTGGTTCATCAAGTCGAACCGAACCGAACAGTGATGTGATAATGTTTTAAATATTTTTGTTGGTAATTAACCCTTAAACATTACGTCACCTAAGGTGTTTTAAAAAAAAAAAAGTTGTTTTATACTAATGTAGAGGAATTTGAATGCATTTATATTTGTTGTATCTTGCAGTGATGTCAGTTTTATATACTTGTTATTATACCTTGGTCTATATCAGTCTTTAATCGGTTGTCTGTATAATAGGGGTGTCCCCGACTAAGGATTTACACATTCGAATCAGAATTGTCGAATCTTTCTATAGTCGACTGATAGTCGAATCATCTATGTGTGTGTGTGTGTGTGAATGGGTTGGGAGGGGCACGACACTAGTCAGCAGGAGGGTAAAACAATTTTATGGACACGTATTTTGCATCCACCGCATGCATAACCGTCTCTCTTTTGGGAACTGTGTATCCTGGCTCAAGTGTGCGCATTAATTCTTTAAAACCTTCACCGTCCACAACATTCACTGGCCTCATGTCGAGCACAATAAACTCTGCAATTTTGTCCCTGATTTCTCTTTTCCTTTTCTCAGACAATGGCGGTCTCAAATCTAGCTTTCTTTGAGTTAGTTTTGGCGCAGCTCCGGTACTACTACTACTACTACTACTACTACTACTACTACTACTACTACTACTACTACTACTACTAGATGAACTGCCGTCGTCAGTCTGAAGTCCCAACATATGATATTGCTATTTGTAAATTAAAAACGCCATTATATATGAAAGAGTGAACCGTCTTTATTGGTAATAAACGTACCCGTTTTAAGTGGAAAACCATGTTTGTTGTTGACGAGTGGTAGGACATGAGCTGTTGGCACAACTTGCATATAACTTTTTTTGGATCATATTTTACCATTTCAAAGTGCATCCACACTTTAGATTTTCTTTTTCCAGACATTGTTAAGTAACGTTAATCCCTGCCGCCAAGATGCTCCTCGTCTGTCAAGGATCAGGGAAAGTGAAACTTAAATCTGTCACAGGGGTGGTGGTTGGATTTACACACACACATGTAAAAAATATTTATTGAACGCTTTTTTCTTTTCACCTTTTTTTTTTTTTTTACAGCATTATCATAATTAAAGGCTGTATATAACTTAATATAACCGTACAAAACCAGTAGTTCTGTGTGAAATTAGACATTGAGCACCCCCATATTGCCAAAATGGTATGATCCTCGTTTCATAATAACACCCGCGAAGATTCGACTGTGGGATTGGTGGTCGAATCAGGCTCCGCATATCGATGCATCGAATCTTCGACTATTCGGGGGTCACCCCTACTGTAAAATAAAAATGATAAATTATTGCAACATATCTCTCGGTATGTAAAAAGGTTTCTTATATTGAATTTAAGTAAGTAAAGTTTATTTCTAGAGCACATTTAAACACAGCTTAAGCCGACCAAAGTGCTGTATAAAAGAACATTGAAGTGGAAAAAGTAAAGCAGTAGAAAGAAAACATCAAAAGAACATCCATCCCAACTATAACAACAAGCAGCAGTTCACAAATACAGAATTATAGACATGACAGATTGAGAGATTAGTGAGTTAAAATGTGTCTTTAGATTTAAAAACAGAAATGGAGGGAGCACATCTGATATCTAAAGGAAGCTGGTTCAGCAGCAATTGCAAAGGCTCTGTCACCTTTTAGTTTGAGTCATGCTCGTGGGCCATACAGGATAGATTCGTCCTCAGATCTAAGAGACCTCAGGGCCAGGCCACCAACGATTTATTTATTTATTTTCGACACTCATCAACCTCTCAGGTTCCGCTATAGTTGGTCTCGCTCCGGGGGGGAGTCCCCCTACTTTAATGAAAATTAAATCTCCTTTAATGTTAAGTCACGTGGGAAATTATAAAGCAACTATTCCTGACCAAAACATGCAGAAACAGACCATTATAACCAGACATGGTGATGTTACATTATGATAAAAACATCATGGCAACCGTCTTCACACACACACCACACACACACAGACAAGCACACGAACACACACACATACACACAAGGCACAAACACACACGCACAAACATATACACCCAACACACACACACACACACACACACACACTTATCGCTGGTTGTTTCCTCACATCTCTACATAATGTGTGAAGACACGTCAGCCTCAGTGGTTTTAGGTGGTTTTTGTGTAGATTAGGACATAGATTACTTGATAGAGAGCCGGATGCTTCAGCGTTTCCTATGAATATGAGATAAAGAAGTCATGTTTGTTACAAAAAAAGAAATAGAGAAGCTGCTGATGAGGGTTAACATGCCGGTCTGACGTCTACATGTTTTGCTTTAAGATGAATCATGCCCGAGTTGAAAGAGCTGATGGGAAACTGGAGTATTGCTGTGTTCATTACTGTAAGCTCGGAAGTCGCAACGGACATTGATGTCACCCCCGAGTTTATCGCGTCCCAGTTACAAACATGTACATCATGAAATGGAACCATTGTATTTCAATGGCTGCTGCGTTCCGGTTCAATTGGGAAGTCAGAATTTCCGAGTTACTGGTTGGAAATGTCAACTGCAACGCTCCCTGAAGTTGGATTCAACATGGCTGCATCAACAGTAGTGAAAGCTGTATGAATATACTGCTTTTTGCACTTCTGTCTGATTTGTGTCTCATTAAATCAGCCGTACACACAGTATTGTCCATAGACATGTTGCTACGGCGTTTGCATGTACACAATGCCACATAGTTATTGTTATAAACTTGTATTGCTAACAATGGCTAACCTGGCTACAGTATAGTATGCGTGGGTGTGGCTTACCTGCGTTATCGCAGCTGCGGTAGTTGACAAAGGAAGTGATTGTGAGCAGTTGCGGGAGAGCTGAGATAGACTGAGGCCTGCCTGCTACATACTACAGACGAATGCAGTATGCATTACCTACTGCTTTCATCAGTAGTATGCAGTATGAAACAGTTAAATGGATTAGATGGACATAAAACAGTTTATGTGGACGAAAGGCCAAAATGCAGAGAAAAAGCTAATAAAATAAATACCCATGTGTGTGTGGCGTAGGCTTTACAAAGTGGGTGTTTATTCGCCCACATACAGCAGAAAAAAAGTGCTTGCTCACTTGTTTTAAGCTGTCCAGCTGGATATGAACACCAGCTAAATGAGATTTGTGAAGTGAAGATGACCCCCGAAAGGGAAAGTAATTGTTATTATTTGTGTGCCTGCCAGTGTGTGTGTTTGTGTGTGTGTGTGTGTGTGTGTGTGTGTCACATGTGGAAGATGTCTTCGTGCACCTTCAACAACACCTAATCCTGGCTAGAGATGTGTGAATTCTGCCAGATTCATTTGGTGCCCATCCTTTATGTCTCACACACACACACACACACACACACACACAGACACACACACACATCGTCACTCTCACAAAACAGCAGCATTTAGAGGAGCCTGTTACACGGAGCAATTGAAAATCACCACACGTACAAGTGCTTGCATGATTGTCATATGCTACATAAACACAGGAAATACACAACGTGCAGCAGCTACGCTTCACATTCACTTTTTAAAACATGCATTAAAAATGAATGTAATGTACCCAAGTGTGTATTTGCATAATACAAATGTTTTCTGTCGGCAGTCTTCCAGCTGTTATAAACACGCATGGCTTCACGTGAACATCATTGTCAGACAACCGCAAAAAAAGATTCATGGTCGTTTATGTCACACACTCACACACTAAAAGTCTTTGTCTGACTGACAAACAACAGGATCAATCCTGTCAACAGATTAAACATAACAGTCTGTAAAAAAAAGACAGAGATACTACACTACCAACCATTACACACATTATACTGGGAGTCAAATTGAGGCATTTATAGCTGCTCATATCCACACATACATTACAATATACACTTGTTATATTGTAAAAGCCTAACTTATGCTTAAAGGCTTAAAGGAGAACAGGGTCATTTGTTACAGATGTTATTATTAGTATTATGTTATTACCCAATTACATTTACAGCTGTCTACACCTAGATTATGCAGTATTTCTCCAAGTCACTTTGCAATGCCTGCCACTTATAATTAGGGCTACATTTAACTGTATCAAACTGTGCCTTAAAATGAACTGCTGTCCTGGCAAACTAACGTAAATTAGAAGATTGGAATGTGACAGTATGACGTTGTTTTGAGGGAGTATTTCCTGACAGAGAGTTCCACTGCATGACTAAAATCAAGAAAGATAAAAAAGAAAAGAAAAATAGATAATGAAAGATGTTTCCTCACACTGGCAGACAACTTGCTTCCTGTCAGAACAAGGCAGGCTAATCCACTTTTAACCATTAACACTGACACACACACTGCTAATCATGCAATCGCTGCACAGTTGAAGCATCTTGTGGGGGACATTTGAGACGTACAATCGTGACATAATGAGATCCACATCCAGTTAATGAACTCGTCTCATGTCTGAATGAATATCTTATTATTTGTACTCGTGGAGCTCATTATCAGTACATCGGCTCAACCTGAATATGTTGAGATATGTGTTCTCTGTTCCCTGTTTTCATCCTTGTGTATGTTTTATGCTTCAGCTTCCAATTTTATTTTGTAGTCTGTTTTCTCCCATGCCATGTCTTGTTTTACTTCCTGCCTTGTGGTTTCCCGCCTTTGTGATTGTCTGCCCCACCCTGATGTGTTTCACCTGTTCCTGAGCCCTCGTGTCACCTGTCCCTTGTTACCTTGTGTATTTAATCTCTGTGTTGCCTTTGTCTGTTGTCAGATAATCGTATTGTGTGTGAGTGTATGTAAGTCTACCCCCTTTGTCTCGGTGTTCCAGTTTTTTGTGATTCCTGAGCTCTGTACTGCGAATCAAGATTTGGCGTTAACGAGGTAACTTCAGGTTCAACCCAGGGTTTTCTGTATCACGACGGTGGATCACTTGTTACCGGGTTCAATCGCCGTGGTAACTCATGCTGAACACCTAACCTGCTCGGGAGCAGGTTATGTTGGAGATCAGAGATCAACCGGTATAAAAGCACCGCCCACTGACCCATTCATTTTTTATGATAATGGCGTCACCGTTCTTAGAAGATCCTGTGGAGCTTGGTGCACTCAGAAGAGCCAGAACATTTACAGACCCACAAAACCCTTTGGCATTCCTTGATGAGTGTCTTTATGGAAGATATAGATTCTCAGGAGAGGGAATTACGTATCTTTGCCAGCATCTTGAGCCGTATGTTACCAATGCGACACATCGAAGCCGTGCGCTCACAGTCCCACAGACTGTATGCATAGCGTTGCATTATTTCGCTACGGGTACTTTCATGTATAGTGTGGGTGATGCGGAGAACCTGAGTAAGAACACGGTCTGCCGCGGTAAATATTAACTTAAATTCCCGAGGGTGATTGGTGCCATCGATTGCACCCATATGCCTATTGCTGCATCGCTGGGGGAGAATGAAGGCGATTTCATTAATCGCAAGTCATTCCACAGCATCAACGTTCAGGTAAAGCATAAAGGACAGGCTACACATTTTTGGTCATACTGGTAAAATGCACATTGATGATTCCCCTCACGTTAATGCTGTTATGTGGATGGATTTTTAACTCAAGATGCTTTTCCATGAGTTGAATTGATGAGTTGTGACCATCAATGTTTGGTTACCAGCATTGAGGCAAAGTGGCCTGGGTCAGTCCATGACTCCCGGATCTTTAGGGAGCCTGCACTGTGCCACAGATTAGAGCAAGTTATGGCAATTGTAAGTAACATTTTGTATTGCATTTTGTAATACTGATTATGCTAATATTAATTTTCATCTTCAGGGCTCTTCAGTGGATTGCTGGTAGGGGACCGAGGGTACGCCTGCCAGCCCTTTTTGATGACCCCCTATCCTGACCCGAACACAGGGCCACAGAATGCCTTTAATGTGGCCCTTAGCAGAACAAGGGTCAGGATAGAGATGACCTTTGGCATCATTAAAGCCCACTTCAACTGCCTGCGTGGCCTCCGAGTGGCCCCAGACCGGGCTTGTCAAATCGTGACTGTGTCGTGCTCCACAATGTGGCCTCGATAAGAAAGGAGAGAGCCCCATCTGTCAGCCAGCAACCCCCAGATGTGGTAGACCCCATCACCCTTGACTACCCTACTGGCTATTACACAGCAGGTTTTTTTTTAAGGGGAGACAGGCTAAAACATAATTCTTTACTTATCAGTTGTGCTATTTTGTTTATACAGAATTTGAGCTATACAGATTTTCTTTAATGGCTGTTGCCACCACATTCTGATTAATGGAGTGATATCCAAAGTGCCCTCTGTAAAAACTGTGGACTCGAATATGTTGACAAAATGACAATGATTTCCATTCTGTCTTAATCCAATGTTCTGATTTCCGTTCTGGAAATGTATGCAAATTCAATCATATTTTACAACTCAATGCATCATTTGCTCATTTAAACATACATTTACAGGAAACTAGTAATAAAAACAATATTTCACCTAATATTAGTTATCAACTGGGGAGCTTTCATGTTGATATGTTATCCCTATTCACTGGGGTGTCTCCCCTTAACCCCTTCTGTTGTCCTTGGGTCGATTTGACCCATTTTCTAATCATTTCCACATCATAAATTTGGGTTTCTTTCAACCAAAAAATGTCAAACCAAAAAACCCAAAGTCCTACAATTCTCTTCACAAGTTAAATAAAGGATCATTTCACTACTTGAATTGAATGTGGATGTTTTATTCACTTATATAGCATTTTTTTTTAAACTACAAATGGGAAATTGAAAAAAAAATTGGTGAAAACCCCCACAAAAGACTCGAAGGCACAACAACAAATCTTTAAGACAAGCCACAAAAACGTAGAAAAAGACCAAAACGTTAAAAAAAAGGTTGAAAAAATGCATCCTCATGTGTTGTCCCTTTCCTAGGAACACAGAAAAAGAATGTCAGTGTAACTGTAAGTTTAGTGTCATTCATTCATTCATACATTCAGTCATGTACTACCTTCTTCTCATATTCCAGTTTTTCAATCTGCAGCCTTGATGTTTTAATTAAAAGCCTCTTGTATTCTATATCGAGCTCCAGGGTTCTCTTCTACAGGGCCCTCACATTGTCTGCTCCATTTCACTCCTTCAATATTCATAAATAATTGTTGACTGAACATGGTCACATAGATTACTTGAAACATACCCTGTACATATGCCTGGGTTTCCTGAGCTGCTGCCACTACGGTCTGAAGAAATGCCCCCTTCCACTCCTTCCATCAGGGCACGACCCTGATTCCTGGAGAGGGCCAGCTCCTCAGCAGGAGTGAAGTCCTGTGGAGGAGGGCCCTCTCCAGTCTTCTTTTCCTCATTTTACTTCCTGTTGGCTACAAGCAATTGCATTGTTCTATAGGCCCTTTGTATACCAATATCCTACAAAAGGGACTGACTCAGGCAATTCAGCCTTGTACTTGTTGGCCTTAAAATATGTGCAAGTATTGCCTACTGCTACTTACCGATATGAATTATGTTTTTATATTTAGTTTTTAATTTGCTCCCATGATTGTTTGCCACTGCCAGGGTTGCAACTAAAATAATACAACAACAAAAGTTTAACATTACGAAATGCACAAGTGTAATTATGGTCAGATCTTGTGCCTGCGGCAGTGATATCAATAAGTCATGTAACTTACGCATTTACAGCATTTGATATTTCCTGCCAGCTTTCCCTCCCTGATGTGGCAGCAGCGACTGTGTTGCTTTTTGCCTGTTTTATATGTCTGTATTCCTGATATGTTTGTAAAATTATTGTCTGCTCCTCTTGTGTGAAATATGCGGCTCTCGTTTTGCGATTGGACATACGGTGCAAACACCGCCTCTTTTATGTGACTGCACACGTCGCTGGATTGGGAAACCAATGCTCTGCTGTGCCACGCTATGACATGAACTACTATGACTACCATTTCTAGTCACTGTTCCATTATCTTTAGTGTAACTACTATTGCCACTGTTCATCACACCGCCTACCAAGAGCCTGGGTCTGTCCCAGGTTTCTTCCTAAAAAGGGAGTTTTTCCTCACCACTGTCACATTAGCCACTCCTAATGCTTGCTCTTGGGGGAATCACTGGAATTGTTGGGGCTATCTGAAAAGTATCTTGAGATAACTCTTGTTATGATTTGATACTATAAATAAAATTGAATTGGTTTGATTGAACTAGTTGATAACCATCGTCGTGACACAGCTTATGTTGGACCGCGGTTGTTAGGGTTAGTGAAGCCGGGTAACTGAAATAAATCCAGGGCATGTTGATCTTGATTCGTAGTACAGGCCTCTGGTCTTTTGGCTTCCTCAACATTTTGGAACTATTTTTGCCTGCTGTCTTCAGAACTCCTTTTTTGTATCGTGTTTCTTCTTTTTTTGAATATTTTTTGGTTTAATTGATAAGACAGCTAGGTGAGAAAGTGGGAAGACATGCAGGAAATCATCACAGGTCGGATTCGAAGGCTGGACCTCTGCGTCGAGGCATAAACCTCTCAGTATATATCCGCCTGCTCTATCCGCTGATCCAACCCGACAACTTTGTATTGATTTTTATTTTATTAAATCCTCAAGCTCACCACTGCCCTGCTGTCTCTGCATTTCTATGTCCGCCATTTCCCTAAACGTAACACAATGAAGATATCAAAATAAAAGCCAAGTTATAAAAAATATATATTTTTTTTTTATTTTAGGCTAAAGCTAGAGTTAAAGGAAAGGAATTAAAGTGTTGTGACACTTTAACATTTTGACAGATACCTTTCAAGCCCAGAGTACCACTTGAAAACATTTTTACTTAACGTTAATTGATGATAATTGCTAGATTGATTTTTCTTTTTCTATTTTACTTAAAGACAGCAGCTCCACTGTTGACTGAGAAACATGAAAATAAGTATAAATAAATCAAAACTGACTGACAGAAAATGACGTGAAACTGCATGATATAGTTAAATGTAAGATATTTTTCCTTACATTGAAAGCTTGTATGATGATCTGTACATTTAAATGCCTGAGGGGGCCCCATCATCATCAATCTGCATTCCCATAAATATTGTGTGTCATAATATCGAGATATCAAGAGAAAATGAGGCAAGGGGAGAGGAGAGGCAGCAAGAGAAGACATGACAAGAGAGCACAAATACAGAGGACGCCACATGGAGGAAAGCGATGAAAATGAAAGGATAAAAAAGGCAAAAGAGAGAATAACTTCTCTAGAGATGGTCGCAGGAAATCCACAAAGCAACAGCGAATCCGACAGCTTTCCTTTAGCCAACTAACTTCAGGGCTACTATTTTCTAACCAAACCATCTGTCACAATACAACCTTGCTGCAGCTAGCTAGCTAGCTATTTAAAGCCATATGTCAATTTGGCTCTCTGCAGCTCACTGTAAGGCTTTCATTGAGGAACCATATGTCGTGTAAATGGCACTATTAACTCAAAGTCACAGATCATTTGCCTTTATCAATGGCAGCTTTTGCTTTCAGTCATCTGCAAATTAATTCTCCCCTAATAAATCCTCATAGGCCAGAACTCCCTCACTCACTCCTCGTTTGACTCAACCTCAGGCTAAATTCAAATCTTGACCAATTAGCAAATCCACTAACGGAAGACAACAGTCTCCTTTTAGCATGTTGAATCAGAAGGTTGGTGGTTCAAATCCCTGGAATAGCATTTCAACACTAAACACTGTCCACTTAGAGAACTCAGCTATCCTGACCAGAATAGCTGCCCAGTAATTCTGTCAGAATGCTTTTATTTCGTAGCCATATGTCATTTAAATCGCTGCTAAAGCATCACACTCGAGCAAATTGATCAAAGCGCAGCCACTAATCCTTGGGTTAGTTGAACTTGGTGTCAACGAGACGAGGCTCATTTATCAGAGAAACAAACTTGGTGATGAAGGAAATCATAAAGGCACCAGTCTGTTAACTACCTGAAGGAAGGCTGGTGCTAATTTTCCTTGTCCCATGGAAAGACCCAAACCAACAATGAACTGATCCTACTAACAACTAGTCTCGCATTGCCAGATCATCCTCCACAGGGCTGCGGAGGAGGGTCTGACTAGTCCACAAAGCATTCTGGCATGGGAGAAAAACGTGCTCTGGTTTATTGACATTTCTTTAAACCAATCACAATGAGATGAGCGTCGGACGGAGAAACGGTGCCTCTGCAAAATAGCCTTGGGAAGGAACTTGTTTTGGTGGAACATGTGTACGTTCAAAAGTAGTTTGTCGTGCAACAGAAAACTCAGATTGGACAGATGGTCTAGCTAGCTGTCTGGATTTACCATGGAGAGATTTGAGGAGCAGTTAACCATAGTCCAAATTCCAACACAAAGAACGCGGAAGGTAATGAACATTGGGGCAGGATTTTCGGCAGCATTGGATCAATCCCGGAAGTGTAATGTTGTGGATACAGACTACTTTCCCACTAACTGAAACCCACTAACACCCACTAACGTCTGGCTTAGGTCTTCAGTGGGAAAGTTTACAATCGGCATTAACTCCCGGGCCAAATGACTCTCTGCAGTAGTCGCGGGTATTAACCGGATCCAGCTCCAATAACCAGTGATGGAAGCAGGACATCTGGGTGAACACGCTAGTTTTCGCCCCTTTTTCCGGCATGATGCTATTGCAATTATCTTTCATCTTGGCCACAAATTTTGTCTGCCTCCATCCAAGCAGCGGTTGGACATCGGTCCCAATTAGTTGGCACCGAGTTTGAAAGAGAATTCTTGAAAAGTAACCACCGTTCGATTGTCGCTAGCCTCCATGCTGCTTTCTATTGTTTACTAACCCTGTTTTCCGGCATGTTCTTGACGTTGAGCATGACACACAAGAAAAACAAAGAAGAAAGGCATTCTCGTCATCGGCTATTTTTAGCGGGTTTACGCATGTTTTAAAAATGTGCATATATGCGCTAATGTTGGTGAGAAAAAGGGTATACAAATATTTGACTGTTGTCCACTTTAAACCTGTGTCATTTGACCTGCCTAAAGCAGTGTCTCTGCAGCACTTTGTACTGAGGCAGAGCAGAGATGTAAACTCTCAGATTTATGCTGCCTGTCCTGAGATGTTAACCAGTGACTGTTCAGTCACGTGTGCACCCCTCTAACCTCTGAGGACATAACACTGAGATGTTAGAACATCGCTGTCCTGGTCACTGAAGCACGAAGCCATCAGACATTAGCCTGGCCCTGCCCGTGGAGACTGGAGGGGAATGGACTGCTTGTTATGTTGGACGTTGCTGTCCAGTGCAAAGACAAAGATGACATCGGAGCAGTGGAGCGGAGCGGACGCTATCAGACGGCAGGGACTGGCTTCTCGTTAGGTCAGCTCATTAGGGCACCTCGTTAGGACACGTCCTGCGCCATTAGTTTGGGCAGCTCGCCAGACAGAAATAAATGGAAGAAGTTAGCTTGGTTAGAGGAAGGGATGGTTTCTCTCTAAATCTATTACAGCTGTGTGTGTGTGTGTGTGTGTGTGTGTGTGTGTGTGTGTGTGTGTGTGTGTGTGTGTGTGTGTGTGTGTGTGTGTGTGTGTGTGTGTGAAAACCTCATTGTAGGCCCCATTAGGTGATGCCTGGTGGCTAATAGAATGATGAGAGAGAAATAGAGTGGGAGGACGAGACATAATCAGACGAATGTTGCCAATTAGACATCTGTCACCTTAAACCTTCAGATCAAACGTGAATCAGACACCTGATGAAAAAACATACTTGCTGTCGGGTTTGGATGGCATTTCAACAAATCTGAATCCACCTATAGAATCATAATCCTTTCGAATCCTTTACTGGATATATTTTTGTTTCTGTTTTCAGCTATCATTTTAAGTTTTTCACCCCCTGGGGACGACAATGTGGTATCCATCAGCACATGTTTTATATCATATTCAATATCTCCAGAACAATAAAGTGTAGAGAGTTACTTTTTTTTGTCTACAAATTCTACACATTTTTGTACAGTGGAAGGTGGAGATGAGTCGGCCATCTTCCAGAAGCTTTGTAATGCATCCTGGAATTACAATGTCTTTGTACAATAAATCCATACTGATGAATCCATAAATCAATTTACATAATGTTAGATATCTCCGCAATGCTTCAAGCTAGCGTGATTCTGCTGGGCCTTTCCAATGTGGGCTTCCAGAAGTTTTGTAATCCAGCCTGGAACTGAAGTGTCTTTTAGAGACTTTGCACAAAAATTCCCAAATGATAAATCCACAGCTGAATGGTTATTTGTTCATCTTTTCGTGTGAAAAAGTATTTACTGTTAGCCCCGGCCATCTTGGCTCCCAGTCCCAGTGTTTGTTTTTGCTTGAAGGACAAACAATTGTTTTGGTTAGTATGACAATATTTTATCAAACAATGATAAAATATTAAGACCCAGTAAGACATACTAAGACAAGTACCATAGTCTTACACATAGTAAGACCCAAGTTTTAATAAACCAGAATTATTCTCAATGTAGAAATGCAAAAGAAACTGTATTTTATATTATTGCTATATTGCAAGATTTTATTTTCCTCTGTCACATTCCATCCATAAAACTGCCCTCTTCTAATTGAACTGCCTAAGGGTGACATTTTAAAACTTAGATGCAAAAATTACTCATCCACTTAAAAGGAAAGGTTAAATCAAGATTAGAACGGACAAGAGAAGAGAGTAACAGAGAATAGAGAAGATGTTTCAAATCCAGACTCTCTCTGCAATGCACCGATAGCCGGAGCAGCTGTGTTACCATATGAGATGAAGAATCAAACCCATCTATGGATGAAAAAAATGATTTTAAAAGCTGAAATGTTGATCTGATGGATAAGAACCCAGCATATTTCCAACACAGGACGTCTGCGTTACCCAGACTGCAGGTTCTGCATCTCCAAACCAGTACATTTATCATGAGTGAAATGACCGGATTGACATTTTCCCCTGACATCAGGGTGACAAGCGTCGTAAATCACATGAAGTGATCCTGCAGTTCTGCTGTTTAACGTGCTGCACGCCAGTGAAAATGTCAACAGCATAATGGGCATTTTACCGAAAGTAGGCCGGGGAACGACTGCCCTCAGAGACCGTGAGACGCTGAGGAACCAAAAGGAAAAGAGTGAATACAGAAACAGACTGATATTGTGAGTAGTTCAGCTACATGGGGCAGGGTTTGTCATTTTATCTCCGAACCTGGAAACCAATGTGTGCAACCACAATCCCTATCTCTCTTGGCTTGTAATGCTTGAATGCTTGAAAGTGGCCAGGAGTGAAATCAGTGAATGAATGGAAAGAAGTGTAGAGAGATGAACTGAGAGTGAAGGTGTGTTCTGATTGCCTGGGTCCAGACCTTTGAATCCTCCCTACTCCACTGAGCTGACAACTCTGTCTGATATCAGCGTTCTAAATGAATGCAAAGTCAATTTTAGAGTTGTAATTGTCAAGTCAAAACACCCAAGTTGGAGTTTAATAAGGTTTCTATGTGAGGGATGAAATTAAGCTTATCCCAAAGCTATTTAACGCCAATTTGTTAACGAATAGAGACAAGAGAAACTTTCTGTAACAGAATTGTGTCAGCTTTGTAGTCTCAACACAATGAATCATACAAAAGGGGACTTTCAAACAGTCTTCTGGCATTTATGATGTTGCATTCAAATCTTGCTTACTTTGCCACCTCTGCATATTTTGTCCAATGGCTGCATAAAGTGAGCATGATTGTTGGATTGTCGGTTACAGGACAATTTCAACTTCTGACACCGCTGTCATCTGCCGAGATGCTTTTTGCCGATCTTTGTTTGAAGCATACCCCATAACGTGTAGCTGCTGTCAAACAGATCAATGCAATAAAAGTATAATTTCTAACCACTACTGGCTGCCAACTGTTTGACTTGATGTTGCATTTTAAGGAATGGCAGACGAGTGATGCTAAAAGGCCAAAAGAGAGACTGCACTGTCATACGTGTCAGTAGGCTGAGTCTCACCATATAAAAGCTAAAGATATTCATATTTTGTTTTTCACTGAGGCTCATGCACACATTGACTTACAATGAGTACATCAGTGGAGAAATTCAGTTTCTAGACCAGCATCATTTCGAGCAACCAGCAGTAAGGTGTGTAAAGTTCAGAAGCAGAGTGTAACCCCTGAATGAACCTTTAATGGAGACAAATGAGCAAAATAAGTAAGATTACAAAGGTAAATAAAGCTAAGGAGACATGTGGAAAGGATTTCTTAAAAGATTATGCCTGGGTGTATGTTGTGTCAAAGATCTAGGTTGCCTCTCTCCTTCACATTTGTCATGCTGCTGTCAGCTTTGGTAAAAGAATATCAGGGCTTATAAGAATAATTTCGGAGGAAGCCATTAGCTGCCACCTTCACCTACAAAATGTGTTTTTACACATGTACTGCAACCTTGAATGTATCTAGACATTACACAGAGGAGCTGTATGTGACAATGCAAATGTCCGAATCAGTTGGATCGGACATTAAACAGACTTTATCCTGCCAGCTCCTGAGTACAAAGTCTGTGTAATGTCCCATTTAGCCCATGTGTGAATAGAGCAGCTCATTGTCCGGAAAATTCACAGCGAGTGAGTGGGCGTGTTGATGACATTTCTGTTATGCCGCTGGCCACAAACCGGGAAAAAAAAAAAAACATCCGAGGGTGAAGAATAGTAATTTACACAAAGACAGACATGTAAAAGGCCTAACTGGAGGGAAGACGAGATTTGGAAACCTCCCTCTGTAAGGGCCAACGCCAAAATTGTCAGACAAATTCAAGAAATGACAAGAGACCGTTGTTTATGACCAATTACGAAAAGACTCTGAAAAGTGGGTGCTGTTATAGCAGCTCTCCCCCGTCTCTATGACAGCAGGGTTGTCACTCCGCCTTTTAGTGTGGCTGTTCATAGCAGCTACACTATAATCGCTTTTGACACGCTGCAGAAAGTTCATATCAAGCATACACCCACCTTAAGCCTCTTAGAACTGCTGGCTTACATTCTGATCAACAGAGTTTTGGGTCCATTCCCAACAAACATGTAAATCTCTGGTCCCAACACCATCCAGTGTAGAAGTGGTATATCAGTCTGGAGGTTTGATGTTTAGCACTCCAGCCTGGTCAGATTTTGATACCCGATAGTTCCTGGTTCTTAAGAAAGTCCTACCTCCACAGCAGGGACTTCTACGGCCCAGGAACCAAAACTTAAATTACATTCCTGCAGTCGAAATGCAGGTAAAGGTCCTGAGTTCCAAAAGGGTTCTGGAAACGTTCTTGTGGCTGAAAAGGGCCTTCGCCATCCCAAAGCAAGGGGACATGTTAATGGGAGGATTAGGCAGCCCTCATTTACAATGACATCAAGTTACAAAGACAAAGAAAACAACGCAGAATAGAAAGCGACACCATCATAAGAACATAGAAAGACACCAAAACATTCCGAAATGGAGAAACAATTTGAGAAACGGATCAGGATAACCAGGATGTAGTAAAGCAATTACAAGTAGAAGTCTGGAGGTCCAAAATCAGATTTCTAAAATGTCCAAAAGGCACAAGTGAGTTGATTTTAAAGGGATACGCCACCGTTTGTTGAAATAGTTCTTATCACGGTCTCCCCTAGCTGTAGATAGGGTGGGCCAATGCATTTTTTGTGCGTGCATTGTTTTAGTCCGGTGCAACACCGGCAGCGCCGCCGCTAGTTAGCTTAGCGTAGTGAATGGAATCCTATGTTGCCGGTTAGCATGTTGTGAATAAAAGTGAGCCAACAAAAGACAAAAAAAAAACCTAATTACTTGCACTGAGACAAAAAATGCGTTGGCCCACCTATCTACAGCCAGGGTAGAGCGGATAAGAACTATTTCAACAAACGGTGCCATTGATTGACCCGTTTTCTGATGATGATGATGATGAGGATGATGATGATGATGATGAAATAAAATTGCATACATGCAAATACAAATGTTATTGATTTTCTAGCGTTTAATTGTGCATTTCTGTTGTCATTTGCGAAAGCACTTTGGGAGACATTTGTATTAAACATGCTTTATAAATAAACCTGAACTCTTTGACTGCAAAGCAGCAGCAGCTGCAGCAGGCATGTGGGACTGAACCATGGCCAACACTAGCTTTGTGAATTTGATACAAGACATTGCAGTCAGCCAGAGAGGGGAATTTAGGAGAACTGGGTGACATGGGAGAATTTGGGGAGGCAGAATACGAGGCAGGATGCAGCTTTCTGGATGAGTTGTTGCGATTGAGGCAAGTATTTTGGGACAGAAGTGGGGGAGTTGCAGCAGCACAGATGAGAGTTGGACTGATTCCCCAGTGGGAAACAATCGGATGTTTTCCACTGTAAAAACCCTGCAGAAGCTCAACCAGCAGAACAAGTTTGAGGACCGGTGCTGTATAATGTATGCTCTCCTAAAACAGGTCATGGAGTGTCTCATCTCAACTCAGACGCCCTCTTGTGAGGGTTCATCATCCGCCTCTTGCATAATGCATCCAACAACTCAGCCCCCCAAAAGACTGCAGCACACACAAACAGATAATACTTATCCTCTAGAGAAATGGAGGTTCATTCTGTCTCCTTTCTGATGCCATGAATACCAGTTTGAAAAATGTTGGCAAATCTGCTTTGATGATAACAATGTTTTTTTAAGTGACCGCCAGACCTCTCTTTGGTTTTACAAGCCAATTATGAAGAAAGGAGGTCCATGTGGAGTCCCAGATTGAGGTCTCTCTTTCTCTTGACTCTATGCCATTTTCTGCTCATTCATCCTCTAAGTCTCTCTCCTCTCAATCTCTTTCTGGCAATAACTCACTTTTATTTTTGTCTCTCTCACTTCATTCCTCCCCAGGGCCAGATGCATAAAACTCTGTATAGGTTCACAACTAAAAGTCTGTGTCAGGCCGTTCAATGAGGACAGATCAAGTGGACGTGTATAGCATGATTTCTCAGGCATTCATACGTATTGCCACAAAAAGTAACGCACTTTAATTTAAATGTGTTCCACGTAATTTTTTGGCTTTACGCAACACTTTGACCGCTGCTGTATAAGAGAGCAAAGCGCCATGGAGAGGGATGGTCAGGTTGGATGGATGGATATGTCATGAAGCACAGGGCTGTCAAGCGGGGGAGCGGAGTTTGTGTCCTATTGAAAACACAAGACTTTCACCCATGTTCATGTACCAGGAGTACTACTAACCACGAGCTTAACCCTCTTAGTTTTGGTGACATGTCATGATGAGGTGGAGATGGACAAATGCGTTGAAAGACTGAATGTAATAATAAAAAGAATATTTGGGTTGATAACTGGTTTTACTGATTGTGTGATGTTATTGCAGTATACACATCTGTAGAAACTATTTAACATTGGATATATCTTATTATTTTCCTGTGTTTTATTTGATCCTGTATTGTGACACTGAGACTATGAATCTGTTTTACTATGAGCACTGTAAACTGTATCATCGATTACCTTAATAACGTTTAGTAATGCAATAGCATTTTTTACATAAAATGTAAATGTGACAGCTGCTACAGCATTGTTGTACAGCCTTGCCGATGAAACATGATAGGTGAAACCTTTGATAGCCTTTGATTGGCATACAGATCCCTCTGGAATATGGGAAATAAAATGGCTATAAACACACAAAATTAAAACAAAAGTATCTTCATTATTGGATTCTGTCTCTGACCTCACTTTTCTTCTCCACTTTTCTCCTATCACCCTCCGATCGCTCTAGAAAATTGTGTGTATGCTTATCTGTCTATCGTTTTATACATGCCAACTTTTGTGCAGGTGGGGTTGGAGTGCATGCGTGTTGTGTGTGTTACTGTTTAGAATTCTCTCTCTGTAACTCCATCTCTTTTGATTTAACATCTTTATTTACCATTTGTTATACTTGCTTTCTTGATTTGTTGAACTGTGAACAGAAAAGAAATTAGACTTATATGAGAATGTGTGTATGTGCACTTGCGTGCCTGTGTTTTTCATGGAGAATTGCCCTTGTACACACATTATGAAGTAATTTTGTTTTTTTTCTCTCAGTCAATGGAGATAAAATACTTCAGAAGCAAAATAACGACAATCAATTTCACACTTATCGACTTTACAACCAGCTGCCTCCAGGCAGCAAACCGCTTGTAGCTTGTTGCTGTTTGTTCAATGACAATCCAACGTGTTCACACACACACACACACACACACACACACACACACACACACTGACAGACACACAGACACACACACACACACACACACTCTATATATATAGACAATCATGCTGCAGCGTAAAGGAATAGAAAAAAAATCCATAATTTAATATCTTCATGATCAGGGGGGAGGCATGTTTGTGCATGTGTGCGTGCGCACACGTGTATGTGTGCGTGCGTGCGTGAATGTGTGCGTGCATGTGTGCGTGCGTGCGTGTTAGGGAGGTCAATAGTGACCCACCAGGTCATGTTTTCCCAGCGCCCCCTTGCAGATTACTCGGTCCATACTTCCTACCAGAGATGTTCACAAGTCTCTGAGCTAGAGTCCACTTATTTAGCATTCTGTGCTTCTTTTGTGTGGGCCTTGTTGTTGTTGTATGCCGATTTTAAAGCCAAAGCTTCCGATGAATAGCACAGCAGCTGTCGGTGCCGTCGTGCATGTTTGTTTTCCTCTCTCACGTGTGGCCACGTGCAGCAGATACGTTACGTATTACGTAGGGAGGTTATAGGTTATGCAACGAGGGGAATAACACCGAGTCCGAGTCTCAAACTCAAGTCCCCATCCCTGACCCCTAGAATTGTGTGTTCTATTGAAGAAGGCAACTCTAAAGGGTCTTGAGGGTCACGTACCATATGTGCATTGAAAGATTTATTGTTCAGGAAGTCATTCCTACACCGCATACTGGCTTCGTAACGCGACTACTCTGTAGAAAGAGTGGACAAAATCTTTGTTTTGTGCATAAAGTTCAGCTGAGGTTAATATGAGGCTTCAGCAGACTGAGTGAGCCAAATTCAGTGGTTACTAAAGACAGGGAGAGACAGAGAGAGAGAGAAGGAAAAGACCAAGAGAAGGAGGGAGTAGGGAGTCCAAGCTCATTAAACCTGACCCTGCTGCTTGTGTTTTAATACAGCTGAATTGACAATGTAGTTGTTCACATTTACTTAATCTTTTGTTTCTGTTGTCTGACAACAGAATTCGAGAGAAAACAGAGATATGACCACGGCTCATAAACACTACATTATCATCAAATAGCTGTTTGACGATCAATTAATAAAACCAGCTGTGCTGTGTGATCAACATTTGAGGGATCACAGAGAAAATTAGAGGCAGCAAAGCATGTGGTTACCAATCCAAATGAGCTGAAAGTGTATGTTCAATATACTTTCTAAACATGAAAAATGTCAGTAAAACAATTCTGAACTATATTAGAAATGGGGCAGCTGAAGAGACAGGCACTTCGTTTCTCAAACATTTCTAGTGGACATTGAAACTGTGACTGAACTGTAGCACAACAGGAACGTGACACAGCAGATCCAGTGGACATAAGGCATTACTCTTTTAACATAGAAAATCGGAACCTATCCTTTAATTTAGATGAAAGTTTTGTTCCATGGTAGCCTGGATGCCAGCCGATCTTAGCCCCGCCCACAACATTTGAGGTCGGGAAGATCGGTCTGGACCAATGGGGTAAGCTTCGCTTCTGAACGCCAACCTCCGATGGCGCCATTTTGTTGCTACAAAGGTATCACCTCTTGTTAGCATTCCACTGACCGCCATTTTTTTTTTTCGGCACTTGACTGCGAATAACTTTACATCTGAAGCATTTAAAGACTCTATTTGTCCGTTGTTTAGTTCTAAAGAAACACGACAATGTATAAAAGGCTCCATTACCTTGTACCTCACGTTATGGCTCCGTAGCAGACGCTTTTGTAAAAATACGCTAACGATTGTGTCATAACCACGAGACTTACTGTCGCACAGTAGAGGAATTACCGTATAGTACAGGAGAAGCTCGCAGGCAGTTTCGACTTACATTAGCTGTTTAGGTTTAATTACGAATGTTAACTAGCATGTTAGTTAGCAATAATTAGCCTGTGCCTATGTTATCTCCTTACATATACCTACACTCCGTCTCTGTAAGATTGGAAATGATTGAGATTTCTCTTGGCACAGCTACCAGAAGACTTCACACTTTCAGACAGGTTGCTCACGTCACATTTACGTTGTCTCTGTCAGTTGGAGGCTGCGCAGTAAAGGAAGAGATCACCGGAAAAGTGCTTCTAATAGCCTTCACTGGTGTCCGTCCAGAGAAACAGGGTCTATTGGTCGATTTTATATATGTCAATGGTCTGGACTTGATCCGTTGTGGAGCAACTATGCTCGGACCAGAGCTGTTCGGACCAATCAAATTGTCAGGGCGGACTTTATACAATGATGGACAGATGATCAACAGTTACATAATCAACCACGTCACCAAAGAGCGCTTGGGTTGAATGTAGATTCCGCCATCGCGTCGGTTATAGAAGATATCGACAGTGCATTCATTTTAAAAGAGGAACAGAGAACCGCGATCACGTATGTATACACATTGCCACACCCGTCCGCACGACACGGACACTACCGCCTCTGCCTTTTCTCTGTCGAAGCCTGCCTTTGAGTTGCAGCTTCTGTGGCGTCTGTCTCCGTTGCTCTGATTGGTTGTAGGTCTATCCAATTGAGTGCAGAGGCATTTTCTTTCCTGGTTCAGTTGAAACACGCCCCATAATCACAGCCCAATGGAGCAGTATCTGACTCATACTCTGACTAGAATCTGAGTATGAGGACGTCAGGCTTGTTCCATGCTTTTCTATTACACTGGTTAAAAAAATTAACAGGTAAAATTTCACTATAAAAATCAGCATCTCTTTTTTTAACTATGGCTCAAGAGCGCTACACAGTACATCCATTTTGGGTAAATCCTCATTTAATATCCTCTAAAATATAGAGAATTTACATGTTACAATGTTATCAGAAACTCTCAAAGTTCTTCTTGCCTGGAAGGAGCACCATAATTTAGTTTCATTTTACAATATCAGTCTTTTGTTGAAGGGCTCACTAACAGATATGATGGATTAAAACAAAGTTATCTGTTTCTCTCTGGATTGTTTTCTCTTGGTCCTGCACCATGTTCACTGGGAAGAACCAAAGATAGAAAGTGAAGACACCAAGCAGCGACTGGAGGCTGGAGGAAGATAAAGAAGCAGACACTGACTTATTAAAACATGGAGTCTGCCAGCGAGTCAGACTTATCAGTGGAAGAGTTATTTTAGTTTATTTTTTCAGGGGGGGATTGAACCCACAACCTTTTAGTAACAAGCTTGCTTCATTAACCCTCAGGCAACCACTCCCTAAACTCAAAAGGGAAGGTTGTTTTTCTCGCTATTTTAAAGGAGAAAGTGAGCAAGAGGTTGTTTTTTTATCACTGTTACAAGGAGAGAAAGGGAGAAAAGAAAACATTGCTTATCGCCATTTCAAAGAGAGAAAAAAGGAGGCAGTGTTATCACTGATTCAGATAAAGGAAGTTTATCAGTGCTTCAAAATACACAAAAAGCACATTTGTCCGTTTAGAAAAAAAGAGATGGTTGGGGAGACAAAGGTTGAGAGGTAGAAAGGAGAGGGGGAGATAGAGGGGGAAGGGGAGGATATGAATTTTTAAAAGCACTACATTTAAGCTGGTCGAACTTGAGCAGTCACATTAAGAAACAATGCATGTACATGACAGATGAAAAAGGCATTTTACATCAAAAATTCCCACAAAGCAAGCGATGATGTGCCATCATCATTCAGTTTCATGATCGTTTTGTGATTGTGAGCAAAATAAAGAAAAGTCTTGGGACCGTGAAAAGACCGGCACCACGGTAACCTTTTCTTGGCTAAATTTACCTGTAAAGGCCGCTAAACTCGGCTGTCATGTGACCAGCCAGCGCCGTCATTTCCTAGAATAACATACAAAGTTTTTTTTCTTTTTCTTTTATAAGATATTTTTGGGGCATTTTATTCCTTTATTTTTATAGGACAGCTAAATACATGAAAGGGAGAGAAATCACATGCAGAAAATGGCCACAGGTTGGAGTCGAACCCGTGGCTGCAGAGTCCAGGAGTGAACCTCTACATATGGGCGCGCGCTCGACCAGGTGAGCTACCCATGAACCCATGCATATGTTTTTGTACTATATATACAAACCTGTTCATGAGACTTTGTTGACTGTATCAGTCACCCCAAAACAAGAGGTTATTCCAATCATAATCTATATCGACGATGGTCCACTCCCGGGATTGTTCAGGTGCCGCCAGAAATTTCGCCAAATGTCCCCTGTGTGTTGGCATTCTAAACTCCGGTGAATTTCTGAGGACTATGGTTAACTGCTCCTCAGATCTCTGCAGGGTAAATCCAGACAGCTAGCTAGACTATCTTTCCAATCTAAGGTTTCTGTTGCACGACTAAAACAACTTTTGAACGCACACATGTTCCACCAAAACAAGAGGCTATTTTGCAGCGACACTGTAATTTTGTCCGGGGCTTGGCGCCGCCCAAGACGATAGTGTTTGGTTTAATGCCAATAAACCAAAAGCCAGAGTTTTTATCCCATCCCGGAATGCTGTGTGGACTAGCCAGACCATCCTCCCCAGCGCTGTGGAGGAAGGTCTGGCAATACCAGACTATTCCAATCACCTTAGCTTTCTGATCCTCTTACATACATCTTTATAACTACTGTTTAAGTAAGTTGTACTTGTGCATGGGGCAGAGTCTCATTCACCTCGGTCATCCATTGACCCCACATTGTTTGCTTTGATGATTTATATCAGTATTAATGTAGCTGCAAGTGAAATAATGCAAAGGGCAGACAATGAGGGGTGCTGCTAGGTTGCAGAGGCTAGGTTGCAGAGAGCGCAAGGACGATGATGGAGAGTAATGACAATAAAGTGTTCAACCTGCTATTTTTACAGTCTGGCCTGCTTTTTACCTCAGCAAGCAAGCAAGCACACTTCTCCAGATGAAATCCTTTGTGACTACATCTCTAATAAGCACAGCTCTGGTGGCTCTTTGTCACACATCAGCAGGTGTAAAAATCTACCAGATGATTAATCCAACTGGGTCAGTAATGGGAAGGTAGAGAACGCTAAGAGAAAACCAGGAGGAGCATCCAGTTCTTATATATCCCTGAAACACTGACATTCCCCTCCATACACATACATTTATATACACAATTTAGCTGTCGTTGAAATCTGTGGACATACTTATTTCAAATCAAGTAAAACGTTTGATCCCAAAACCACTTGAGCAGTATCACACGAGAGGATTTAACGTCAAGCACCTCGGTCCTAGCCACATCACTGAAGTGCCAAAAATATGACGGTAAATCACACCCTCGAGTGTGCAATTATACAACAACGGTTACCAACAAAATAAAAGTTATGATCAATTCATCGATTCGTATTGCGGGGCAATTCGCTCTCAAAATAATAAAAAGCAACAGAGACGATTTCTAGTCCCTTTTAGTCAATCAGCTAACTTGAGCTAACGTTAGCTTTGTAGAGATTGTGGGATTTCCCAAACTGAATAAATACAGCACATATAAACACAAAACTGCTTTGCTAGCTAAATCGTGTTGTAACCAAGGTATCTGCGGGATATATATATATATATATATATATTTTAATGGATAGATTTAGCTACTTTACATCCGCGAACTTCCAGAAACAGAGACTATTTCCTGTCCCTGCTTAGCGTTAGTCAGCCAGTCAATTGAGCTAACATTAGCTTTGTAGATATCATGCGATTTCAGATTTCCCAAACTGAATAAGTACCGCACATATAAACACAAAATTGCTTTGCTAGCTCAATCTTGTTGTAACTAAGATATCTGCTGAAAAAAAGAGATTAGATTTTTCAAAGTAGCCACCCTTTGCTTTTTTATTAATAAGGGAAAAAATTCCACTAATTAACCCTGACAAAGCACACCTGTGAAGTGAAAACCATTTCAGGTGACTACCTCATGAAGCTCATTGAGAGAACACCAAGGGTTTGCAGAGCTATCAAAAAAAGCAAAGGGTGGCTACTTTGAAGAATCTAAAATATAAGACATGTTTTCAATTATTTCACACTTTTTTGTTAAGTACATAATTCCATATATGTTCATTCATAGTTTTGATGCCTTTAGTAAGAATCTACAATGTAAATAGTCATGAAAATAAAGACACACATTGAATGAGAAGGTGTGTCCAAACTTTTGGCCTGTACTGTATAATGGTAACAACTACAACTAAATGACAACTAAACGTCTGGTGGGATCTACTTGTCGTATGATATAGCACCTGTCATGGCTCGTCCCTGTGTCAAGTTTTTGTTTTTTGTTTTCCATTTCCTGTTTTATTTTGAAACTTACCGTCTTGTCTCATTTCAGGTCTGTTGTCTTCCTGGTCTTTGTTCTCCTTCCCGCCTGTGTGATTACCTGTCCCCACCCTTACGGGTTGCACCTGTGTCTCATAGTCTCCCCTGTCTTGTGTATTTAAGTTCAGTCTTTCATTTACTCCTGTGATTGTTTCCTGTATTCCTGAGTTCATGTTTCCCTTGGAATTTGAGCATTGCCTGTTTTTTGGATTGCCCTTTGCCTGTTGTTTCTTGGACACTGTTACCTGAAAGTTTTATTAGCATGCTAATAAAACCGTTGAACTTTACTCACCTGAGTCGTGCCTTTGTGGGTCCAATTTCTGGTGTGTGTGGTAGCACCGATCACAAACCACCAGTTTAATCGCAACACAATTACTCCCTCTGATCATTCTGAACACGTCCTTAAATTTCCTATTTAACTCTACCCTCCCAAATTGGAGGTATAAACATTAAATAAATAAAAAAGTCTTCACTCTGTCCCAGCCTTGGCTTAAACTACTCTGCTCTCCACAGTTTCCCTGGACACACAAAAAGGTCCCGCAATAAAAGATATACTGACCCTTTACCACAAGCATCAATCAAGTCTAAGTGCTGGTAATGAAAAATCTGCAACCAAAGCTCTTTTCTGCTCGTCTAATACACTGACACTAATATTTCTAGTACTGACCTCTGGGCCCAAAGATGAAGGAATATGTGACTACAAATACTAACAGGGCAGAGAATTCATTTTAACACCTTCAGAAGAAGCAGACAAAAGGAAAGCCAGGGAAGACAGCACACAGTATAGAATAGGAGCTGATGTTGAAAGTGCTCTATGTATTTATAACTTGATGATGCTTTTATGAGCTGACAGATGGTGCAACATATAAATTATATCATTTTTTTTTTTAACTCAGAAATAGGAAGAACATGTATTTCTTGTCAGAGCACTTGGACCACTGTATTATACTTTTACATTTTATAATTCCATTCAAACCAGGTCTTACTTTTGTAGTTTTGGTTGACACTTTTATTAGTCTGATTGTCCTACTGCTGCTTGTCTTGCCCTGTCTGACTTCATTGTAGAAATAAGTTTTGAGATGTTTACATACAAATCTACAAGTCCCAAGTTTGAGGGATAAAAATAACAAATCCCAAGTTGTAATACACTTTAATTTCCCATGTTGCATTGTTGGACAATAGTGCCCTTGCACACCACACTCAAAAACTGACTTTGGTATTTGTAAATCTCCTTTTGTCTTTGTAATAGTCTTTCAGTGTTAATGTGCTAGTGCTGAAAAGATATACATCTTGATAACTGTTAATCATTAAAGTAATTTATTGTGCAAAAACATTTTCTGGCCCCAGATTTCTTAAATATTTTTTTTGAATTTGCTGCTTTCAGTATATCATATCACTGAAACTAAATGTTTTGGTTTGGGATTTTTTTTTTTCAGGTCAATTTGTATTTTCTGTCTGTCTGAAATATTGGAAAAAATAATTGACAGATATTTTTAAAATATACACCCTAGAATATATACTCAAAGCATAGTTAGAATCTGTTTGTCATTAGGACCTGAGCTCCTCAATCACCTATTTGTATTCCTGTTGTGGCTACACAGGCTGAAGTTCACGCAGAACCAGAGACACTCTCCTCCACCTCTGGGAAAACAAGTGCTACACTCTGCCTACACTTCTCCGCTTGCTTTGTTCTGTTTGCTTGTCCAGCTGCAGCCACAGAGGGCCTGGATGTCTGCATCGTCCCCCTGAGCCGGCTGCCTGAAGCACAATACTCAGGGCCCACAATCACTTCATGCTCCCCAAACCCGTTAATACAGTTCCTCACTTGAGATTGAGTTAACACCTCAACTCAGGCTCTCTTTTTCCCAAATTTGACTCTGTATTTACAAGGCATTGCTGTGGTTTGCTGTAACTGAATGAATAACTAATGGATGTGAACTGACAATTAAAGCGTTCCTACTGTCTGCTGAATTTGCTTCTCAGTTTTGAATTGTATCACCCATAGAGCCCACTAGGTGGAAGTATTGTCTAACTGAAATAAAACTAACAACCAACTGTGGCCGGCTAGCTCAGTTGGTAGCCTGGGTGCACATATGCAGATGTTTAATCCTCGATGCAGAAGGTCCAGGGTTTGAGTTCGACCTGTGACGGTTTTCCTGCATTTCATCCTCTCTCTCCCCTTTCATATGTCAGCTTTCATATCAAATAAAGGCAGGAATGCCAAAACAATAAATAAAATAAAAACTAACACCCACCTATGCTGGTGACTTTTAATGTTTACATGTCAGGAAACAAAGAGTTGTTTGTTTCCCACCTGGAATCGCGGCTCTACGCCCATTCATAACACCGACCTGTTGGAGTTGACCTTTCAGTGTTGGTGAGGCAGATGATTCATTTCTTGTCATGTTTATTTGAATAGGGACAGATGCTACGGCATAGACATTTGTACAACAAATCTCCAGTGTACAGTATAACAGCATTTATAGCTATTGCTAATTTCCAATGGCCGTCCCTAGGAGGGCTTTTAAACACTCATGAAAAACAAACATTGCCACATTAAAATATACATAAAGCACATAAACATACAAGGCACATCCCTCTTGACCTCTGAAACTTGCTCTATGAGCTGATTGTTTATCATGACATGACTATTTTGGTTGATGTAGGCCGTCTTCCAGAGGAAAAACAGAGTCACTGACTGACTAAGTATCAGGCATGAATTTTCAAGATATTATATGAAATATAATGCATGCCTTAATACAGTACACATTCGCCTCAACATTGTGCTGGAATCAAAGCAGCAACAAGCCACACCGTCAGACCAGAGAGAGAGAGAGAGAGAGAGAGAGAGAGGTTAAAGGGATAGTTTAGATTTGACTTTGATTTGATTTTTCAAACAGCAACTGCACGACACTTAAAGCAGAATATGGTAGATTTGCCGACTTTGAGACTCCCAGTAATTCCCACAGAAGCAGAGTTTTCGAAATTAAAGCTGGGAAACAGGTTGCTGTGAGTCGACTTTTGAAATGTAATCTTTGTTTTGCTTGATTTGCTACATTCTAAGATTTCTAAGGGCTTTATGTGGCCCAAACTGTAAGTGAGAAGACTATGAGACATGGAATAGTACAGTCAAAGATATTTGACTTTTTCGAAATAAAAGCATGAAAATAAACTCATGTCTGGCCCTTGATGCGATTCTCCTTTTCCACTGTGGCCCTTAGTGTAGTTGAGTTTGACACCCCTGTTCTAGCAGCAGCAAACGGTGCTGAAAAGCAGCACAGGACTGACATCTAGTGGAAGGAAAACTAAAAGCAGCTGCCTGTATTTCCTATTTTTCCTCCATCCTGTTTTGTGTTTGGTCTCGAGGTACACCAGCACATATATGTCATGTAGGGAAATAACTTGTGACTGCATACTAACCGTCAGATCGACACATACTTGGTTGTACATCGTCTTAAATGAGCTCCGTAGCTACTACGTGAAGCTGCGTTCAGATAAAAAAAATAAATAAAAAAAACAATCGCCCCCACGATGTTGCACAAGTAGACTTTATATTTAACCGTAACACTTTTTCGTCAGATGGTTTATTAAACACAACGTTTCCTACTGTACCTGGAAGCAGCTTCATTTCACGGAGAAAGAGAGAAAGAAAAGAGATAGAGGCAGTGATGTCACTGTTTACTGTACGGGACTCTCACACCTCCACAAAACACAGCGCGATGTGGGGTTGCGTTTACTCGCAAGACAGGCGATAGCAAACATAGCTAGACTCTTCTAAGTATTAAAAAAAGGGCTCTCACTAACTTTCAAAGGTTGTACACTTATTTCCATTCGGCAGTAGGTGTCGTTCTTCAAGTCGTTTGTCATCACCAAAATACTTGTTGTGTGTGTGTGTGTGTGTGTGTGTGTGTGTGTGTGTGTGTGTGTGTGTGTGATCCTTCTGCTTTTACCCCTTGATAAGTGCCAGCTTGTTTTCCGTTGGAACAGTTCGATTTTAGATTTGAATGAAAAATAGATTTGATTGTTAAATTGCTAGCTGTTTCTGATTGGCTACTGTTAGTGTTTGTAATAATAATAATAATAATAATAATAAGCATAATACATTTTATTTAAAGCTCATTTCATGACACCCAAGGTCACTTCACAAACAAAAAAGGACATTCAAATTATAGTCATCTTCTAAAGGTGCTGAGGTTCACACCATGCAGCAAGCCTTTTGATAATACCTATTTATAGTTTGAATGTTACATATCTAGTCGTTCTGATTGGCTGCTGTTATTTAATTTGAATGTCAAATGGTTGCATTTTTCTTTAAAACCTGTAAATATATATAATTTCTATTCACATGGCTTTTTGATACCTGGGAAAGGTATTTTTATTATTTTTGATAACAATAGTAACAACAATAATAGGCCTATATTGGGGCGTAATCATTAATATTCGGGGCATTTAGCCTACATAATATTTGATGGGGGGCGTTAGGGACCTGGATAATGGATAGGGGGGCGCTGGCACAAAAAAGGTTGAGAACCACTGCACTAAGGAGTGAAAACATCCCATCCTTCTTAACCTGGGACATATGACTTCTATCTGTGCTCACACTGAGGAGAAGTGTCTGAACCTGTCTGGAGATAATACTAAGAGATGGAGGTCAGGCAGAAACACATGCTGTATCTTCATTAAACACTTATATTTCTGCACAACACTTTGTGAAGACTATATATCCTGCGATTGTCACACTCCTCTGGGAGCAACTGGCAAACTGAAAGGAAGTGTTGATTGTCTCTGAGATCGCCCTCCTTATGTTTTTCTTATCTTGGCTGGTAAGGGGTAATATATTTACTGTAATAAATCCAAAAATGACCCCAATGCGTCATCAGATATTAAGGAAATACGCTAAGTTGAAATACTATCTTTTCTGACAACAATGCTAATGCCAGTATATTCTCCTTTTGAAATTTCCGTTCCGTGACGAATTTCTGTTTGTGTTTTGATCTGTGTGTTGTTATCAACTGCCGAATTTGACAGCCAGGCCGGGTTGCCAGATACGTATACCTGTAAAAACATAAACCCAGCAGGCTACAGCTGTAACATTAGTAGCCTACAGCCATGAAAGCAGCACACAAACGAACGGACAAACAGATAAAGATAAATTCTACCCGACCTAAAAGACAGTTGCGTGACCAGAGACGTAACAACCCCTTGGTAAATATTGGAGATGTATTTGAAAGATGGAGACAGCTTAGATCCCAAAAGGGCGCAGAGTTGGCTAATTGGCTCCTGAACAGGTAAGCATTAGCTCCAGGCTAATTTATCACAGCTACTATGGACGGGCATTTTATGTAATTTCAGTATTTGTGTATTCACATTTAATTACAGTATATAGCTAGAGTACCCGAAAATCTGTACCTCATATTCATAATTTCTTCTTTGCAGGTGGAAGTATGGTTAAACAGTGACGTCACACTCGTCCTAGATACAGAGCCGGCCCGACCCATAAGCGAACTAAGCAGCTGCTTAGGGCCCCGTGGCTACCAAAGGGCCCCCAAGAGCGCTTTAAATGTCCCACAATAGAGCTCATAACAGAGCTGGTCTATTTAAAGATAGTGTTGCTGCTAATAGGTCTCACATTAGTCTTTAAATGCTTATTTGTACATTATGAGTGCTTAAACTAATATTTACAATACACAAGTTGGTGTTACAATGTTGAGAGTCCCCAAACCAAATCCTGCTTAGGGTCCCCCAAAGTCTAGGGCCGGCCCTGCCTAGATAGAATGGATAATTGGAAAAGTACTCTGAGATAAAAGTCTTTTCAGTTCTAGTTCATGCACAAATGATTGTATGCTTGATAAACGGCCCTTTACTTGTGGAAATAAAGTCCAGCTGATTACACAGGAATCTATCGGCAGTGAACAATCGTATTACTATGAGAATCCATCACTCAGGCTAGTCCAGCAACATTGATTCATGTGAAAAATCACCCTAATAAAACTTATTCAGGGTTGTCAGGCAATTATGAGAAATCACTTCACAACCCCAGGTGACATTTGTCAGGCTAATATATCCTGAGAATGTCCAGCAATGTGTCATAATTGCAGAGATTAGATGGTGATTTGACTCCTTTTACCTTTTTAAAGTTTTAATAATGTGGACGCCTTGAACAGCTGCTGTGCTGCATTTACGTAATAAGCAGGTGACTGGGAAATAAAGCTGCCACTGTCCTGCAGCTTCTGCAGACTATCGGATAGTACCAAGGCATTAAATGTTCCAATGTGGAAGTAGAGCGTTGATGAAGCATGTATTGGTATATATATATATATATATATATATATATATATATATATATATATATATATATATAATGTATACAGTATATATATATATATTGTATACAGTATGTATCATATAATGTATACAGTATGTACCAAACACCACAGGACTCTGGAGAGTATCCAGGCATGAGGGCCTGAAGTTGCGCCAGATGGATGTGACGACGTGGTTTTAATCAGCACCGGTATTAGGTTTCTAGAGTGTAATTTGGTATATTGTCTAGATATAGTATATTTTGATTTCAATAAGGCAGTACATGCATTTCTAGTTACAGTCAGGGGTGGGGCTAGAAGGGGGGCATTTCTAATAAAGACCACATCATTTCTTGTTTTGGTCTAATATATATTATTATATATGTATGTATTACATATATGTATTATACAAATTAAGGCTTATTATATCTTATTAATGTACTATTCAGTACTATTTATTTATTAGCATAATTTAGGTGTTTGGCCTTTAATTAGGGTATAACTGTTCATTGATTGTCTAATAAAAACAACATTGTTTCTAATAATTTTGGTCTAATTTGATTCAAAGTATGTCTTTTTAATGTACCGTCAAATAGTGCAAAGTAGCCTAAAATTACAGTGTAATGGTAAACCATAACTTTTGTTTCGTAAAGGATGGGGTGAATGGTTTATGGCTCCTGCCCTCTGTTAGGGTCTGGCCACATCGCCTCATTCACATCACAAAGAATATCATCCCTGGCCAGGCAACGGGGGAAATATCGCCTTGTCAAGCCTGGACTGACCCCACCTCAGTGTCTCTGCATGCCTCTCAATCGGATTGAGAAATGGGGAGTAACGGGCCAAGTATACCACTGTGAAGTTACAGTATTGTGGTTGGTGAACCAGTCCCAGACCAGAGCAGCCCGGTGGAAACTAACATTATTGATGATGACAACAAACCTGACAACAAACCTGGACTGCTGTGGTCCGTCCTGTACAACTACATGATGTAGTGCATCCAGAAATGTGATTATGTGTGCAGTATTGTAGGGACCTAGAGTGGCAAGGTGATGGAGAACTCCTCGAAGACTAATGGCAGCACACAAGGTGATCATGTGTGTGGGTTTGTTGCCAATTTCAGATAGTGTTTTGCATTTTGAAGAGAAGTGTTTTCCCAATGATTGTCTAACGTAATAACCAGTGTGTAGTGTTTTGCAAGAACTGTGATGCAGCATTGCAAACAAAGAAAAATGTTTGTACTTTCCTACAAAGCCTTTGTTTAAGGCATGGTTACAAAAGTTTAAGGTTTTGACGATTTTGTCTAACCATTTACTTATAGTGTGTAAGCAATCGGCAAAAACTGTAATCAGTCAACCAATTTCATTAGTCACGTGAAATCGTAGAGGTAGAGTTACAGTGAAATGTTTTCCCATCAGCTCTTTCAACTCGTGCATGATTCATCTTAAAGCAAAAATGTGGCCATCAGACCGACATGTTAACCCTCAACAACAACTTCTCTCAACAAACATGACATCTTTATCTCATCTTCATAGGAAACCTTGAAGCACCCGGCTCTCTATCAAGTAATCTATGTCCTTTACACATTACAAGTCTAAAACCACTGAGGCTGACATGTCTTCAAGCAAAGATTATATAGAGATGTGAGGAAACAACCAGCGATAAGTGTGTGTGTGTAAGTGTGTGTGTGTGTGTGTGTGTGTGTGTGTGTGTGTGTGTGTGTGTGTGTGTGTGTGTGTGTGTGTGTGTGTGTGTTAGCCAGCCAGCCATCTGTCCATCATGGCAGAAAAAAGACAGAACCCTGTAGCCTATTATCTCAAAGAATGAAATGAAAAATGTCCACAAGAAATCGAAATGTTGCATTTGTTGTTAGGCAGCAGAGCAGGAGACAACAAGAATCAGACAAACTGCATAACTGCAGTCACTCCATCCCCGTATATACAGTATCTCACAAAAATGAGTACACCCCTCACATTTTGTTAAATATTTTTTCATTACACATTACACATTTTATTACACTTACTTACTTAGATACTGTGTGTCTATATATATATATAGATATATATATATTTACGGACACCAGCAATGAAAGTCCGTATAATAATGACAATATAATACTTCCAGTGTTTAAAGACGCTCCAGAATACAGTATATTGTATCTACTCCAGTAAAAAAAGATTCTGGGGGAGGACCCACCCACTTTATTCTTTTTGCTTCCGAAGCCCCAGTGTTCCCTCTATTTCTGTTGTTAAATCTACATCTACAGACACATTTTTTTCTCACTGGCCTTTTTAACTCACCAATCTCTCAATCAGCTTTCATCTCTCAGTGTTTTTTTCTACAGCACTTTGGTCAGCTTAAGCTGTGTTTAAATGTGCTCTAGAAATAAACTTTACTTACTTAAATTAAATATAAGAAACATTTTACATACCGAGACATATGTTTCTTATAATAATTAAATTCAGAAATCACAAAACAGTGAAAACTGGGTCCCAAGTTTTATCATTTATTTATAACCTTTACTAAACAGACAATTGATTATAGACTGATATAGACCAAGGTATAATAACAAGTATATAACACTGTAAGTTACAAAAACTACGAATTCAATTCAATAAATGCATAAAAGACAATTTAAAATCCTTCACATATATAAAAAAATTACATAATCATTTGATGTAAAATAAAACATCAGTACAGTAACACAAGATAAAATGATTTGAAAAAAGAAACACCTTAGGTGAAAGTAATGTCAAAAGGTTAATTACCAACATGTTAAAAAATATTAAAAACAATATCACATTTTTTTTTAATACATTTTCATAAAACACCATATATTATACTGCACATTGCTGCAGCTCCTCTTTTCACCCTGTGTGTTGAGCTCTCTGTTTTAGCTACAGAGTGAGGCATCACACTTCTGTTCCATCTTTGTCGGGAGTCGCACATGTACAGTACCTAGGTAAGGACTACTAGCCAGTCAGAAGCAGAGTATGAGGGCGTGCCACGCTAGCAGCTAGGCGAGCATTATAACGTGTGTTCCAAAGTGATCATATCTGTCTCTGAAGTAAAGACTGGACTACAATAGAGCTGTTTGGAGCAGTTGGTGAACAGTGTTTTCTGTTGGAGATGGTAAGTCCCTTTGTTGTGGACTTTGGGCTTTTTCACTTTGTAAACCTATAACGTGCACAAAAAAGATATATAACACAATAAAGGAAAGGGAAAAAGCCAAAAAGCATAATATGAACACTTTAATATTAATATCACATACAGTTTATGTAGTTTTTTGTTTGTTGTTTTTGTAATCTCTCGCTCCGTCTTTCTCTGTTTTTTGTGTTCAAGTTCAAATGTTTTATTTGCATGAATGTCTAACATCCATTGTTTTTAAAATCAAGTGTATACCAGGCTGTATTAAAGCCAATGATGAAATGAACATATGCATGTTAAGTCTCTCTCTGAGGTGAAAGCTGCTCTCCTCTCCTGGTCCTCTGGTTCACAGCGACTACAGCAGCACAGAGCATCAGCAGCAGGACACTGAGCACTGAGCATCGCACTTTGAAGAAGGTGGAGTAAATCCCAAAGGGCTCCATGTACACTAACACAGTTCTGCTGGTTGACACACACTGATTATCATATGATCTAACGGCACATCAGTACTCCCCTGCGTCTCCCACTGAGATATTAGAGATAACCAGGCTCCCATTTGTATAGTGCCTGCTCACTCTGCTCATGCTCGGATCAGACGTTACACTAAAGATTCTTCCCTCTGTTCGGTTCGACTTGATGAACCAGTGGTGCCAATTACCCTCTCCCAAATCTCTGCATCTGAGAGTGACTTCTTCTCCCTCTGAGAAGAGCTCTACAGCAGGGGGGGGGGATTTGGGGCACACCAAGAGATAATACATTTGCACTCTCCCAGAGGCATAACAGTAGTACAGACCTGTGTGATTTAACGTTAGAGATGAAAACACCAGCGAGTAGTTTTGGTTCACCGAAGGAACAGTCTGGTTTTGTTGTCCTGGGTCGGTGTAAGAGTGTGTTTTTGGTTTAAACCTCCAACGTGGAGGATGGTTGTCAATGGAATCAGTGACAGTGCACGGCAACACAGCTGTCCCTTCCACTGAGCGGTAGATCGTCTCCGATCGTAGTTTCAACTTCACAGTGTGACTGCTAACACACTGCTGTTGGTTCATCACCAGACATCTGTACCATGTAAAGTCTGTTGCTGTGAGGTTGAATAAACGAAGAGCTGATGTGTTTGTCACCACTTGGTATCTTCCTGTAACATCGTCCATCACTGATGTCGTCTTGTCCCCAAAAACCCTAGTCCAGTTCTCTTGCTTGTCACTAAACTTGAGCCACTGGATATCCAGATTGTCAGCCGCTCCCTTACATGGCAGGTCAACTGTTTCTCCAAGTAACGCTCGAATAATTCTCACGTCATCTATTGAACTGCAAACAGTAATACTGATGTTTTTCTCATGCGTCATTTTGCCCTTAGTCCAACACTCCTCTTGGTACGGGCCGGAGTCTGAATACTTCATGTTGAGGATCGTGTAAGAAGAAGTATTGGCCGTGCTGACAAGTCGTCGTTTCAAGTCATTAGATACTTTCAAGTTCTTGGACCAGGGGTCAGAGGTGTTCCACAGGACGAGCTTCTCCTCACCAACAGATCTGGAGATCAGGCAGGAGTCGGTGTTCTCGGGGAGGCTGAAGGTGTAAGAGCCCCTTTCCTTTAGGATGATACGTTCTTCATGGATGTTGTTGATGATAGCAAACAGCAGGAAGGAGAGCTGTGTGACTGCAGCCATTCTGCTCTGAGGTCCACTTGTGAGTGTCGACAAACACTGACACCGCTCACCTCATACGCAGCTTTTTTTTCAACCAACATGACTTCTTTATCTCATCATCATAGGAAACTTTGAAGCATCAGGCTCTCTATCATGTCATGTCATCTGTGCATGTCTAAAACACGGAGGTTGACGTGTCTTCAAACATAGATTATTTAGACACGTGAGGAAACAAACAGTGATAAGTGTGTGTGTCTGATTTCAGTTGAGATAACTTTTTTTTTCATTTTTGGGGCCTTTGACTAATCTTGAAGTTATTTCTGATCCATTTAGCACAAAATTAGATCCGTGCTGTGACATCTTCTCCTACCTTGATAACGGCAACCGTTTACGTGTCTGAATGGTGCAGCATATATGAACAGCATTGGCCACAAATTGCACATTAACCCTCCTGTTGTCCTCGGGTCAAATTTGACCCATTTTCAAAACGTTTCTATATCAGAAAATTTGGGTTTCTTTCAACCACATTGTCAAAAAAATTTAAAATATGACGCGGACGGTTCCGTAAAATCAGATCAGTTCACTACTTTCATTGAATTTGGGTGTTTTATTCAATTTTATAGCATTTAGAGAAGGAAAAAAATGATACAACAACATTGAAAAGATGGACAAAATGTCTATAGAAAAGATTGAAAAAGTGACAAAAACATCAGAAAAAGTGGAAAAAATTGCAAAAAGGTCGGGAAAAGTGAGAAAAAATGTCGACCAATTTCAGTTTGGAATTTTGACCCAGAAAAACAAAAAGTTGCAGGTCGTCGGGTTTATCCTGTTCTTCCTTAATACAATCCATACATTCTTAACAATTACACATATTTTATATATGAGGCCTTTAAAAAAAAATATATTTCAGATCTTTGAACCACATTCACAGCATCACTGCTCCTTAGATGTCTTTATTGATATGAACAAACAACATGCGGAACACAACAGCAACAACTGGTAAATACAATAAATCCCCTCTGATTGTAACTGACAGTCTAAATCACAAAGTAAAGTCATCCATAACAGCAGCACATACTGCATATAATAATATCAAGTTGTGGAGTGAAACTTCCCTTTCTGTGTGAGTATGAACTATTATTTAGATATTGCTATTTTCATGTAACAGGTTTGCAACTGCACATTCTGCTTTTTCCCCATTTAATCTTGAGTGACAGAAGTAATACAGGAAATGTTCCTCTATGTATTTATAAAATCTCATCCTGTAGTTGTTCATTTGGCTGAGTTTCAAATCGTTCTGTCATCTGTCCTGTTTGTCTTGGATCCCTAATGAAGCGGAAATTATATATTTAATTTAAAAATACCAAGCTCCAAAATATACTGTAATCATGCTCCAAACACGGTTTTTCTCCCTGAAAAGTCATTTTAGCTATTAGGGCTGCACAAAATGCGGAAAATATGCGCCACGCCATAACGTTGTTGAATATCGGAATGACAGTTACATTTTAAAGACGCCGTTTTCTACTGAGATTTTCTTTCAACTAACACAAACAAACTCTGAGTTTATTTCATATTTCGCAATGTGTTCACTGCACCAGTTGATAAAGACGATATATTGTGCAGCCCTAATTTTTATATATGTTTTTAGTTCAATAGCAAAGATGTCCAAAATCTGACAATACATGTGTGTCCAAACGCACAATCACACAGTCCTGAAACTAGACAGGTGGATGTGATCTCTACATGTCTCTCTGTTTAAACAGTGTTGTCGTCTCTCCCAGCTCAGCAGCAGTTACCGGCCTCCTGCGTCTGTTTCTCCCCTCCCAGCCACAGGGGGGTGCTGCTGATCTTGGCACTCTGGGCCCTGGCCTCCTTCGACTCGGCCTGTACCCCCCCTCCCTCGCTGGCCACGCGCTTGTGGATCTCAGAGGCCATGGTGAGGAAAGCCCTCTCCACGTTATCAGCGCTCTTAGCACTCGTCTCCAGGAAGGGGATCTTAAGAGACGAGGCCAGGTCCTGGCACAGAGACAGAGGGGCGTGGGAGACAAAAAGAAGGAAGAATGGGAGGAAACGTGAAACATATAATCACAAATCTATTACCCCTCGGAGGACAAACGACACACCGGCGAGTCCAAGCGATGTTTGACAACACTCCTACTCAAAAAGCGATATTACAAAATTTAATTTGAGACATTTATTTACATTTTTATTCATATATTACGCTACTGTCGTGAACCAAAGAATTTTGTAAACTCATTTCAAGCCCCAAAACAATTGAGTTTAGGTTTTCACAAGAGATTTGAGAAATATTTCCACTTTAGGGCCAAATTATCTCTCTATACTGTACATTGTGCATACCATATTTAATGCTGTCTCTGCTGTCTTTTTTTAAACTTTATCCTTGCACTGCTATAGTTTTTATATTACTTTGTCTTACACTACCACCATGGCACACACTCTCATAGAGCACCTTTCTTTTTATTTAGTATCTTTTCTTTTATTGTCCATAATATTCTTGTGGATGTATTATTTATCATCCTGTTTGTGATGTACACTACCGGTCAGATGTTTTAGAACACCCCAATTTTTACAGGTTTTTATTGAAATTCATGCAGTTCAATGTCTTATTGTACTCTGAAATGAAAGAATAGAACAAATGAACAATTTAAGTTAAAAAAGAAATCATGGAATCAATTTATAAACCAAATTGTATTCTACATTTTTGACTCATCAAAGTAGCCCTCTTTGGCAGATATAACAGCTGAACACACTCGTGGCATTCTTTCTACAATGGAAATCAAATATTCTTCCGAAAGTTCTTCCCAACTCTGTTGCAGAAGTTACCATAAATGTGTGGCACTTGTAGGTTGCTTTGCTTTCACTTTTCTGTCCAGTTCATCCCAAACCAGCTCAGGGGTTTAAGGGGACTGAGTACCCAGGGCCCTCGTGTGAGGAGGGCCCAAAAAGATGCTAGAATGAATAGCTGTGGATGCGGGGAGGGGCCCATAGAAAATGCCTTTCTACAGGGAATTTTGTGCTACGCCCCTGCAGAAAGCTGAGTTAATTCTGAAAATTTTTATATAAAACACAACGGGATCAGGATTTATGCAAATACCCTTAAAAGGAGAATTCAAGAAGAAATCTAAAAATGCCCTTAGACCCCAGAGGGTTAATGTGAAAAATCATCCCAACGTCGGCTATTATGCAATCATAATTCTGTTTAAAAGTAAAGTATAAGTACTAGCATATGCTCATGTATCATATTAAAAGTGACACGTACTCTGTATGAAAATGAATCCCTTCACGGTCTTAAATTATTGATGATTTTGAAAAGCGGTTCACCTGCTTTATATTCCACCGGGTATTTTATGACTACACCATCCAAATGTATGAGTTTACATTATGTATGGCATGTAAAAACTCTGCAAAGTAACTCCATGCATTTTAGATATCAAGTTAAGGATGGGAAGAGATTTTATTTTTTACAGCTCAACCAGGACAAAAGTTAAGCTCAGAGAGACAAACTCAAAGTGAAACTGCACTGGCATTGAACAGCTGTCAACAAGTTAAAAACCGAAGGGTTATCTTCGATTCAGACTTTAGCTTCAAACCTCAAATCAGAAATATAACTAAGAATTAATTTTAGCGTCTCAAGAACATCGCCAGGGTGTGACCGTTTCTCTGTCAAGCTCTCTGGTGCTCTGCCACCCTGTGTGACTATACTGAATAAAATCATTTGAAGCTGCTAAAGTAATGGGTCAATATTTGGAGGTGGTAGATTTAAGTTGCTCGTTGCACTGATAGCCCGTTACCTGAGCGGTGCCGGCGTCCACCACTTTCTTACTAACGAGGTCACACTTGTTCCCCACCAGCAGCCTGGAGACGTTTTCACAGGCGTAGCGATCTATCTCGTCCAGCCACTGCCTCACATTGTTAAAGGACTCCTGTGGAGAGGAGAATGAGAAAAGAAGAGAAGTTAATGTTCAAACTCTGTCCCATTACGTTGTCGATGATGTGACAGAAGCGCACACTGGCCTGCTCGGTGACGTCGTAGACGATGATGATGCCGTGGGCCCCTCTGTAGTAGCTGGAGGTGATGGTTCGAAACCTCTCCTGACCTGCTGTGTCCCACTTAGGGGCACACACACACACACACACACATACACAGAGTAAGATGGTGAGCATGGTCACTACCAAGCTTACATGACACAGAATTTTTTCTGTTTTTTTATTGCTTTAACAAACAAACTAGATGGTGTTTCCTAATAATAACCCACTCCCCACCACACCGCTGATGTCGTCTGATAAACTCTTACAATCTGTAGTTTCACCGTCTTCCCGTCCATGTCGATGGTCCTGATCTTGAAGTCGACTCCGATGGTGGAGATGTAGCTCTCAGTGTAGGTGTCATCCTAAGGGGGTGTGTGACATTCGGTCAACTATAAGCAGTAAAGGGTTTAAAATGAAGTGTGTGTGTGTGTGTGTGTGTGTGTGTGTGTGTGTGTGTGTGTGTGTGTGTGTGTGTGTGTGTGTGTGTGTGTGTGTGTGTGTGTGTGTGAGGGTCTACCGCAAAGCGCAGCAGCAGACATGACTTTCCGACTCCAGAGTCACCAATCAGAAGAAGTTTGAACAGGTAGTCACTGGAGGAGGACACACACACACACACACACACACACATTAGAGTGCGGATCGGGCCGCATTTTTCTGTCCGAGCCCGGCCCGCGTCCGACAGAGCAGTAACCGAGCCTGGCCCAAGCCCGACAGGCATTAGATATTTATGTCAGAGCCCGACACAGTTAAAATCACATTTTTTTCTCATACTAATGAAACATGTACGTTTGTAGGAAGGCATTTGTAAATGTCAACAGATGAGCGCATCAGCGCACACGGGGCAACAAGCGCACGTTAACACAGGCGTGAACCTACAAAATAAGCTTTTTTAAAGTTAAAATGTTCAATGCCTTTATCGCGCTGATGTGACCGAGCTTGACCTGAACCTGAACATCATTTCTAAATATCCATCCTCTAACACACATAGATGTACATCAACGCATTCTCATTAACAGGTACATATGACATCGTACGAAAACTTATACACAACAATACAAAATAAGGCGACCGCTGGCTGATCACTTGACGACGGGGGTCACATGACAGCTTAGCGGGTTTTACAGATAAATTTATATTTAAGGGGCTGTTGCAGTTGAGTTCAGCTGACAAAAATGTACCGTCATCTGGTGAAGACAGTTAAGTTTAGGGTTAGGGTTTAGGGTTTAGGGTTAGGGTTAGGGTTTAGGGTTTAGGGTTAACACCAAAATGACAACAAGCCACTTGAGCTGTGATGTCTGTCTATTAACATGCCAGCATTGAAGAGTTTTCAAATTTGTTTTTATATCGTCTAATAGGTACAGTTTTCCCAGATACCTATTATTACTAAAATAATCCTCAAATGAAAACAAATATAATCCTCCCTTTTAGTGCTTCTGAAAGTAACAGAACAGAGCGCAGTTTTGAGGGAGAAGTCTCACTTTCTTCTTCAGTTTGATATGGCAACTGAACCACATCAAACTCGTAGAACTACAATACCCAGCAGCCACAGGGGCCTAGTGATCAAACTTCCCAGAATTGGCTCTGCAGAAAATGAACTAGACTTTTTCTTCTGTAACTCACAACTCTACAGCTGACAGCTACCTCAGTTCAAACTATGAGATCATCTGTCCTTTATATTAATTATACATGCATATGGTATACAGTAACATAGCTAATCTTAATCGTAGACATGTAGCTAAGACATTAGTACAAACTCACAAGATTAAATTAGTAAATGTGTGTTTAAATGTCGGGCAAAAAACAAATGGCACAGACTGCAAAGATATCTCCCTGAACACTGTATCCACGACAAAAACAAGGCTCTTCAATTGTCTCCTAACATTTTAATGTCAGCAGTCACTGTTAAAGAGCAGATGTCAGTGTCTTCCTGTGGTACACATTGTATGTTTTTGTAAGTCACACGCAACATACAGGACGAAATAGCACTTACTATTCAGGATTCATGATCGCTGAGGTGGCTCCAGGTGACACGACAAAATAAAGAATCCCTGAAATGTAATCCTGAAGCTGAAAACTGTCAGATTATCTCAGCCTCCGTGATGTTGTGTGCTATTCTGTGTGTGTGTGTGTGTGTGTGTGTGTGTGTGTGTGTGTGTGTGTGTGTGTGTGTGTGTGTGTGTGTGTGTGTGTGTGTGTGTGTGTGTGTGTCGGTATCTGTCCTTTGGAGGGCAAATGGCAGAATAAGCCAGAGCTACTGGCCGACTGATGAGCTGACTGGTTCAGATGCATTATTTATTAATAAAGACCTGCTCCGGTTACACCAGGGACAGCACCTGGACCCGAGACACTCGCACACACACACACACACACACACACACAGACACACAGACAAACACTGCATTGCTGAATACAATCACACTAAACATCATCAGCAACTCTTTTATCTGCTCTTTTCGTTTGGGATATGTATTTCTTGCAGCACGCTGGGCCTCTGCTCTCGACTGACATCACCTCACGCGTACAGCGACTCCTGTGCGTCATACTGCGTCACTGGACCGACCGCAGTTCTGAAACCTCCAAACAAAAGAAGCAGGAAGTAGTTCTTCTTCTGGAACCACCCATGAAACTACAAGTAACACTAGAGTATCATTAGAGAGCCCTGATATTAAGGATGGTTTTACAACAAACATTCATACATCTATTTATGAGATTTTCTTGTTTGTGACAATAAAACAAGAATTTTTTTTTTGGATCTCACGAAACATATTGAAATTGCCCTGTGTTTTCAAATGGGGGAGCGTAGTTTGTGGCCTGGAAGAAGTTAAGAGGAAAAACACAAGACTTTCACACAGGAAACGGGTGTTCGTGTGCCGGGAGTTCTACTTTAGGCAGTGGTGTAGTCTACGTGATACGCTGGTATACGCAGCGTACCCACTAAGAAAGATCCAGGATTTCCATATACCCACTTAAAAATGCCCAATGACACGCAACAACATACTTTCCATTATATTTATGATATATTTAGAATTTTCGTCTGTGTTTATCTTCTTTGCATAGGATTAATAAAGGTATTTCCACCGTAAATTGGTGCATAAAAGTGTATCTGAATTAGAGGATGGATACCTGAACCGAGCCTGTCAGAACCCGTCGGAACCCGAAAAATAATCTTAATGCCTGTCAGGCTCGGGCCGGGCTCGGTTACTGCTCTGTCGGACGCGGGCCGAGATCGGACAGAAAAATGCGGCCCGATCTGCACTCTAATCTGAATACAGGAAATAAAGTCTTTGAAGCTCAATTTCACACAGAGAGACTAAAACCTCTTCTCAAGTCTCCAAAAGTCTAAACACATTTTCTGCTTTACACACATTTTGCAATTTGAAATGGCCCTTTTTAAATGCACTCAACACGGTTCTCTGCATAAGACACAACTATGGAGTTAGAATCATGCCAAAACCTCACACACACACACACACACACACACACACACACACACACACACACACACACACACACAAAACGTGTTTTACTCACGCCCAACGATTCACAAACAAACTCAGTGTGGTTTTCAAATACAAAACATCATTCACAAACTAATGCATTTTGTTCTGCAAATAAGAAACCTACCTATCAAACAAATACAGTATGTTTTACACATACAAAGAAACATATTTCTTCAATGACAAAAAATATCCTGCAAGTACAAACTAAAATCTTTCAAGTACAAAAACAAATTCCTTCAAGTACAAAAAAAATCCTACAAGTACAAAAAAAAAAATCCTTCAAGTACAAAAAAAAAATCCTTCAAGTACAAAACAAATTCTACAAGTACGTAAAACTGTCACGTGACTTTTGATTTTCTAACAAATGTCCTGTAATTTGCACTCCACAACAGCAGCTGGCAGATATTGTGCCTGACTGATGGGGAAGTGATATTGATAAGCCATGTGATTTAGGCCTATGTTTTACACATACAAAGAAACATATTTCTTCAATGACAAAAAATATCCTGCAAGTACAAACTAAAATCTTTCAAGTACAAAAACAAATTCCTTCAATGACAAAAAACATCCTGCAAGTACAAACTAAAATCTTTCAAGTACAAAAAAAAATTCCTTCAAGTACAAAAACAAATCCTTCAAGTACAAAAACAAATCTACAAGTACGAAAAACTGTCACGTGACTTTTGGCACTAATTTTCCGCCTTGCTGATGCACACACAAATGCCTTCAGATCCACACACAAATGCAGGTAAATTCTCTAACAAATGTCCTGTAATTTGCACTCCACAACAGCAGGTGGCGCTTGTTAAGTCAATTTAAGCCTACCAGGACCATAGATATATACACGTGGATTTTTTTAAAGGTTATTACGGTGCATAACTTACTGGAACAAAGCTGAGCAACGTGTTGTTGCTGGTGACAAAACCACTGATTATATATATGTATATTGAAGCGATACTGGCATTAAAGACCCGCTGATCGTTGTCTGATTCTCTGACATGAATGCCGGCATTGCATTGTGGGAAATTGGCTTTGCATGCGCCCAGCTCTGATCATATCTGTTCTTGCTTACAGCATACTGTATTATTTAACCAGTAATAAGACCAAAATAATATTATTAAAATAAAGAAATGCATACTATGATAATATGTACATATATGTTGCTAGATGTAGTATTATAGTTTAAAAAATATCAAAACAACAAAGCAGCTTCCCTGGCCGAAATAGAGCGAAATAATAACATTAAAAGAAATACAATTAAACCATGATAAGATCTGGTGAATAAATGTTGATTAAAACAGCGGTTATAGGGCTAAAAATACCAATAATAGCAAAGCTGTATACAGCTTCTCTGTACAGAAATAAACGTGCTGTGATCAGGGAATCTGTGCGTAGACCACGGAGGTGGGCCCGTCACAGAATTTTTGGCGAATCTGTGAAACTGCCACAGATTTTGAGTTAAGGGGCCGTGTTCATTTCACAGAATTCTGTGAGACCGGCAGCCTGTAGGCTACTACGAAGCAAGATCAACATGCTGGATTTCTTTCAGTTACCCGGCTTCACATAACCTAACAACCGCAATACAGTCGCTGCTTCCTAAAACAGGAAGGAAAGCTGGCAAAAAAAATAGCGGACGCTGTAGCCTAGATGCGTAGGCCTAAATCACATGGCTTATCAATATCACTTCCCCATCAGTCAGGCACAATATCTGCCAGCTGCTGTTGTGGAGTGCAAATTACAGGACATTTGTTAGAAAATCAAAAGTCACGTGACAGTTTTTCGTACTTGTAGAATTTGTTTTGTACTTGAAGGATTTTTTTTTTTGTACTTGAAGGATTTTTTTTTTTTTGTACTTGTAGGATTTTTTTTGTACTTGAAGGAATTTGTTTTTGTACTTGAAAGATTTTAGTTTGTACTTGCAGGATATTTTTTGTCATTGAAGAAATATGTTTCTTTGTATGTGTAAAACATACTGTATTTGTTTGATAGGTAGGTTTCTTATTTGCAGAACAAAATGCATTAGTTTGTGAATGATGTTTTGTATTTGCAAACCACACTGAGTTTGTTGGTGAATCTTTGGGCATGAGTAAAACACGTTTTGTGTGTGTGTGTGTGTGTGTGTGTGTGTGTGTGTGTGTGTGTGTGTGTGTGTGTGTGTGTCTGTGTGTGTGTGTGTGTGTGTGAGGTTTTGGCATGATTCTAACTCCATACACAACAATCTGACATAAAGTCACATGTTTGCCATTTCTAAACACTGTCATTCAAAATGACACTACATGAGCTAATTGGCCAACATATGCGCCACCTGGCCAAACACCTCAATGCTTTATTGTTACCACTTCAATCATAAAGTAAGCACTATAAAAAGACCACATGTGAGCACCTCTTTTTTTCTATATATTTTCTTTTTCAGTTTACTGTTTGTTGTGAGCATATTTCTGTTTAGTCCTATGTAAATATATCTGCTGTGCATATGTTGCACTGACTTGTTTGGTTAAAAGTTAAAACATAAATGTTTCAACATCATGTGTGTTTATCTGCAGATAGATAGATAGATAGATAGATAGATAGATAGATAGATAGATAGATAGATAGATAGATAGATAGATAGATAGATATAGATACTTTATTCATCCCGAAGGAAATACATATACACACATATATCACACATACATAAGAATAAAAATAAAAATGAAAATCACGCACAGAAATGCAATGACATGATAAAGTCTGTGCAATGACCATGATAAGGTCTGTGCATGTGAACAATCTGACGAATTTTCTACAATTTGAACTATTTTAGTATTATGGCAAAGCACACTACAGATGAGAGTGCTTTTCATGATGCCCAACAGTGTGTAGTTGGTTAGACACAAATCTGGTAATATGAATGAAGTGTGTGCCATGTGGTGCAAAAGTTTGATTTTGATAATGCTATATGTAGTTTTGGTTGCAGTACTTCATTTTGCAGGATATATATGAGGTATTTTGCAGTTTGGGTGTGTGGTTTTGTGAATTGTGTTAAGTATTTGGATAAAACCACACTAGCTTGCAAAATTGTGTTTTCGCAATTGGAAAAAACTGTAACTAGTCATTTTGGTGTCTAAACTTAACTGTCGTCGCGGCATATCGGCCACCTTTTGTCGGCTAAACCTAACTATGATGGTCGCTCTAACAACCGACACCTTACGGTGCCTGGTGCCCGGTTCACAGTCCCCTTTTGTTGGCAAAACTTGTGTCATGTGACCGGTTTTCGTATGATATCATACGAACCCGTTCATGAGAATGCGTCGGTCAGTTGGTTATAATAACTTTGTACCCAAAGTAATAACTGAAATCTGGCAACACAGCAACGTCTAATAAAAAATTTGTCAGACAAGACGGAGATAGGCGTTCAGACTTGGATCTGATTGGTTGTAAACAAACCAACAGTTTGGCCAGAATAAACACTCTCTTTGGAGGGAAAACTGCAAACTTGCTATAAAAAGAATGTATAGAAAGTAAGTCTTCATTTCCAAGCTCATACCCATATGATTTGTGGTGAAATCAGAAGATGTTCTCATGTTCATGTGATCATGTTTGCTTGAATAATAACGCCCCCAAGAGACATTGTCAGTTTTCCTTTTTTCTCCTTCTGAGGACACGTGGTGCTCAAAGGTATAGACCAGTGTTTCTCAACGGGGGCGGTACCGCCCCCCAGGGGGCGTTCAGAAGATGATGGGGGGCGTTGGAAGCAATATTTTGGAAAGGGGGGCGTTGAGGTGCCCTTGGGGGGCGTTTGTTTGAAAGCTAGTTTAAACCAAAGATTCACAATAACAATACATGTTTACACTTAAACTACTAAAGAATAAGTAGTCTGCAACATTAAAAGCTGCCAGTTTACAGCACAGCGACTGGACCAGACGGGTATCCTAACTTCTCTGTGCTTCTGTCAGCTTTGTTTGGCGCAGCTCTGTGCTGCCTTCATGGAAACGGGACGTCAGAGCATCGTCTTAAATGAGCTCCGTAGCTACTACGTGAAGCTGCATTCAGATAAAAAAAATAAATAAAAAAAACAATCGCCCCCATGTTGCACAAGTAGACTTTATATTTAACCGTAACACTTTTTCGTCAGATGGTTTATTAAACACAACGTTTCCTACTGTACCTGGAAGCAGCTTCATTTCACGGAGAAAGAGAGAAAGAAAAGAGATAGAGGCAGTGATGTCACTGTTTACTGTACGGGACTCTCACACCTCCACAAAACACAGCGCGATGTGGGGTTGCGTTTACTCGCAAGACAGGCGATAGCAAACATAGCTAGACTCTTCTAAGTATTAAAAAAAGGGCTCTCACTAACTTTCAAAGGTTGTACACTTATTTCCATTCGGCAGTAGGTGTCGTTCTTCAAGTCGTTTGTCATCACCAAAATACTTGTATGTGTGCGTGTGTGTGTGTGTGTGTGATCCTTCTGCTTTTACCCCTTGATAAGTGCCAGCTTGTTTTCCGTTGGAACAGTTCGATTTTAGATTTGAATGAAAAATAGATTTGATTGTTAAATTGCTAGCTGTTTCTGATTGGCTACTGTTAGTGTTTGTAATAATAATAATAATAATAATAATAAGCATAATACATTTTATTTAAAGCTCATTTCATGACACCCAAGGTCACTTCACAAACAAAAAAGGACATTCAAATTATAGTCATCTTCTAAAGGTGCTGAGGTTCACACCATGCAGCAAGCCTTTTGATAATACCTATTTATAGTTTGAATGTTACATATCTAGTCGTTCTGATTGGCTGCTGTTATTTAATTTGAATGTCAAATGGTTGCATTTTTCTTTAAAACCTGTAAATATATATAATTTCTATTCACATGGCTTTTTGATACCTGGGAAAGGTATTTTTATTATTTTTGATAACAATAGTAACAACAATAATAGGCCTATATTGGGGCGTAATCATTAATATTCGGGGCATTTAGCCTACATAATATTTGATGGGGGGCGTTAGGGACCTGGATAATGGATAGGGGGGCGCTGGCACAAAAAAGGTTGAGAACCACTGGTATAGACAACACACACAAACACACACACACACACACACACACACACACACAAACGCACATTCAAGCCTACATACACACAATAGCACCCATGCACACAGCCACTCAAACACCGATCTGCCTTGTTGTTGAATTTTTTTTGTTCAAGTTACTTTATTGTCCCCCATTGGGGAAATTTGTTGTGCAGCAGATAGTATAGTACAAATGACACACAATCACACACACAATACAGAGATTGTTGTCGACACGTGTGGCTGATTATTCCTCTAATGAGTGTTGTTGTTCTCGCTGCTCTGTGTTGAAGCATGGTAATAATAATAATATAATAATATGATCACTGCAATTTAATGGTATAATGGAGCTGTTCGTCCTGAAACGCCAGCTAACTGGAGAGAGGCGCGGAAGCTGCAGTTAGTCAGCCGAGTCGCACATAATTCAATATTTAATACACTGTTGATTTACTGATATTAAGCCTTTCATTCTTGAGCATAAAAATGATATTAATCAATCCCGGCCAAGGCCACGTCCAAAGTTTGCAGACGCATTTCTAGATGCATCACATGTAGCAATTTACAATACATCTTTCTGGAAAAGCTCCCCACAAAGATAATTTATGTTATAATATTGGTTCCACATTCCAGTGTCATGGATGTGTGATATAATGTAATGTCAAGTTTCTTATTAACACCTGGACAGAGAAGTTTCAGAAAACTTCTATATCAGATTTTTATTATTATTTTTTTCTGTTGGTGTAAACATGGCCAGGTCAATATGCCAGCCAATGTTCTCTGCATTTCACTGCAATCCTCCTCTCCTCTTTTCTCCTTGTTTCCTTTCCTCTTCTCTCCCTGTTTCTTCCTTTTCTTCCCTTATCTCTCCCCTACTTGTTTCTTTTCAAACCTTCTTGTCTTTTCTTTCTTCTCATTTTCCTCATCGCCTCTTCTTACCGTTTTCTCTCATTTCCTCTCTTTTTATATCCTCTACTTGCCTCTTTGCCCCTCATCGTCTGTCCTCGTTTCCTTGTTTCCTTGTCTCTTCTCCCCTCATTC
>NC_053113.1:11513831-11568831 GCF_010015445.1 Perca fluviatilis
TTTTCTCGAGGCTGGCGTGAACATCTGAGAGTGAAGAAGAGGAGGGTGATTCACACAAAGACAGCAACGAGAAGGTGTAACTGGAGAGACGACGAGATTCGGGAGCTACTTTGCGAGATCGTCAACACATATACGAGCAACGGCAAAAGACTGTGATTTAAGACCAAATTACGAACCGGCTACGTGACCACGGTGTAATCTGTGTCATGTCCTGCCTCCTGCACGCTGCACAGGAGTTACCCCTCGCCTAAACCAAACAGAGTATTTCCAGTAGGTGAGAACGCGTCTGACATTTAGTGCGTTTACATGTATTTAAAAAAACAAACAATTATATTCAGGTTTAGGCAATACCCCGATTTCTCAAACACCATGTATACACCTTACCCCGGTTAAAATCTGAGTTCTCATAACATAACATAGTCTACAGGTAGAGAACTCCTTCAGTAACTGGGGTAATCCTTCATGTATACACCTTAAGAGGCAGAGCAGCATGGTGGCCCAATGGTTAACACCGTGGCCTCACAGCAAGAAGGTTCTGGGTTTGAATCCAGGTTGTTGCGGGGTGCTTTCTGTGTGGAGTTTGAATGTTCTCCCCCCATGTTTGCGTGGGTTTCCTCTGGGTGCTCTGTTTCCCCCCACCATCAAAAACATGTACTAGGTTCTCCAGTCAGTGCCCTTGATCAAGGCACTGGCTCAGATCTGGAGTTGGTCCCCTGGGCGCTGTGATTGGCTGCCGACTGCTCCCTTGAGGGATGGGTTAAATGCAGAGAATGAATTTCGCTACAGGTATGTGACAAGAAAGTACCTTTAACTGGGGTAAGATCCGTTTAAACGTCTGCAAGTGCCCCTCCCCACTTGACTGGAGTGTTTTTTTGACCCGGAAATAATACAAATCGTTGCTGTGATACAACAAAACAGCGATGCTGGAATCAGCGGGCCATCGGAAGCAAAGAGCCTGGGGTCCATCTGTTTTATTCCCAGCCGAGGCAGCAGCGGACATCGGGAGATGGCTGAACAGACTGTCCATATCCGGGGGCTGTCCACGCTGTGTCTCGGGCAAAAAAAGCGGGAGGGACTGAGGAGCCCCTCGCTGCGGCCGCTGGCTAACGTTTACGTTAGTTAGCTAACGGTAGCTTGCTAATTCCAAGGGGCGTCGGACTGGGGGGTAAAGGGGACTGAGTACCCAGGGCCCTCATGTGAGGAGGGCCCAAAAAGGTGCTAGAATGAATAGCTGTGGATGCGGGGAGGGGCCCATAGAAAATGCCTTTCTACAGGGCCCAGAATTTGGTGCTACGCCCCTGCTAATTCCAACCGGCACTGGGCGACACTGGTTACAGATAACGAGCCAAGCAAAGTTGTCAGTCATCTGCCGAGAGCACTGTGCTTTCCTACGATGTGACAAGAGTGTGTGAATGGAACATTAGTTTGTTAAATTGTACTAATTAAGTGGCCGGTAGGTGTAATTTCGACATAGGTCAACCGGGTGGAAAAAAAACAAGTGAAACGTTTTCACACAAGCAAGTGATGCATTTTGGTACACTTGAATTTTTTTTTCTGTCTTAAAACAAACCAAACAATGCGGCGAAAATGTTGCATAAAACCATACTTGTAACAAAGCCCAAATATTCACAGGTTTTCTCCCAAAATCCTAGCCACCATCGGCCAATCAGCACGACTGTCACAATCACTTTGTGTATTTTCAGTATCTTAAAAAAAGTATTATCACACTGCAATCGCAGGCTCCAGTGTCGTAACTTTTTTTTAAAACACCCTGATGTGTAAAGATGATTTGTAGATTATGTAGCATGTTCACAAACAGGAACACACACACACACACACAAACACACACGGATACATTCAACAGTAAACCACATACAGAGGTCTGGCTGTACGCTCTAACTGACGGCAGCTGTGTTCGTTAACCCTTCTTCGCTCAAACATTACCACACAGCTAACCGCACACACGCACGTACATACACACACACACACACACACACACACAGATACTGTATATGCAGAGGAAGCCTTGTAACACCCGTTGTGTCTCGTTAACTGCTCAAATTATCAATGTGAGGCAATGGATGTGGTCAAAGCAGCTCACTTGCTTATCAGCACCATAGGACTACACACACAAACACACACACACACACGCTACTTAATTAGTTCTACTGGTTCATATCAGTGGCAGACACATGAAAACACACTCACACGGGGCATAAGGACACAGTGTACAAGGTGGCGTGTGTGTGTGTCTTTGTATGTGTATGTTTGTTTTTATGTCTGCCAGACCACCCTTGAAAGACACACAAACACACACGTACACACACACACACACACATACACACACAAACACACACACACACACACACACACCTCTGTTGACCCTGTTTCTCTTCCTGTAGTAATTATGTCACTGTGTGTTTGGTCTGCAGACCTGTTGACAGGAGACACGTGTGTGTGTGTGTGTGTGTGTGTGTGTGTGTGTGTGTGTGTGTGTGTGTGTGTGTGTGTGTGTGTGTGTGTGTGTGTGTGTGTGTGTGTGTGTGTGTGTGTGTGTGTGTGCGTGCAGTCAGCTTATTTAAAACTGGTTTTCGGTTCAAGTGCAATGGTAACAGACTTTAAAATCTTGAAATCTGTGCTATATTTGCATTGAAATTTGGCTTATGATTGGTCATTGCTGCTTTTCCTATGTATTTATGTATACACCTTTCTTTTACATACTTATGTACATAATTGTCCTGTATATTATTTACCTTTATTTGTCACAGCTTTGTTGTTTCTGTGTATTAACAACAATGAAAAAATAATAGTTAAATTCTTTGTTTGTGTTCACATTAGTGTTGTAGTCGAGTCGCCAACTGTCTAGTCCAAGTCAAGTCTCGAGTCACCAAAGAGTCCGGGACTCAAGTACTCCATCACTGCCTATTACGCATTCAAAAAAAAGTCACAAACTTCATCCAATTTCAGAGTCCTATTTAATGAATGCTCGAGTCCGAATCCAAGTCTCGAGTCCAGGACTCCATCACTGGTTCACTTACTTGGCTATTAAAGCCGATTCTGATATACCGATATGTTTAAATAAGCAAGCCATGCTTCCAAAGTAAGAGCTAGTTATTTTTTATTTTTTTAGTGCATGTAAATGTACTGATTGTCGCATCAAATAGTTCAGCCATCAAGAGGCTGCAGGTAAAGCCTCTTCTTCAGCACCAGCGCCTGGGTATTTGAATCTCCTGCGCCTTCCACTGTCCACAATCAAGACCTTTTTCCAAGCAGTAAAGCGCAGTGACAGTAACTGGACTTGTTGTGGAATAATGGGGTCGACGGAGGCCCATCGTGGAAAACAGACCGAGAACAATAGCGGTGGAAAGGGAACAGTTCAGCGGACTGCCACATTAACTCTGTTGCTTTGTATTGTACGAAACGGGGCCATGAATTCCAAAGGGAATTAATGTTTGTTATGGTAATGACTCCGTTAGATATGGTTGGATGGCAGCATCCAGAAACACTCTTATTTCTCAGGCCTGTGGTTAATGATGATGCTGTTGATGTTAATAATTTCAAAGCATCATTGTTTTAGTTTCTCAATCTTTTACTTATCGTCATATGGTTTGGAGAACTAGTTGGTTCAAAACCACTTCGGTACGTACAACAGTCAATGAAGGCATCACCATTTATACAGCCGCAACGTCCAACGCTGGTTCTAAATGTCTTCATTTCAGTAGTGTGGCAGTCTGTTTCGCTCAGCTCAGGAGGCCTACAAATCTAGCCTATACTAACTAGCACTGCTAATAAAGGGAAGGACTCGAGGTGATTGTATTGTCTACTGACTGTATTGTTCTTGGGGTTATAGTTAGTTTTTTATTAGTTCAATTTTATTTCTGTGTCATGCCGAACATTTGGCCCATCCCACATGGGATTATTTAGCAAACGTCTTCCAGTCGCATGCATAAATCATTCGGAGAAATACATGAATACAAGTATATATAGTATATACACACATATATACATACATATATATACACACACACACACAGTATATACAAACAACAAATCCTCATCTACAGATCATCTCATGAAGAGCTTTCTTCCTCTTCTCCCAGGCTTTCTCAAGATAACTGGCTCATTTATATGTTTCCCACATGAACAGCCATCTCAGTCTTTGAGCATCATCCATATTTACCAACTCAATCTCTGCTTTTATCTTACTAAACTAAAAGAAAATCACGATACAATACAATAAAAAGGACAATAGAAAACAAAATGGAACTCATCATTCAAACAACGCATGGGACAGATCCATTTTTCCTCTTCTACATTATATATTATACAGTATATTATGTCTAGTTTGGATGGGTTATTATTCGGTTTTATTTAACTGACAGATGAAACATGGTAGGTAGCTGGAAAAGAACAATAATGTGTATATGTATGCATGTATGCAGGGGCGTAACTTTGGGTTGGGTTCAGACAGGGTTGAGATCTCTAGCGATCTTAATTTTCTGCATTCTGAATTTTTCTGCATTAATTTATGCAGCAGATGTCTTTATTTATGTTTTTTTTTGTGTTTTTGTTTTTTTTATGTGTGTGTGTGTGTTTTTAAAAATTAATAAAAAAAAAATAAAAAAAAAAAAAAAAAAAAAAAAAAATGGAAAACCCACACGTTTTTAACTCCTTCCTACTCCTTTTTGAACATCAGAATCCTTTTTTGAATCATGTACAATCATTTTGAAAGATATGTTTGCTGAGCATTTTGATTTTGTTGTTTTTTCTTGCTTGTGCTGATACGTACACGTTCTTATTTAGCTTTTATCTTTTCATTTTTAACATGTTCAACTCGGCAGCCACTTATTTTTTATTTACAACCGAGTTATCAGATTCTGATTGCTTCCCTGGCTTTCACTGTCTTTTAATAAGCTTTTAACCAGGGAGTCACATACTGTGCATCTTAGCTGAGGGCTGACAACGGTGCTCTCGGTCAACCGGAAAGGCCTCCTGCACACTGGCTGTGTGGCGTGAGCGTGGCGGCTGCGTGGCGTTTTCTGTCTTTACACACCAGAAACGTGTCTGACGCGGCGCTGCTAGCCTTGTCTGTACACATGTAGGTTTCCCACAGTTTCAACTAGAAAAAAGTCACGTGATTTGGATCACCCTTGTTCAACATATGGGGAGAGAGTTGTGGAAATTTACTGCACTCAAGCAGTAGTATTCTTCATGTTAAACATAAATATATACTGATTTGATTACAGCAAAGACAACGTCAGCAATATTGAGGGCAAAATAGGCTACAGAATATTTCGTTCTGTATTGACCGGTGCAATATTTGAAAATCGATAATTATTTATTTATTTAAATTACATTTATATCTGCATTTATTTCAAAACCTAGAGACTTTCAAACATCAAAATGTAATTTATTAAATGTATTTGTGTCAAAATGACATATAAACATCTTTTCCTATTCTATTTTGCTTTGCGTGTCGCGTGAAAAATAGGCGTCGGTCCTATTTCTAGCATGCACTTGTTTTTGGTGCGGCTGAGCAACCTGATCTCACAGAATTCCATGAAATGAACACGGCCCCTTAAGTTAAGTAAAAGGTCATGGGTGGGCTAGGGTTAGGGTTAGGCAGTGTGAAGGAGCCCTAAGTGCAGCTCCACTTCTTAAAGGTCCCATGGCATGAAAATTCCACTTTATGAGGTTTTTTAACCCCCAGCCTGCCTATGGTCCCCCAGTAGCTAGAAATGGTGATAGGTGTAAACCGAGCCCTGGGTATCCTGCTCTGCCTTTGAGAAAATGAAAGCTCAGATGGGCCAATCAGGAATCTTCTCCTTATGAGGTCATAAGGAGCAAGGTTACCTCCCCTTTCTCTGCTTTGACTACCCAGAGAATTTGGTCAACCCATGAGAGAGAGAGAGACATCATGGCTTTCAAACGAGCAAAGTGGCAGTTGGTCAAGGCCACACCCCCCCCCCCCATCAGACATCAGATACAGTATTAAGGGACCACTAAGGCCTATATAAAAGAGACTTCAGATACAGTATTAGGGGACCACTAAGGTCTATATAAAAGAGACTTCAGATACAGTATTAGGGGACCACTAAGGCCTATATAAAAGAGACTTCAGATACAGTATTAGGGGACCACTAAGGTCTATATAAAAGAGACTTCAGATACAGTATTAGGGGACCACTAAGGTCTATATAAAAGAGACTTCAGATACAGTATTAGGGGACCACTAAGGTCTATATAAAAGAGACTTCAGATACAGTATTAGGGGACCACTAAGGCCTATATAAAAGAGACTTCAGATACAGTATTAGGGGACCACTAAGGTATATATAAAAAAAGACTTCAGATACAGTATTAGGGGACCACTAAGGCCTTTATAAAAAAAGACTTCAGATACAGTATTAGGGGACCACTAAGGTCTATATAAAAGAGACTTCAGATACAGTATTAGCGGACCACTAAGGCCTATATAAAAGAGACTTCAGATACAGTATTAGGGGACCACTAAGGCCTTTATAAAAAAAGACTTCAGATACAGTATTAGGGGACCACTAAGGTCTATATAAAAAAAGACTTCAGATACAGTATTAGGGGGCCACTGAGGCCTATATAAAAGCACCCAAAGAGCACCATGTCATGGGACCTTTAAAGCTACTATATTCGTTCAGTGGAATTGGTGATTCAGTATAGTCAGATCAGTGCAGTTACTCTTTAAAGCCACATCAGACAGTTTCACACTTTGGAATACCATTACAGTAGCTGAATGGGAGACTGAGATGGACAATGAGGCTATGTTCAAAAATATAAAGGGACGAGGACTTTTAACCCCATGGCCTCACATTATACTGGTCCCCAGCCAAATTCCTACAATACCAGTGCAAGTTCTGCACAATGCACAGAGGAACAATCTGCTCATTTTGCTTCATGAATGTGGTTCTTGTAAACCGAGAGTTTTGCTACTTTATTTTTTTCATAGATAAAACACATTGAGATAAAGTTTAACAAAAGTGCATGTGCATTGTGTAATATGGCAGGTTACTGTTTTAACAAACGTTTGACCACAGGAACAGAACTTGCATTGCCCTGCATTTCGACCAAACAAGGACCATAATCTACATGTTCTGGGGCTCAAATATAAACATGTGAAATGTTTATTAAATTTAGCATGTAAGTCCCCTTCTATCAAATCAAATCAAATGTGTTTTTTCTCGAGCTGGAGGGAAAGTCCAACACTGGGGACTTCCAGGCCTGTCTCTTAACAGCAGTGCATTCACAAGATGTTTTATCAGAGTGACACCAACAAACTGTACTACATGTGTGACATTGGTGTCATGTGTTTAAAAGTTCTCTCTTACTGTTGACCGACACACAACTTGATTCATTATCTGACAAATGCATGAAGTGGTGCCCTGTCACACGTATTTCATTACTTTGTGGTAATGTCTGAAGTTCTACCATTGATACTGTAACATTTTTTTTGTGGAAAAAAATGCCTTGGTTACCTTGTTTCAAGCCATTCTAGCGTGGTATAGAAAGCCTGCAGGAAGACTCGGCTCGATTTGTGCCAGTTCATATTAATATTCGAGTTTGCTTAAAGCTCCGAATCTTTTAGGGTTTAAAATTAATTTTGTAAACTCTACTAAAAATAGGTTTCAGGATTAGTAATGTTGTTTACGCCTAATACCCTACGTACATTATGTAACTTAAAAACAGTAACATCAGACCATGTCTGCCTCTTAAATAAGGAGGCAGGAGTGAAAAGGAGTCATCCGTAACATTTCTTGTGTTCTATAATTATGTACATTTAAGCCCTGAAGGTTTACAATGCCTGGCACCGCCCCTGATTCCTATGCTTTTATTTGTCTTATTTTTATCTTTCACATTATGTATTGTATCTATTGTATTCTCGGCATACCTGCCCTTGATATTTGCTTCCCATGTTGTTTGTTGCTCATTTGACTGCTTGGTTTTATCACACAAGTTGATGCACTTTAGTTTGAATTTGCATGTGTTCGCTACATGAAAGGTGCTATGTAAATAAAGTATCATAACTAATGTTTTATATTTGATGAATGTACAAACCTGTTAGTCGACAGTATTTCTGAACACATAAAAACCTTTTAGGCTTTATTTTTTTTCTGAGTTTCAGAAAAGCAAACATGTTACAGTAATTAGTCCTCATAGCGTTTACAGGTGGATCTGTGTTTATACTGCTGTTGCTGACCTTATTTGCTGTAACTCTATCCATCGGATCCCCCCCATCCTGTCTGTCTGTTCCCGACTGTATGATGTCATTTGAAAACAAAAGAGCGTTGGCAACTAACAGCTGAGGGGCAAGAGGTGCGCACACACACACACACACACACACACACACACACACACACACACACACACAGACACACTCATGTTGGAATAACAGTAGCAGCTGCTGAAGAGACTGGTCTCATTTAGCACCAAACAACACCTCTTAGACTCGCACTCTCAGACTCAATGAGTGTGTTACTTCACACTGTATCAGCAGACTGGGGCTGTCTGAAGTGAACAAGGTCCAGTCTGTCTCACACACACACACACACACACACACACACACACCTTAGCAACCGTCCACCAGTTGTGGCAGTTGACAATGTGTGTGTGTATGTTGTGTGTGTTGGGGACGCTGGCATTTGTCCTCTCAGACATTTGCAGTGAACATTTGCGTGTCTGCGCAGCATCCTCAGCATGCTCTGCGCCGTGTCGTACATTTGTAGAAGCCTTTAAAGCAGCAGGAGCTTTTGGTCAGATGACTATTTTTAGACGCGTTCATTAGGCGTCCAGGAAGCTAACGTTTGTAAATCCACTGTTGGAATCATACTGACTCTCACACTGATGGTATGACGCAGGATCAACCTGTATTTGCACTTACGTCACCGACAATCTTTCGGGACGCACAGGTCTCCACCTCCTGCCAGAGCTCCGACTGCAAGTTGATGCACTTTAGTTCCTGTGTTGACCCAGGCCCGGGTCCCTGATGTGAAAACCCCCTTTGAGGTCCATGTATACAGAGGCAACATAACACTCTACCTCCTGGCACTATTCAACACTGTGTCTCAACATCACGTTCACAGAATTTCATCCAAAATGACTTCTTATTTATTATAAATAGACAAAGTAATATAGAGGACGTGGTGTAGAGTAACTTTGTTCTGCAACTATAGTCTAAGATATGTCTGTTAGTGTCAAAAATAATACATATTTTGTATTTTAAACACAAGAAAGAATCCGTTGACTTTGTAATGTTTGCAAAAAATGAAAGAGGATTTCACCCAGGTTTTATTCCCAACGCTGCCGACTATTGAAGTGATAAGCCACGTGTTGAGCATGCTGTGAGTATCAAAAACACTGACAGCCAGCTTGAATGTGGAAAATAATCTTTTTATTATTTTCACAGGATGAAAAGGATTCTGCAGATTCTCTCTCCCCCTGTTTTTTAAGGCGATTTCTAAGCGGCGTGATAAAATAGTGTACGGATTATGTTCCCAGGGATTTGATGAAAGGAAGTCTTTATTAACCAGATGCCCCCGAGGGGCTTGCTGGTCACTGTCTTGCTGTTGCATCATAGTGAGCAGCTGGCACCAAATGGCCCATGTGTGTGTGTGTGTGTGTGTGTGTGTGTGTGTGTGTGTGTGTGTGTGTGTGTGTGTGTGTGTGTGTGTGTGTGTGTGTGTGTGTGTGTGTGTGTGTGAGACACGTTGCCAGATTCCAGGAAACAGGAAACTGACTGGCGGGAAAATTACTGCAGCGGGGGGTCCAGTCTTTTGTCAAAACATAATCCAGTGGACGCTCTTAACACTCTGTTCCCCCCTGTACCCCTACAACCCTCCTCCCATACACACTTACACACACACACACACACACACACACACACACACACTTTCTTTCTTTGGACATTCTTCCAGGAATCAGGGCCGGCTTCTGCTGCCCTCAGTCACAATACAGTCTGCATGAAGTGCTGCTTGGGCGTGTAGAGAGTGAACTGAAGAGGGGAAGTCAGAGATTCCTTGTTGGCGGGGAAAAAGAGAGTGGGATGAGTGTGTGTGTGTGTGTGTGTGTGTGTGTGTGTGTGTGTGTGTGTGTGTGTGTGTGTGTGTGTGTGTGTGTGTGTGTGTGTGTGTGTGTGTGTGTGTGGAAGGGGGGGGTTGAGTCCAGTTGGTCAATTGAAAGGATTTAAGGAGCCATACGGCCTGAAGGAGGATCCGAGGAAGAGAAAAGGCCCTTGGCCTGAGACCTGATGACCTCTGCGACTGTATGGAGCAAGAGAACATTCACGTGTTTTGCCACAAAAGGAGGGCTAACAATGCTGTAAACAATGAGTGCCCTGAAAATCAAACACTCTTCCAGTATGGTCTGTCGGATCGTTAATACATCTTAACGTTTCCGACCGCACTTGAAGGCAGCTTCACTTTCCCGATAAAGCGAGAAAGAAAAGAGACGGAGGGACTGAGGAAACAGTCATATTTAAAACTTGTTTGTGGCAGTGATGTTTTCCTGTTTTCTGTACGAGACTCTCACACCGCCTCAAAACACACTGACAAGTCTGATCGCCGGTTACATGGTTGGCCAACGCAGCGTGATGTCGGGTTGCGGTTCTCCCAAAGTTGAGTCGGTCTCAACTTTTCGCCTCAGGCGGCTGCATTTGCAAATAAATGGAAAGTCATGTGTTTTTGCCGACGCAGGCAGTGTGAATGCAGACTATGACTATGCCTTTTCAACCACACGTGGCTCAGACTCTGTAGTCCAATTTCTATTCCATGTCTGCCTCTTAATTTAGGAGGCAGGAGTGAAAAGGAGTCATCCTCACCATTTCTTGTGTTCTATAATTATGTACATTTAAGCCCTGAAGGTTTACAATGCCTGGCACAGCCCCTGATTCCTATGATTTGGTTTTTCACATTATGTATTGTATCTATTGTATTCTCGGCATACCTGCCCTTGATATTTGCTGCCCATGTTGTTTGTTGCTCATTTGACTGCTTGGTTTTATCACACAAGTTGATGCACTTTAGTTTGAATTTGCATGTGTTCACTACATGAAAGGTGCTATGTAAATAAAGTTTTGATTGATTATGGAAGGGTATCATAACTAATGTTTTATATTTGATGACTGTACACTGTTAGTCGACAGCATTTCTGAACACATAAAAACCTTTTAGGCTTTATTTTTTTTCTTAGTTTCAGAAAAGCAAACATGTCACAGTAATTAGTCCTCATAGCATTTACAGGTGGATCTGTGTTTATACTGCTGTTGCTGACCTTATTTGCTGTAACTCTATACATCGGACACTACAGCAGGCAGTGTGAATGCAGACTAACTATGACTATGCCTTTTCAACCACACGTGGCTCAGTCTCTGTAGTCCAATTTGTTGGTTGATTCAGCCGAGTTACCTTTCTTTCTCAACTCCGAACTCCTGTTGCACGAAAACGTAAGACCCACAGAACAGAAAACATGGAGCGACACACCTGTACTCGAACGTTTCACTGAGCAGATTTAATCCAAGAATATTCTGGTGACCTACATGTATATTCATCATCTCCTTATCTATCATACCATTCACCTTAAGATCCCAACCTGGATTTTAAAATACAAACGTGTGCATTAAAGTTTTGCTTTCATAGTCTGGGTTAGAGGTGGGTGTCTTCTCTAATCTTTTAGACAGGTAATCCCCACAGCATTTTGGAATCAAAGCTGAGGCTATATCTACACTACTATGGCTTTATTTTTAAGCTGCGTTTTAATACAAAAACAATCTAATGATAGTCTGGGAAAGCCCTGACGAACTTCCGGCAAATTTGAGATTTGCTCTGCAAGTCCGTCTGGCCAAGAGCCCTTTCAAGCCCATTCATTTCCAATGTTTCCAAATCGAGTCACCAATCACAACCGTTGAGGCGGGCTTTACACGATGACGATAGCGCAGCGACGGCGAGTAGCTTTTTGTTTATGTTCAACATGACGCCCACCGAAGCGCAGCGACCCGTTGATGCCGCTGTAGCTGCTACGTCACCCGTCACTGTAGCTGCTACGTCACTATGTTGGTCTGATTGGTTGAAGGACTATCCAATTGCGCCCAGATGCATTTGAGCGGCGTCCGTTGTTGATGCCCCTTTTGGAAATGGGCTGTGAATGAACCTTCCCCAGACCCACTCTCAGTTACAACTGAGAAGGGGTCTGGTGTCAACCAGGCTAATCTGACATTACTCTGCAGTTGAAAATCATGGATGTTTTAGTTGAAAATACAGAAAAGTAAGAGCAGAGATGTATGGATCTTTTTCACAGCAGACATTTTGACTCATAGTAGGAAAAGCACAGCTGAGATTGATAACCTTAACGATGGCTCAGTTCCATCAAGTGTCCCAGTAAGATATTTCAGTGAGTCAGCATGCACAATACCAGGACCTCTCCTAAGTGGAATGCAGCCATCATTAATGGTTTAATACCAGGACCTCTCCTAAGTGGAATGCAGCCATCATTAATGGTTTAATACCAGGACCTCTCCTAAGTGGAATGCAGCCATCATTAATGGTTTAATACCAGGACCTCTCCTAAGTGGAATACAGCCATCATTAATGGTTTAATACCAGGACCTCTCCTAAGTGGAATGCAGCCATCAGTAATGGTTTAATACCAGGACCTCTCCTAAGTGGAATGCAGCCATCAGTAATGGTTTAATACCAGGACCTCTCCTAAGTGGAATGCAGCCATCAGTAATGGTTTAATACCAGGACCTCTCCTAAGTGGAATGCAGCCATCATTAATGGTTTTGAATACACCTGTGCCTTTCCTACTATGACATGTCAACATTAGCCAAACAACCGACCAATCAGCGTTGGTTTTGAGGCGGGTTTAGGTGTGACGCAACGAGAAGTGTCTAAACAACATGGCAGCTTCCACGGATGAGATGAGCGTAGCTATTGCGCAAGTTTTATCCAAATTAGAAAGGATTCCTTCATTGAAAGAAGAGCAAAAAACGGTACTGAAGGCTTTTCTCGGAGGAAAAGATGTTTTTGCTCTTCACCCGACTGGTTTCAGCAAGAGTTTGATCTGATTGGTTGATTTGGCCCGTCTATCACCAACATAGGTGGTGATTGACAGATGGTTTATCCAATCAGCTAACCAGTATTTTCGCCCCTTCCCAAAAGTTCTCCAACGGAAAGTTCCCAGATGGATATGCCGAGCAAATGCGAAGCGATCCATCTGGCGGCGTCAGGTTATGTCAACATGTCTGCCATGAGAAAGGTCTATTAGCTTGGACCGACGATGAGGTGGAACTGTTACTGAAAGGTCTGTAAGCCGACCTAACCGACAAGACTGACTGATGTGAGAAGTGTTTCCAAAGGTCTCCGTTTTAGGGGCTCTGACGCGAGGCATAAACGTAGCAAAAGATATTTGTTTAAACCAAAACATAGTAGTGTAGATGTAGCTTGAGGTGGGTTTCTTTATTCACTACCACCCATCTCCTTTTCCACTGTCATCCTCTGATGTTTTTTTTTTTAAACAGACAAATCCAGAAAGAGAGTGGATCTGTGTGTGTAGGAGAACAGAGAGGAAAAGACAGAGACCTTATCATTTCAGTTTACCACACGGGAGAGCATTGTTTTGTCAAATAAAACTGAAGGGAAGAAGTGCTATTAGAAGAGCGGAAGCTGGCTTGATGTATGGAACGAGGCCAGAGACAAAGTGAAATACCCTCCTTCAGAAGCTTGTTGTGAAACGGTTGTTTATGCGACCCCACTGGAGTCAGGTGATTTATCCACCCCTGTATAACAGTCGCTAACTGCCCGGGGGGGTTGCCATTCATCTCTCAGGTTCAACGACATGCTCATTTCTCAACTGTAGTCACTGTTAATCACTTTATAACTTTTCACTTTAATCAGCCATTTAAAACTCCTATCAGGGCTGGAAATATTTCCTGGCACTTCAGAAAAAGACCCATAAATCACCAGCTTATAAACAGATAAGAGTTGCTGTGTTCCTGTGTGCTTTATTGGCACTAACAGAGTACTGTTAGTGCTGGAAATTTTATTCCCTGGGTACAGAAGGAGCTAACTCAAACTTTTCAAAGAAATCTCCACTGTGGGAAGACAACCTCCTGACACTTGACCAATCATTGCAGGAAGTGGGCACGTTTGTTGGATTGTTGGTTTTTAAAGGTTTGCAAAACCAATCTGAGGCAGCACCCCAATTCCAATGTTGGAAAGGTGGAGAGGATTTCAGGTACTGTAAGACAATCACAAAGCACTTGGTTTGAAGCACACTGAGGCGCTACATCTCATTGGTGAAAGAGACGTAAAAACGGCGTAAAAAAAGGGGATGTATGTGACCATTTGAACACAGCTTAATGTTTGTAGTATGTGGCCATGGTGTTAAAGCTATAGTGCGTAGTTTCTGCCGCCCCCATGAGGAATTCTAAGTAATGACAACAAAACTGTCGGCGCGTCCACATGATACAAGCCTTACATGACCGTGCACACCTCCCACCCCCCCCTCCTCCTCCTCCTCCTCCTCCACGCAGTTGCTAGTAGCCAAGGAGGACATGGAGGATTAAAAAAAAACATGGAAGAGGTCATTATCTTCACTCAAGTTTCTGTGCGAAAGTCACCGGACGCCACAATCTTCTCAACATAGCCGTACTTAGAAATAAAGAGAGAGTTGTGTGGAGCTGATAGTCTTAGTTAGCTTTGTAGCAACTCATTTAGCAATGGCTTGAATGTAACGGAGGTTCACTAATATCAAAAAGTTACGCACTAAAGCTTTAATGCGATACAGTATTGAAGTGTGCCGATACACACAGATAATGGATGAGTTGGACAAAAAAAACAAGGCAGTGGACATCTGATGGCTATGGCTCTCGTTCACATCAATAGAGGTAGGAAAGTAGCATCACGCCAAACAAACACAGCAGGTTACAACGATAGACTGTGGCTATGTAAACAGGGCACTTGACCACCATTCAGATCCAAACCAAAATGGAAATGACCTTAAAGAGCCAACGTTCATGACAATGGGCACGCCAGGAGGAGATAACGATGAATATTAAAAGCATTAGTTGTTTTTGTTTAGGGAGTAAACAGCTCATTAACCCCATGTGGAACTGCAACATTACATGTCAGAGGATGCATTCACAGCCACTGAAGGTTACATTTGAAAAACTCACCAGCAACGCATGCCTTTCTAGAAGCAATGTCCCGCCTATTCATTGATAGTCAACAGACTTTTCTTTAGGAACTCTATACTGAAAACTTCTCACAGGTTTGTCGACTGAATGACCAGGTTTGTGGATGAAAGATAAAAACATGTTGCTGTTGAGTCCACACCACTAACACCCAATGAACTGGACATCTTGAACCCTCAGAAGATAAAACTATAATTAGATCCCACTTTCCAACTGCTGCAAAACAGTCCTTTAGACTGAATCACCGTGATGTTGCGCTAACACAAGAACCACTTCTGGGTAGACAAATTGCAATTGATTTGAATTGTGGAGCTTTGTGAAATCCGCAAACTTGTTTATTTCTGTTAGTTAAGCGGTTAGACATTTCTGACTGTCGGACTAACTGCTAGTTTGGGTTGTGTCAGTTTCTTAAGTCTGCGGAGGAACTGGTAAATTAGCTCTCCAAGCTAACATTAGTTAAAAGTGTTGACATATGACACAAGTGTAAAACATGCATTTTCGATGAATGAGATGAGAGTATAGCCAGTTGTTTCTCGTCCCGGCTTTTGTTAGAGCCGTTAAATTGTATGTACGGGAAGCAGGAGTTTTCAACCCGGAAGTTATTGTAAACAAATATTGTGATTGGGTCTTTACAGTGTGTTGTATCTTGTAAGCAGTAAAGCCACCAACCCAACATAACCAAGAATCACCTGGGTTTTGTTCCGAGTTTGGCGCTGCACCCTGCTCAAATTCATAAGCTAAGTGCTTGTTTAAAAAAAGGCTTGTCAAGTTATTTCATCCACAGTTCCAGAAGTAAAAGCCCCATTCATTTTTCCTGTTAGAAAGTTCTGCCGTTGGTGGTGCACACAACAGAATTTTAAGATGATGCTTTGTGGAAAATATTCTTTCCGATCCTGGTCACTTAAATTCTGTGTTTTGTTACAGTTGCAATAGTCTATATCCACAACGTTCCACTTCCGGGATTGCTCGGTTGCCGCCGGATATTCTGACGGATGTCACTCTCTTCAGCTGGATGTGAGGTGCAACAACAAAGCACAGTTGCAACAACAAAGCATTTTGAATTAACTACAGGTCTGATTCGTAATGCCAAAGTGACACAATAAAATATCGAAGAAACAAAGTGGAAATAATTCAAACTTATGGCAATGGCATAAAACTCTTGTATCATCAAATTATCACATTCAATCAATATCAATTGTTTAAATGTGGAGGGATGCAGTCCACTGCAGCAGAGCCACGTAAGTCTCAGGATAAGCTCTCGTCTTTGATTAAGCCCCAGAGGACAGTTAGACCAGATCCTGTGTGCTGGTATTGTCCGTAACGCTTCACTGTGGTGTACACCAGAACATATGGAGAAGCTTCTGGACAATGGAGCTCTTGTCATGCTGGCCTCAACAAAGAGGCCAAGACGAGCTCAGACAGGGGGCCGATGACCCTGTGTGTGTGGTGTGTGTGTGTGTGTGTGTGTGTGTGTGTGTGTGTGTGTGTGTGTACATGTCATTACATCTTCATAATTATGTTATTAACTTTACCACCTAAATAAATTTTGTTTTAACAATATTCTAGGGTTGGTATAATTTATTTTATGTTCTCATTACCTTTCAGGCTTTTCTTTTCTAAATACTTTTGGGGGAAATTGTTAGGTTGAACATAATCCGAAAAGTGGCTCATTCCTATCGGTTGCATGGTGAAGGGAACAAAAATATCAGCCCTCTTCAAACTACACACTTCCACATTTTTCACATAATTTGTGAGCCGTCTGCTTAACGTTTAACCGTAATATTTTGGATTCCTGTCAAAGTGTCAGCCATGTTGACTGACATGCATTACATCTTGGTCTCTGTTGTCAACAAACTGCAAATCATAATACACAACGTAGCCAACACTGTGTTATTGTGTTGTACCAGCCTCTGTAAACCGGCTCCTCCCTCGTCTCCACCCAAACCACTGCCAACTGACACGGCACGTGACATTTCCCAGCCAAGGTTAAAGTAAACCACCATTATGATATGATTATACAGACATTAAATTATGATTGAGGTGGAAAGTACCCCTAATGTTAGTCCCAGACCTGATCAGAGCTCTATTACAAATGTGTACATGTGATGTGTACAACAAGCTTACTTAACTCGCTCGTTATGGGTTCAATCAGTGGAAATAAAGACATGTATATACATGATCTTGTTGTGGGTTATTATGCATTATTATGCATTACAGCAATGCACTGTTCGTGTTAAGCTTTGCAACTGTAAGAACAACTCAAGAAAACACCCACATACAAAAAACAGACACATCCCATAGCCACAGACAGTTATGCTGGTTACGTAAGAACAGATTCAGTTACTGTGTCACTACAGTACACCAGACCACAACAATAAAGAGAGAGATAGAGAGAGAGAGAGATATGTAACTAATTCATTTGCGTGATTGATCAAGAAAAATACAAGAACATAATCCCATTTCAAAAATGCACTGCAACCCTGAACTTATCCAGACAGTACCCCGGAAAAGCTGTATGTGATAACTCAAAAAAACATTAAACGGCCTTTACCCTGCCAGAGAACAAAGTCTGTGTTATGGCTGATAGAGCCCATGTGTGAATGGAGCATAGTCTTGATGATTGTTTTTTTTCTATCATGTGGCTCGGGCAAACCCCAACTTAACAAACGAGGGTGAAGAAGAAGAGGAAGAAGAAGAATTTCCACGAAGACGGCAATGAAAATGTCTAACTGGAGAGGGTAAGGGATGATGCCAAAACAGACAAATTCAGGGAATGGCAAGAGACTTGTTTATGACCTAGTCTCGCATTGCCAGAGCGTCCTCCACAGCGCTGCGGAGTAGGGTCTGACTACTTTGCGTCCTGTCCTGCCTCCTGCACGTTCTACCCAGGCAGCAACCCTTACCCAAACCAAACAGAGTATTTCCAGTAGGTGAGAATGTGAGAATCTCCTGTGTGCTACATGTGTCAAAGGGAAATTCTGGACCTGATTGTCTGGAGATTATTTGAGAAAACAGCAGAGAGTACAGAGAAGTAGGGATGATGGACTTGTTCATAAATCATCCGTAGAGTGCTAAGAAAGAAAGAAAGAAAGAAAGTGTTGATGAAAAAGACATAACGACAGTCAGTCTGTTACCAAACCAAGCGACCACAGGGAGGAAACCACACTGAATTACAGTTATTTAACCCTGAACACACACACACACACAGTAACGTATCAATGAGGCATTGTGATAAGAAATGTCTGTTGTGTGTTTACAGTTTGTCTTTGCAGCCTCTTTAAAATGAACTCTCACTCAGTTCTTACAGCCACAAAGAATCCAAAGATCAAACCTTTGGCTGCTCGGGTACCTTATTCATGTAAGTTCAATAAGTATCACCAAACTCACCATTTACTGATTCACTAACAGAAAGTTTTCAGGCCCTGACCATGTTTGAGCCGGCTTATGTCATTCCAAAAGCTCAGTTTAGTGTAGTGTGAGAGTCATTTTCAGTATAATAGTTTCATAGTTTCCATAGTCCATAGTTTTAGTATTACCAGCTGAATCCCACAGACAGTAAACATTGAAGTGTTGACACTTCCTCTGTGGAGCTCCTGTTCTCCTTGATGGGTTCCACACCCCGGATCACCTAACGACAACATTAACACCGTCTGAAACGTCCCTGCAGCGTCCATACAGAGACACAATGCACAACACTAACAATAGATCCACTACTGTTTGAAATGCATCACAGCTGTCAAATGTTGTTGTGTACTTGATGTGGTCACTGAGTTTCAGTGAGTTGGAACTAAACTTATGTAACCCTGATTCTAACAAGCAAGCAGTAAGCTCTTGACTCTCTGAACAGGGCAATCATTCTTAAGAAAATGCACTTCCTGGTTTAATTTGAATTTCACAAATGATTTTTTTTCTGTCTGTCCAAACCTTTTAGTCCAAAAAATACCAAAGATACATATAAAAATGAACATTTGCTATTTAAACAGAGACACAAGACTACAGCTGCAGTAACTAATCTCCGTCCATATTAACGCGTCTCAACACAACACATATCACATGAGCAATCACACACACTGGGTATGTGCGTGCCGGTATAAAGAGGAAGCAGATTGTCTGATGTTACCATGTGGTTGAAAATCATGGATGTATAAGTTTGAAATACAGAAAATACTTTGGAGAAACAACAATAACGGTGAAAAAAAACAGGGATTTATTAGCTTAGACCAAGGAGGAGGTGGAACTGTTACCGGAAGGTCTGTAAGCTACCTAACCGATAAGACGTGCGTCCTCGTTTCCAAAGGTCTCCGTTTGTGTCCGTCCAGATTACAAAGCAACCCTGGAGTTTGTAAACCAAAACAGGGGCAGCATTGTTTCCAAATGTCTCCATTTTAGGGGGTCAAAAAACCTTGTAGTATTGTGGACGCTTGGCGCAAACGTAGCAAAAGATATTCATTTTTAAATCAAAACTGTAGTAGCGTACAGTAGATGTAGCCTGAAGCAGTGGAAGCACTGGTGGAAGCTTACTGACTGGGGACAGCCCAATGGTCCCACAGCCCTATGTTCCCACAGCCCAATGGTCCCACAGCCCTATGTTCCCACAGCCCTATGTACCCACAGCCCAATGGTCCCACAGCCCTATGTTCCCACAATTCTAAGAATTTTTTTTTTTCACTGAAAATTAGGCCCTATATTCCCACAGCTTTCTAGGAGATTTTCAAAATGAGGTCTTGTGTTCCTACATTTCCCTTCAATTTAAGCCCTATCCTCCCACATGTTAGGGGTTAGGTTTAGGGGGATAAAATATGATACAAATTTATGAAAAAGGAAATGTGGGAACTGTGGGAACATAGGGCCTAATCTTGAAAAAAAATCTTGTTGGAACATAGGCATGCTCCTGACTGACTGACAGTTTACTCACATGCAGTACCCTGACTGCTTCTGATCAGTTGCGAGCATGTCTGCTTAGCTGTCACAATGGACAAGCACAACCTTGCAAGGTAAGAGAGGACTGAAAACCTTTACATGGGTAACTATACAGGCCATTAATAGAGATAATGTTCACCCCTCCAAGTGACTGGGCCAACAGAGGAGATTGATATTCTTATCACAAGCATTGGTAATGCGTTCGGTCCATATGTGACCATGAAAACGTACCAGGTTTAGACATGAGTTAGACTTCTGCAGCTGCAGTTCCATACGTGCCATTGCTGCGGGGCTTTTGCATTTTAGCATTATAAGTTTATTTGGCAAAGGAAATTCAACATGGCAGACATTGAGGATTGATTTAAGAAATCCCCAACCGTAGCATTTCTCTTTACTTAGTCATCTTTTACAAACTTTACATTCTACAATCGGATCTGGAACAGTTGAATTTCATTGCTGACAGAGCAAGTAGTCTCCCCCAACAGATGGCAACTTTATGTTGTTATCACTGAATTTTATTAAAATCAGGTTGGGAACACAATCGTGGAAATCCCACGTTGACCCATTCAAACCAAAAGCAGTCTTTGTTATGTCCCGTGTTGCCATCGAACAGTCAACATTTTTTTTCCACCCTGCTAGCTTTAAACCATCCTTACTGACCTCAATTTGCATTTGAACACAACAACAAGCTTTGAAACGACATACCGTGACGATGGAAACATCACTGCTGAAGGAGTGGCTGGATCAGCACTGAACCACATGTCAGGACTGGCTCTTATCTCTCATATATGTGAAGCCATGAATGTCAAACATAAACTGAGATAGCGGTGACATTTTGATTCATTCGTCAGGTAAAAAAGTGTAGTTTACATACAGCAGACAGCAACGGAGGACTCGGATACATTGTACTTGGATGGTCAGCATGCATGCTAATGAAGACAACTTGTGACTGGTTCCAATACATTTTACATACGTCCCTTTATCATTGTAATTTAGTTTTGTCCAGAGAATCTGCATTTCCATTATTTAAACCAATGACATAATTTCTGCCTCCAAGGCATCTTTGACTCTTGAGAAATGTTTGAACTAAAACTATTCACAAAGCTGGGTGGGGTACGTCTCGGACACATCGTCAGTCTAACACATTCACACTCCATTTACACCTTTGGGCATTTTGGACTTCCAATTTACAGGACTTTGGGAGGAAAACGGAGCAAACAACTGTCACAGACATGTGGATGGCATACAAACTCAACACAAAAAGAATTCAAGTGTATTGTAACCTAGACGTACGCCGCCATTGTTAGTACTTTGTTTTGCACTTAGAATAAACAGATACAAGGCTGGGTTAGTCATCATTGGATTTTTAGACCAAACAGGTTTGTGGTCTTATTATATACTTGCAATAACTCTTATTAAAGTATTACCATGTGTTGAAATTAAACTTTTCCATCAAGTAGAAGCTGAACGAAGCGTGAACAACATGGCTGAACAGAATCTTAAATCAAGTTTACTGCAGAAACCTTGATTGGGTCGACTTAGAATATCTTTTTATTACTATTAAAAAGAAAGAATTAAAAACCAATTCTTCTCACATATAGCATGTTAAGGCCCTAGTTTCCATCTTGATAGCCTTAATAAGGGTTGAATGCAGTGTAGCTGAAAACATTTGGAGGAATACAACTTAAAACAAGGAATACAACTTAAAACACTGTTTAATTGAATATACTTTTTCAATACTTTTTAACAACTTTGCAGCATTTTAACTGTACTAATGAAGTTAAATGTGTTTGGTGTTTGCAACATTATCTGCTCAGCTGTGTCGATCCAAAACAAAGTGAGGGTATGGCCGGTTAAAAAAAAAAAAAAGAAGAAGGATTCATCTTTAAGGATTTGGTAATGAATGGGTAGAAAAGTAGCTCCATTCAGCTCCCTTCTCTTCTTTCTGTGCCCACCCTGCCCCCCAGCACACTATTACAATGAAGGACCCCATCCCCCCCAACAACACCCACATTAACACACATTAACACACACACTCCCAGCCCTGCCCCCTGAAGAACACAGGCAGGGGGGTGTGTATGGGTGGGTTTCCCCAACTATTTAAGCAGATTCCAACAGATGGTCGAGGAACTTTCCTCCGAGGGTCACGTTGCTCTTCTTCAACGGACCTGACTACTTCTTCATTTCTCTCCCCTTCCCTCCCCACAAAACTCTTTCAACTCGTAGGACAAGCAGTTTCTCTTCCGCTTCTGAAGGACCAAACTGAAATCCCCGAGGTTTCCCCAGGCCTTAAACCTTTTTCTCTGCAGTCTCAGATCCCCTAAAGACTAGACTGTCTTCCTTCACTTTGGACCCAGACACGTTTTGTCCTCCCCAGCGTTCCTCCACTGTGGGATCAGGCATCCAGCTCCTTCAACTCAGCGAGGACGGTGGAGCGAACCATGCCCTCCGACTTTCTAACGCCTTTCCTGGAACTGGATGAGGAGTTCTTCAAGGTGAGAGCGACCAATGACAACTTCAATGTTCGATAAATATCTACCAACATGCCAAATCTTACTCGTCTGTCTCCTCTGTGATCAGCTTATGCTCTTGATTGATGAATCTTAATTATGGCAATGCTAGAGTAAATCATTAATGCCCTTTGTGTTTTAACGTTGGGAATGATAATTAAGTGATGAAAAGTTGTAGAACTAATACCTAATTAAAGACTTAAACAGATGAAGTGTGTTACTTTGGATGTATCTTAACTTTCTTTGGGGAGATGACTCATTAATAATGCAAGAAATAATGGTGGTTTGGGGAAAATCTAGATTGGCTTTTCATTTTATCTGCAATGTTTGGTTTGAAAGGTATTTGTGTAAAAGAAATCTACTAAATCTATTGTATATATAATATGTCTTGTAAACTTTACAGGAAAAGTGAAAATCTAGGGTGGGATTTTTTTTTATTTTAAGATTTTTAAACCACAAGGTTATACCTGCAAGAAAGGTTTATGTTTGTGTTTTGGGACCGGTGTACACATTTATATTACATTCATAGTTTCATATATGTATAATACTAACTGGAATTAGTTGGTTTTGTCTTTGTGCATGCGTATTCTACTTTAACACATATTTTTATGTTTAATAAAAGCTTCTAATCCCATTAAGCTAAAACAAACATGTACCCCAAGCCCTAATTTATTAATTTTTTTAAGATTAAACAGAGTCCAACTTCCCAAGTAAATGTTTCCCAGTTGCTTTAGCTGCAGCTTTTCAAATCTCCTTTCAGCTCGACTTGGCCCTGCCAGTCTCGCTCCAGCGCTCCAGGAATGCAGAAAGCTCACATCTATTCTTCTCCTTTTGTGTGACAGAATTTCCGCGGCCTGGAGGCGACAGATGGCTCGCCTACCGGCTCACAGCCTCAACGGCAGCAGCACAGCCAACGAGTCCTGGGCTTCCAGCGTCGCCATTCTCTGTGCCCCGTGACCCTCCCCAACTCCAAGTTCAACAGCGGCGCCAGCAGCAGCAGCAGCAGCAGCAGCTCTGATGTGATTGACTCAGTCGGCTGGGGGCTCAACGCGGCCTCCAGCCAGCAGTGGAGCGGGGAAAGTCAGCTTCCTCTCTCCTCACTCAGCCACATCCCCTTCAGAGTCGACCGCTCTGTCAGCATGATCGAGGGCGGCAGCTTGGGAGCCAGAGAGGAAAAAATGGCTAACTTAGCCCCAAAACTGCTGCTCCCTCCGCCTGGCTTCGGCCTCAGCAACAGCTCCCTCTCCTCCCTCGCTTCCCCGTCTGCCTCCAGACCCCAGGCTCCCTCGCCTCACATCTCCACCCGGTACAAGACCGAACTCTGCCGCACCTACGAGGAAAGCGGCACCTGCAAGTACGGCGCCAAGTGCCAGTTCGCCCACGGCATGGACGAGCTCAGAGGCCTGTGCAGGCACCCCAAGTACAAGACGGAGCCGTGCCGCACTTTCCACACGATAGGCTTCTGCCCGTACGGCGCCCGCTGCCACTTCATCCACAACGCCGACGAGATCCTGGACGGCAACGCTGGCGCGCCTCCGCAGAAACAGAAGCTGAGGCCTCCTCCGCTGCGTCACAGCTTCAGCTTCGCGGGCTTCTCCTCCTTGCCGCAGACTTTCCAAGCGCTCGAGGAGTTGCAGCCTTCCTCCCTCCTCTTCGCACGGGCCTCCTCTGTCTCCCCTCCCCCGTCCTCCACAGGGAGCCCCGAGCTCCTGTCCCCTCTCTTCCCCGAGCCAGGGGCGCTGAAGCATTGTCCCTACCCCTTCTCTGGCATCAGCGACCTGGGAGGCGACAGTGGCGATTCGGCGCCACGATTCTATGCTGTGACCGAGTCGGTCAGCGCCAGGTGTCCCACCAAAAATCCAAACCTCCCTTACCGCCTCCCCCAGCAGCTGCCGGTGCCCCTGAGCAGCCTCCCCGGCCTTCAGCGCTGCTCCTCGGCCGACTCGCTCTCCGAGGAGGGCTACACCTCCTCCTGCTCCCTCAGCTCTTCCTCCAGCGGCACGGAGTCGCCAAGCTTCGAGGGCCGACGCCTGCCCATCTTTAGCCGGCTGTCTGTCACAGACGAGTAGGGGGAGGGTTTTACTGTCAGGCTGAATTTAATCAGGGACCTCTAATTGTTTAAACTCTATGTGACGAGAATGTGATAGTTGGGTTGTTGTTTTTTTGCCTAGTCCGAAAACCAAAAAGCAGCTTTGACCTATTTTTTTTCTATGCACAATATAGGGTCTAAATAAAGCAGAAACTTCATTATCACAAGATTTTGAAAACAGTTAAAGAGTTAAAATACAAGTCACAATGGAGTCAAACATTAGGGTTTCAGTCCCTCCCTAGATCCAGCTAGGTAAACGTACCTAACTTTGTGCATATTGCATTTCTCATCCAAGCAGTTGTAGCGCTGCTCAGTGTTCGTCCAATTTTAGCTGACTTCTTTTGTGTTTTTTTTTTTATTTTTTTTATAAGGTTGTCCTTTTACGCCATTGTTACTGCTGTATACTGTTGTATACTCATTTTTTAAAAGAGAATACTTGTAGGGTACTTCACTTAGCTCGGCATTTGCTCAAAACGCTATCCCTACTCAGTGGGAGCTTCTGTGTGAGAATCCCTGGTACCCAGATTGAAGAAGGATTTGAAGATGTATGAATGGTGTGCTTTCCGCTTTTCCACAGATCTTATTTGTTATTTTTACTCCTTACAAACAGTTTATAGTGATGCCAACCTGCAGCTCTTCTCCAGTCACATGAGGGCTCTCCAACTGTATGAAACCAACCTCCTGTCCACGAGTAAGAGGGTTAAAGAACTCTATATGCTGTTACTGATTGATTGATTGATTGATTGATTGATTGATTGATTGATTAATTGATTGGATGTATGGCTGTGGCCACTTGATTGTATATGTCAGCCATTTTAACTGCCTGGCAAGGATTCAGCTAAACTGCCTCAGCAACAAATGGTATGGCAACCCACTGACTCACTAGTTACCAAAGTTGATGTTAGAGTTCCCCTAACCGACTAGTACTGTTAACACCCAGCCTAGCCTTTAACCACGAAAGAAAGTATGCAGTGTTATGATTATTGTTGTTATAGCGTAACACTTTTGTAGACTTATTTATTGTTTTTTTTTAATTAAGTTGTTGAGTTTGCTTTGTGATTGTGTTTGTGCATTTTTTTTATAATCCTAGAGAAATTATGCTTTACGACTGTATTCATAATGTCCATCTGCTTGGTTTATACTATCCAGTAGCTTTAAGAAGGCTCGCGGAGGGGAGAGGAGAGGAGAGGAAAGGAAAGGAGAGGAGGAGAAACTTTTTGGCATTCTATATGTATGTTGCCTTATTGGCTAATAGGCCGGCAGAAATCAAGACTCACTGAGGTTTCACATCAAAAGCAGCTGGATAAGTAAGTCAGCGGTTTCTCTCTTCGAATGGAGACGCCGACTGATGATCTTTAGCATGTCTGCTGTTGGCGTGAGCGTACAGTGAGTCTACTCTCCTCTCCGTCACGCCTCACACACCTGACTGTAATAACCTTTTTCTCCAATTGTTAAGTGCTGTTATCTAAATACGAAGCAAAGCGGTGGTGAAAGAGTGGTTTCCGCCACACATTCGTGGCCTCAGTGTGAGTCAGCAGTTGTAAATAGAAATGTGGATACACAATGATCATCCGTTTGGCAGCGACATAAAAATGTGTCAAAAAATGTTCATCTTAGAAAAGAGAAAAGCTAACAATACATCATACGTGTGTGATTTATCAGGGCTGCTGTATTGCTACGTTGTGGTCATAGTGTGTGGAAACTACCGTTTTTAAAAGAAAACCTGTGTGCTATCTTCTTCTCTTGTTGTAGGCAAACGGGGGAAAAGGAGACCTTTCTGTACAGTTGATTTGTATCTATCAGAGTTGCCTGGATGACAATGTGTTTGTAGGTCGACCGCTGTTGCACGCTAGCTAGCTAGCTCTCTGAGCGGCAGGTGAAATCAAGCGAGTTAAAATGAAATCAGGCAAGATTTTTTGTATTATTATTGTTTGTTTTTGTCATGAAATCAGAAACTCGACCTGCCCCGAAGAGACGCTCGCTGTTGCTGTAGCTAATTGTTAGCTCGACCTGGCAACAAGCCGTTTCTGTAACTTTTGTTAACTTAAAAGTCTTATTTATTTTGTTTTTCAAAGCGAAAACCTATATTGTGGTGTTTGATATTGTGTTTTTTTTGTTTTTTTTTCTTGTTTTTTTACATAATTTAAGTGCATTTATTGTTTACATTCCACGGGTTATGTTGACGACCTAGCTCTTTATCTTAATATATTTGTCCCATTTTATTTCAAAATAAAAGTCTTTGAAAAATGAAAGCGCAGTATCTTGTATCTCATTTCACGATTGTGTCATTCTGAAGGGATTTTATTAAATTAGGAATGTTTTAGCATTCAAGAGATTTCATTTCAAGCGATTCCAATGGCGCAGACAAATTTCCAATATCGGAATGAAATCCTGAGAGTCTTGCTGGAGTGGAGGCGCGCTCCCGTCGTCAATAGTGTGGTTTAAGATTGGGCATAGAACTCAGCCAGATCTATCTTAAGTCAGTCTTTTTCCCGTCTTGATATTCTGAAAAAATAAAAAAAAATCATGTTTGATATTATCGTAACTTTTAAGTCTTGGTAAAGTTAAATAGTGGCCTTGTAAATTGTGACCCTGCAAGACCCCCAGTCTTTGCTAAACTTTCTAGTCTGTGACTTAACAACTCACTGACATTATGACAGATTGCCTGTAGATGTGAGACAGAGACAAGAAGACTTTCAAAGTCTTCTAGTGTATGGTGGGCATTAGGTCTTTTGAAATCTTGAGTAACTTACGAGTCAAAAACTGAATAAAACTTGAGGGAAATAGCATGCAACATAAGAACGAAATCAAACACTTTAAACTTTAAGCACTTTACTTAGCTCTTTCACCCTCATCTCCCACATAAACTTTTAATTCTGATGCACATCGACCACACTGAGACTTCAGGCCCCTGTCTCCCATTCTCCCCCTCTGCTCATTCTCATCTCTACCAAACACTTCCCTTAGCTCTTGCATCATTATGCAGTTTTCTGCAAGATTGTTGTCTCATGATGACTCTGAGGGAAACGGTCAATCTGACTCTGATGAGCTCAGCTAGACAAGCAGCACAATTAAAGGCACTTCTACCTTCTGCAGAGAAGAAGATCCAGACAGTGAGAAGACGCAGGAACATAAGTGGTGTGGGTTTCAGTGCTGAAATAAACTCACACACTTCTCAGTACAAACTTAATTTGTCTTTGGACCTTTTGCTTTTATATACTAACTGCTTATAAATAAATGGCTTCCATCCACAGTATTTCTTTGTGTTTCTTGAGTCAGATTCCTTGTAAAAAAAACAACTATTGAACAACACAAATGTTGATTTTCGGGCGAAGCGTTCCCACGAGCATCACTTTAAAATTCTGCTACTGCGTTTAGGTCCTTTACGATCATCTGGGTCTCACTGACGCACAAAAGGACCAAAGATTAACTCTTTCTCTTACTTGCGTTCAGCGAAATCTCCCGGCCCTCCCCTCTGTGTGTGTGTGTGTTTATGTGTGTGTGTTGTGTGGGAAGAGGAGTGAGTTTTGTTGCAACTCGTCTAAACAGACCAATTTAGAGTGAGTGACACTGAGGACAATGTTTGGGCAACAGATGCTCGAACAAAGACTTCCCAGCACACAATGGGGCACAGAGATACTTGTGACTGATTTCCATCTATTCACACAAAGTGGAGCAGAAGTTGACGTCCTCCCCTGTGTGTGTGTGTGTTTCTTTTTGTTTTTTTTTTTTTTTGTGTGTGTGTGTGTGTGTGTGTGTGTGTGTGTGTGTGTGTGTGTGTGTGTGTGTGTGTGTGTCCCACAAATAAGTGTGTGTTGGTTGTGTTAAAACTACCGTTTTAATTTTGTAGCTGGTGCAGGTTGGGCTAATTAGGTCAACTGTTGGGCAGTTTCATCTATAACAACAGATTATGTTTATAACATGATCTCGACAAATAACTAATATGTAGTTTTTAAAATTTTAATCTGTAGTAACTGCAGCTGTCAGATGAATATATAATGGATTAAAAAAGAATGAGGCCTACATTTCCCTGTGAGATGTACTGTAGTAAAATTAAAACTACCTTCAACATTTTACTGAAATCACACTGGAACCTCAACTGAATTTTGCGTGTGTGTGCGTGTGTGTGTGTGTGTGTGTGTGTGTGTGTGTGTTGGCATTCAGCTGTGGGTAGGCTGAGGATTTCCCTCTGGTGAATGAATAACAGAAGAGTGAAACAGGAGCAGACTCCCACAACCCCCATGGCTACTTACCATTCAATACCCGTGGCTGTGTGTGTGTTTGTGTGTGTGTTTGTGTGTGTGTGTAAGACCTTAAAAAGGCCAAGGGCCATCCCCGTGCAGCCCATCGACCCCTCCCTCCCCTCCTGGTCATGCAGGCTCTTTGTGTCTCCCTGCTTTCCCTTTTCAGTCGAACATCTGTATGCTAATGCAGCTCAATGGGAATGGACTAGAATTATTCTGGGAGAGAGGGTGAGGGGTGGCTTCCCTGTGTGTGTGTGTGTGTGTGTGTGTGTGTGTGTGTGTGTGTGTGTGTGTGTGTGTGTGTGTGTGGTTGTGTGCGCCCCACAAATAGGACAGTTGTATAGAGTTGAAGTAGAAGCTGAAATCAAGCCTCTGCCTGAAGAACACAGACATGACATAACATGACATGACTTTAGATGAAGCGTTGAGTCTGAAGCTGTTTTCTCACATGAACTCCTGGACAATGTCCAAGGAATCAGGTCCTGACATTGTCTGAAATTTCCCTCTCTCACATGTGGCACGCAACAGGAGATAGTCCGTGTCAGATATTGGACTGGAAATACTGTAGTAGTAGTATATATGTAGAAATATGTTTTGGTTTAGGCGAGCCAGGTAGCCAGTTCGTAAATCTGGTCACAAACATCCACGTCTCATGCCGTTCATTGAATTTGTCTGATGATTTCGCCGGCGTCTCTCAAGTTAGACATTTTGGTTGCCATCTTCGTGTAAATGACCATCCTTCACCCTTGGATGTTTGTTTGTTGGTTTCTGGTTTGCTGCAAGCCGCATGATAGAAACCTCATCAACGCGCCCACTCGCTTGCTGTGAATTCTCTCACTTTGGCCGCAATCGGACATTACACAGACTTAAAGACTGTTTAACATCCAGCCCAACTGAGCGGCAAGAGACTCAAACAAATCACGAACCGGCTACGTGACCACGGTGTAAGCCTTCTGCACGCTGTACCCAGGCGCAACCCCCTCGCCAAAACCAAACAGAGTATTTAAAGAACGCATGTGACACGGACAATCTCCTGTTGCGCTCCACATGTGTCAAAGGGAAACTTTGGACAATGTCAGCACCTGGACGAAGACGCTGGATTTTGTCACCCATCACCTACATTGGAAGCACATTAAAAACTGTAATACAAACTATATTATAACTGCTGTTAGGTGCTATAAACCCACCCAAGCAGCAGAAAAAAACATCCAGTACCTTCAGTGCATGTTCTAAACTATTCATGTGAAGTAGTGAATTAACCGTTGTGTTGTCTTCCCATTGAAAAACAAGCAACTTTTGTTTTTTCTGGGTCAAGTTTTGAAATCAAAACTTATTTTTTTCCACACTTTTATCACTTTTTTGTCCAAGTTTTTTTTGTCACTTTTGCCGTTTGTTTCTGTGCTTTTTTTTGACATTTCTTCTTCTTTTTTTGCGCCACGTTTTTGAAGCTTTTTCCAACAATTTTATAATTTTTTTTAATTCTTTTCCTTCAAATGCTATAAAATTGAATAAAACACCAAAATTCAATGAAAGTAGTGAACTGATCTTTTATTTTACTTGTGAAGAGCGTTGCAGGGAACCATCCACGTTATTGTTTTTTTGGACAATTCGGTTGAAAGAAACTGCAGCAGTTGCACGGAGGGGAAAAAAGATATTTCATGACACAATTTCCATAAATGTGACCGATTCTAACGTTTGTTCATAATCACAGAGCTTCTCTCATTACAGAATATATTTCTTTGAGCACTAACATCCACTAATAAAAAATAAAGAGAAGAAAAAAGTAGAGGAAAAAAAAAACCCAGGGGCTAAAAAGAGAGAGAGAGGTGGTGCCATCTTGTGGAAGCTTTAGCGAAATACTGTATGCTAATGCAGCTCAATGGGAATGGACTAGAATTATTCTGGGAAAGAGGGTGAGGGGTGGCTTCTGTGTGTGTGTGTGTGTGTGTGTGTGTGTGTGTGTGTGTGTGTGTGTGTGTGTGTGTGTGTGTGTGTGTGTGTGTGTGTGTGTGTGTGTGTGTGTGTGTGTGTGTTTGTGTTTGTGTGCCATTTTTAGCGGCAGCTTTACATCATTAGCATTGCATTATTGTCGGCATTGATTTACATTGTGTTTTTTTGTACATTAAGTACAGTTATTCAATACTCCAGGTTATGATTATCATCATGATTGTTTTATAATGTTTTGTAGAAATATTTTTTGCACGTGACGCAAAACGTGACGTAGCTCCATTTGTTCCGTAAAAGAAACTTTAAAATGTTACATGTTAGAAATTATTGATTAGTCCAAATGTTGTAGTTAAAGTGTAAATTCTGCAAATGTGTCCCACCTCAAACTGTATTTGAGTCACATGAGCGATCAAATAAGGGAATTGGCATTTATGTGTGCGTGCAGTTTTTAAAATCTGCTGACCCACCTTTTTATTTATTAACCACTTCAGTTATTTAATCAGTGCAATGCTTTAAGGATGTAACACACTCTTAGACCTTCCCAGCACAGCCACGTGATTTACTCACTGCTACTTTGTACTTCCTCTACTAGATCTCAGAGGTAAATATTGTACTTTTTACTCCACTACATTTGTCTGACAGCTTTATTTACTTTCAGATGACAGTTTTTCCTTCCCTTCCTGTCCAGTGAAAACCATGTATCTCCAGATGTGTTGATGTTGAATGTTTGTGATAAACTGAGGGATGAAGTGTTCCTTAACGTGTTCTTAAATTCTTAAAATAAAGTCTTTAAAAAGCCTCTCGGATCAGCTGGAAAATGCATCATCACAAAGCTGAAAACAGGTTACAAAGAGATCACCTCCCGTTAGCATTCCACTGACTAGCATACATTTTGGCGCCAGTTTGACAGCGAATAACTTTACATCTGAAGCGTTTAAAGACTATTTGTCCGTTGTTTATTTCTAAAGAAACACGACAATGTATAAAAGGCTCCATTACCTTGTACCTCACGTTATGGCTCCGTAGCAGACGTTTTTATAACAATAGGCTAACGATTGTGCTATAACCAAGTGACTTACTGTCGCACAGTAGAGGAATTACCGTATAGTACAGGAGAAGCTCACAGGCAGTTTGGACTTACGTGAGCTGTTTAGGTTTAATTCCTAATGTTAACTAGCATGTTAGTGATCAGTAATTAGCCTGTGCCCATGTTATCTCCTTACATATACCTACACTCTCCGTCTCTGTAAGATTGGGAATGATTGAGATTTCTCTCGGCACAGCTACTAGAAGACTTCACACTTTCAGACAGGTTGCTCACATCACATCTAAGTTGGAGGCTGCTCAGTAAAGCAAGAGATCACTGCAAAAGTGCTTCTAATATCCTTCACTGGTCTCCGTCCAGAGCAACGGGCTCTGTTGGTCCATTTTATATATTTTTATTATATGTCAATGCAGCTGGATTGTGTCGTGACACCTTGTCTTTACTGACTTGTATTTTGGCACAGTTTGTCACCAGAGAGGTGTTTTCACATTCCTCTCCTGATGCGGGAGATGTGTGCGCACTTTCCTAATATCTGAGATTCAAACATACCGCAAGCTTTAGTTTGATATGTCAAAGATTCAAAAACCAACCGTTGTCTAATTAGCCTGGATGCCAGCCGAACATAGCCCCGCCCACAACATTTGAGGTCGGGAAGTTTGGTCTGGACTTGATCCGTTGTGGAACAACTATGCTCCGACCAAAGCAGTTTGGACCAATCAAATTGTCAGGGCGGGCTTTATACGATGATGGACAGATGATCAACTAACGTAATCAACCACGTCACCAAAGAGCGCTTGGGTTGAATTTGTTTACAACAAAGATGGCCGCCACTGGAGAATTGAGATGTGTAGATTCCGCCATCGCGTCTGTTATAGAAGATATCGACAGCGCATTCATTTAAGAGGAACAGAGAACCGCGATCACGTATGTACACACACACCCGTCCGCACGACACGGACACGGACACTGCCGCCTCTGCCTTTGCTCTGTCGAAGCCTGCCTTACCGTGCGTTCATGGACATCGGAAAAACGTTTTTCCGAGTGAAAACGTCACCATTCACGTCACTTCCTGTTGGGAATCAGAGGTGGGAAACTCGGGCTGGATTTTGATAACCGAGTTCCCCAGTTGGTGACGTGTTGTTGACAAAATGATGTTTGATGGAGGCGACTTTGGTTCACTGAACATATTTCAATGATAATAAACTGTTTATTGTGGACAAATGCCTCTGCCAAGAAACATACACAGACATAATATGTTTAAAATTATTCATAAATAGGCCTATGTATAAAAAAAAACCACATTATCCGTGTCTTTTCCCGTTGGTTGTCCAGCAGATAACACAAACAAACACCTGACAATGTGCTGTTTGGATGCTCGCATAACAAAACAGCAGAGAATCTTCTGTTATTGTGGCGTCCATGTTTTCACCCACCTGATGCTCTCGGCTACGGCCAACGCTTGGTGGCAGTCATGCAAAAAGTTGTTATGCCAAACGCCAATATAACAGAAGAAGAAGAACACGCATCCCGACCCAACACATTCTCACACCCAACTCGTAAAATAAGGACGTTCGGTCAGGAGCCTTTCTCGTTCTTATTTGACGTTAAAAGTCTCCTTTAGCGTCTCATGTAAACGTGCTTGGTCGCCACTATTGCCGTCCCTTTTTCGGAGAAAACAAAAACAAAAGAAAAACAACGGGGAAAGGACGCATCAAAAGCCGGGAAACACACGCCGGAGACGGGGAAACAAAACGCCACAGACCGGGGAAACAAAAGAAAAACAACGGGGAAAGGACGCCTCAAAAGCCGGGAAACAAAAAGCCACACGCAGGGCGCGAACCCGAGTCTCCTGAGTGAAAGTCCGGTGTTTTACCCATCCGCCACCCCAACCACCGTCCTTATGCAGCAATTTCCCCTTACACACCACTCGCTAAATCTCATCCAACTGCGGCTCTCCCCGGTACGTTACACAAATACGCTGAAGGGTGCCTTTTTCGTCGCATCAGACGCTGAAGGACACTGCCCAAACGTACTTATTTTACGAGTTCGGAATGAGAACGGGTTGCCCGACCATGTGAACGCTGCCAGGGGCGGTCCCTGTTATTCCGAGGTGGCATGAACGCAGCATTCGACTTGCAGATTCTGTGACGTCTGTCTCCGTTGCTCTGATTGGTTGTAGGTCTATCCGTTGCTCTGATTGGTTGTAGGTCTATCCGTTGCTCTGATTGGTTGTAGGTCTATCCGTTGCTCCGATTGGTTGGAGGTCTATCCAATTGACTGCAGAGGCATTATTCTTTCCTGGTTTGGTTGAAACACGCCCCATAATTACAGCCCAATGGAGCAGCATCTGACTCATATTCTGACTAGAATCTGAGTATGACGACGTCAGGCTACTGTCTAAAATGCAAAAGTTGGAAAAGAAACCTGAAACCTCCAGCGCAGAGCCTGTCAGTAAAGACAGCGAAAACACACCATCATCGTAGCTGTCAGCCACTGCCAGCTACAAGCTAACACACAACATCAAATAAAAGATGATAACTACACTTACCATTCTGATACGTCTTTCGTGCACAACAGACTCTTCATCTGAGTCTGGATCTGACTGGCGCCAGGTTGGTTAACATGGGCAGCGAAGTGTCAAATGTCAAATGTTTGTGTCCTGTCTGAACCCGGCCGAGGCTCAAACATGTCTGGCTGAATCTCTCCAGTGTTTCTAGTGTAGGACTATTATTTTAATCAATTAGTTGTTTGCTCTATAAAATGTCAGAAAAATCGATCAGTGTTTCCCAAAGTCCCAAGATGACATCCTCAAATGTCTTGTTTTGTCCACAACTCAAAGATGTTCAGTTCAGAAAAGTTTGACCTTTTTTTTTTCATTAAAAAAATGACTCAAACCGATTCAATCGATTCCCAAAATAATATGTGCGTAATTTAATGTTTGTAATTTAATAGTTGACAATTAATTGATTAATCTTTGCAGGTCGAGTTTTTAGCCATCTTAATGCCCGCTGCTCTTTCACCGGTCAAAAACACAAAATAAAAAGAGTAGATATGCTTCCCCCTGCCCCTTTTAGAGTTTATTTTTACTTTTCATGAGGGAAAACCAAGTTCAGCAAAATATGGTAACACTTTACTTGAAGGTATCTACATAAGAGTGACATGACACTGTCATATATACATGACAAAAACCGAATGACACTTACTAAAAGAAGCGTTATGTCCTAAACGTTTATGACTTGTTTATAATGTTTATGACACGTTCATGACAGTGTCATGTCACTCTTATGTAGATACCTTCAAGTAAAGTGTAACCCAAAATATTAATTGAGTATTTTTACATACTTTAAAATGTCTAATGGGGGGACTTTAAAGCAAGACAACGTAACTTTTCCCACTTCGGTCCCCCTACAGGTTGTCTACACGAGCTGTAGTTCCAATGAGGCAACCTGTAGGGGGACCGAAGAGGGAAAAGTTACATTGTGTTGCTTTAAGTAAGAGTTAAAAATGTTTACAAATGCAACATTTTAAACATATGTGCTTCCAACTTTATCATAGTGTGCCGTTGTGTGTTATAAAGCATGTCATTGTTTACATTTTTATGTGTATTTTTTTTCTCTTCGTCATTCTATTTACCAGTTGGTCGGAGCTGTTGCCTCTGCTGGAAAACAAATATGGCAATATGACAAGTGTTACATGTTTGAGAATATCGTGTTCCCCATCACCGTCAAGCGGCGTCCCCCCACCTCCCAACCCCAGCCCCCGCAGGACTGCTGCCCCGGCTGGCACAAAGCGCCCGGGGTCAACATCCTGGCTCAGCTGTACCACGAACCCATCACCTCAGAGACCCACTACAGCTACTTCAAGATCATCGTCAACCCCCTGGGCTGTGTTCATCCTGAACAACACATTCTCACACCCAACTCGTAAAATAAGGACGTTCGGTCAGGAGCCTTTCTCGTTCTTATTTGACGTTAAAAGTCTCCTTTAGCGTCTCATGTAAACGTGCTTGGTCGCCACTATTGCTGTCCCTTTTTCGTCCCTTTTGACGCGCTTGGTCGGGACGGGTGAACGGAATCGCGGAGGTTGGGTTTAGGAGAAAAACAACGGGGAAAGGACGCCTCAAAAGCCGGGAAACACACGCCGGAGACGGGGAAACAAAACGCCACACGCGGGGCGCGAAACCGGGTCTCCTGAGTGAAAGTCCGGTGTTTTACCCATCCGCCTCCCCAACCACTGTCCTTCTGCAGCAATTTCCCAACCACTCGCTAAATCTCATCGAAGATGAAGGCGAATACGCCGAAGGGTGCCTTTTTTCGTGGCATCAGACGCTGAAGGACACTGCCCAAACGTACTTATTTTACGAGTTCGGAATGAGAGCGGGTTGTCCTGAACGTCCACGGACTGCAGAGCTCACAGAACGGCTGCTCCTGGGTCGACAGGAATATAGCACGGATGTACCACACAAGGTAGACTGATGCTTGTGTACTTTCTAATCAAATCATAGGGCTGATTTAAACTGGGTTTCATTTCTGGGGAGAATTCATCTACATCAGGGGTCTTCAAAGTTTTTAGGCCAAGGTCCCCTTAGTCTATATCCACGACGTTCCACCTCCGGGATTGCTCCGCCGGATTTCACTCATTTAGGCCGGATGTCCGTCCCCTTCCTCTGTCTCTGTGTTGGCGTTCTAACCTCCGGTGGATTTGTGAGGACTATGGTTAACTGCTCCTCAGATCTCTGCAGGGTAAATCCAGACAGCTAGCTAGACTATCTGTCCAATCTGAGATTTCTGTTGCACGACTAAAACTACTTTTGAACTGCTTCTGATGTACTTGAACGTCCCACCAAAACAAGTTCCTTCCCGAGGCTATGTGGTGTAGGGGTGTGTGTGTGTGTGTGTGTGTGTGTGTGTGTGTGTGTGTGTGTGTGTGTGTGTGTGTGTTGCAAAATACTTTTTCACATCAAGGACCCCTAAACTGACACAAATTAGACCACCGTTAATTTTCTCATTGCATGCATGTTTTAATACTGTCACCACATAAAACAGTAGGGTGTGTGCGTAGCAGTCTCTGGGGGAGGGTGCGGTGGAGCGAGTGAGAGAGTGACGGTGAATGCTGAGCGATGGGTCTGAGCAGAGGAGGGTTTAAGTTTATTAGCAAAGATATCAAATGAATGAACGGCAGAGTTTGCAGTTTTGTGTACTGTATCGGAAAGCTGTAGCAGAAAAAGTGAACACTCTGCACGCTGCGTTTATGGCACGATTAGGGAGTAATAATTGATGTTAAAGCTATAGTGTGTAGTTTCTGTCTCCCCCATGAGGAATTCTAAGTAATGACAACAACACTTTTGGCGTGTCCACATGATTTGCCACACACACACACACACACACACACACACAGTTGCTAGTAGCCAAGGAGGACACAGAGGATTAAAAAAAACATGATGGACTCTACAGAAGAGGTAATTATCTTCACTCAAGTTTCTGCAGATGCCACAATCTTTTGAACAAAGCCATACTGAGAAATCCAGAGAGAGTTGTGTGGAGCTGATTATCTTAATTGGCTTTGTAGCAACTCATTTGGCAACGGCTTGAATGTAACGGAAGTTCATTAATATCAAAAAGTTACGCACTCAGGCTTTAAGTGGACTGACGTTTTCCTGGCTCTTGCGTTCTAACCGATGCCCCATGATGATACAGTTGAAAACAGATATTTACATACACTTCAGAAAAAAAACACTGTCATACATTAAATCAGAGTAAACTTTTTCTGTTTTAGATCAATACATATTAACATATTTTTTGCATTTGTTAAATGTCAGAATCGAGCGAGGGAGAATTTTGATGTATTTTCTTTATGACTTTCATCAAAGTCAGAAGTATACATACACTTCCTTAGTATTTGGTAGAATTGTCCCGAAACTGTTTCACTTGGGCCAAACGTTTTGGGCATCCTTCCACAAGGACACTTTTTTTGCTTGAGTTAGTGTTTTTTGTTTGATACTTGGAATTGAAGTCACAAAACTAATCCCATAAATTTGGAGTTGTAGTGTTAACTGTGACCACCACAGAACAATTAACACGTCAGTGTTCTCGTTTCCAATTTTCAGTTAGTTCAATTCGTTTTACTTTGAAAGTATTGACTGGAAGTTGCATTGTCTCATCTTGTCTAACTTGACATGACTTGTTTAGGCGTAGTTTCTCACTGTGACCACTAGAGGGCAGTAAATACTCATTATATCTCATTGAAACATGTCACAGTCGGCTCCGTCAGTACCAAGAGAGACATGACGGCATTCTCCGCCAAAAAAACTGTTGTTTAAACAACTCTGAGTGCAAGTTTAACAAAACCTAATGTTACTAATGTTATTTGTAACAGTCACACTAATAATGATCAATAAATATTAAGATCAATAATGATTTTCCTGACATTAACAATGTGTTATCCACTAATTGAATGTAGCGTTGCAGTTCCTCGCTGTGACCACTGGAGGGCTGTAAACACTCATATACGTCAGCTGTCAGCTTCTGTCAGGCTAAAAATAATACCGTGCCGACACTTCCGGTGGAACCTTCACAATAAAACAATCAAAACCCATGCGTTATGTTCTTGTGTCCACACAAGTATGTAAATAAAGATGAACGAAACATTCACAACAGTTGTATTTAATGCAGGGCTATTTGAATACATTACATCATGCAGGGCTTTTAGTGTTTAATAATGTTATTAGCAGTACGGACAAGATATTAAATGATAAGATATGATTCAATACAATATATAGGGGTTAAATTGAAAAAACATAAGCCTGCTCGTTTGTCCGGATGTGCCTGCTTGCAGTCTAAATACGTCACATAAAATTTGATGAAATTGATGCTTTTGAAAACATGATATTTCTGACAATAAATGAAAGATTTTTGAAATGGCATGTCTATTTTGTCTCGGCGGAGCTGAGATGAGAACAATCAGAACACGGCAACAACCAGCGCAGCACTGCAGAAAATTCACCACTGCGGGTCAACTACATAACGCCTTTACTGTCTCCGACCGTCGGTAGGATTAACAGATAAAATGCCTTCTCCTAAAGCTAAAAACACCGTTCGCAGCGGTGGAAGCCCGGTGCAAGGGAGCTCCACCGGGAGCTACGAGTTCATGTCGCTGACCAAGCCGTGGAACCGGTTCTCGCTGTCGCATCTCCTCCAGCGACAGGGCTCCGAGCCTCTGAGCATCGGAGAGCCCCAATCGGTGCCGCGTGTGTGTGTGTGTGTGTGTGTGTGTGTGTGTGTGTGTGTGTGTGTGTGTGTGTGTGTGTGTGTGTGTGTGTGTGTTTTTAGATTAGATTAGATAATACTTTATTTATCCCACAATCGGGAAATTCACTTATTACAGCAGCAGTTTTTCCACAATAAAAACAAACCAACAAACAACCGAACAAACAAACAGGCAAACAACAGACAATGAGCAAAAAAAACACTGAATGAATGTAAAGTGGCATTATATAAAAAGTATTTAAGTAAAGTGAGGTGGCCATAGTGCAAAAAAAATACTGTAATGTAACAGCAAAAGTAATTAACCATAATATAAATTATATTTATATTTAAGTGTGACCATAATATAAATAATATTGAAAAAGTAAGTACTTGGAATGGAAAAGATATAAATACAGATGGAAAAATATAAATACAGATAATAAGAAATATATACATAGAGCCATGCTGAGTGGTGATTGAGACAGGACCCGAAAAAAAATAAAAATAACTACAACAATTATCGGGTGGTGTAGGTGTTGTAATAAAGAGAGAGAATGGGAGAAGGAAGTTTAAGTGAGGTGGACCTGGTCACCCCAGACCCAAATCTTCTCAGCTGTTGCTACTGTCATATGCTGCACTGTCTCTTCATGAGGCACATTATGTTTGGCACATTGTATGGGTCACTTCTTATATCATAACAAGGTAATACAATGTGTAATCAAGTGATGACTGATTAACAGTAATGTAAATGCTAAATGCCCTAATACCTGTTGATACTACAACAATGCAGAGTATAGGCTCTTAAACTTGCAGTTTTTCACATACCATGTAAGACTCAATTTCTTTGCACAAAACTCTCCAGAAAGTGCCTTTTAACGGTTTATTTTTCTAATTTTATTCCCAGGGGGGGGGGCATACCCCCAGACCCCCCTAGGGAGAGCCCCACCGCATAACAAATCCCAATTTATATATATATATATATATATATATATATATATATATATATATATATATACATATATATGATGAGTTGTGGTTGAGACAGTTATATTTCTTATTTATTTATATTTCACACACATGCACCCCTACTACTGTACCAATGGGAGCACAGCACTACTATTAGTTTGAAGAACATAGTGACAGAGACCGAAGTTTTAAAACATTTCTTCCATTAAAAGTCATTTATATTTTCCAAACATCACTCCACATGCAGCCATGAAGAAAAGCAGGTCAATTCATGCATTCAGCCACAGTGCTAACAAATGACCGCATCGTGTTGATTCAACAGAAATAATAAAAGCAATAGAAGTAATTTAAAAATAAATAAAAAAATTCAGCTGATTCATCTTTCTGTGACTTACTGCTGTTGTTCATAAGCTTGTTTTTCCGTTTGGGGTGCCGGTAATGAAATAAAGCGCGTTTGACTGTTTGTAACACTATTGTACAATAAAATAATAAATAAATAAAATATATATATTTTTAAGTTTTCCATATAAACTACAATTTAAAAAAATAATAACAAAATGAAAGAAAAAAAAATTAAATAAAGCTCGTTTCATTTACAAAAAACTACAAGCCCCAGCGGCAGCCTGAGCATGGCGTCACCGGAAGTTAGTCATTTTAGTATAAAGTCATTTCCGCGTCCTCTGGCGGTCCTTTCCTGTCTACGGCCTATCAGAAGATGGCGGTGCAAATCTCTAAGAAGAGGAAGGTTAGCGCTGTTTTATCCCTCTTTTACTCACACAGACAGTCCGTTTATCTACAAATGGCTTCGTGCTGTTTAGGATACACCCGCTCCGTGTTCACCGCGGGGTCAGTTGAGCTTGTGTACCTCCGATCCGAGGAGGATTAAACCAGATGCTGCCGGCGCCGCGTCCTCCTCATTTGGCTAAACTAGCATGGCTCCGGTCACCGCGGCCGGGAAGGAGACACGAGCCCCTACTTACTCAGCTAAAACTCAGCGGAGTTGTGTGCAAAAAAACAATTGTGTCAGACTTTTAAACCTTGTGAAACGTCTCCGCGTTAACTTAGTTTGTTGTAAGTATCCTAATGTGACTTAGTTAGTTTGTTAGCTGGTGAATTAGCTTCATAATCAAATGAACCGGGACCAGGCGAAAGACAGCGTTAGCTGAGGAAACATGTTGTAATTAACGTTAAATTGAAACAGCCAATGGCTGCAATTTAAGACAACGGTAACGTTAGTTAATTGACAGCAGCATCAATATGTGGCTGTAAGTCCTCGTAGTTGCACCTCACAACAGATATGACATGCGGCTCCAGTGTTTGTGCTAAGTTTAGGCATAAATAACGCGTGAAGTCGGCTAACTAACGCTACACACTTGATAAAGACAACGGGGCGAATGGGCGCATATATTATAACTTATAGTATTGCTGTCAATGCGTTTTTATTTTCACTCTGCAGCATTTTTTTTTTAGATTTAGCCTGTTCTGCATTGGCATGATCTAACTTAAAGCTAACCCACAATCCCTTTATTCAATGACTTATTAAAAGGGACATGAGCAGTGTCTCAGGTTGGGGTTTCCCCATTTTTTAGTTAAAAAACCTTAGATTTAGTTAAAAACCTCCTGAAACTCATTCATTGGCGTCATTCAGACCTTGCCTTGGTTCTGTCCCTCTGGGGGTGGTGGGGGGGGGGGATCGCTCTGTTTCATACTGCGTTACACGTTGGGTAAGCTGACCCTGTCCTCTCTCCTTAGTTCGTCTCAGACGGTATCTTCAAGGCCGAGCTGAACGAGTTCCTGACCCGAGAGCTCGCTGAGGATGGCTACTCCGGTGTGGAGGTGCGTGTGACTCCAACCAGGACTGAGATCATCATCCTGGCCACAAGGTGAGTCAAGCGTCCCAGCCTCTGTATGCTACACATGCAGTTACTTTTGGGGGCTATTCCCTTTTTATTATATAGTGACAGTGGATTGACAGGAAAGGGGGGGGAGAGAGATGGGATGACATGCAGCAAAGGGCCACAGGTTGGATTTGAAGGTTGTCTGGGAAGGGCTGCTGCGAAGGACTCAGCCTACATGGGGCGCACGCTCTTACTGGGTGAGCTAGAGGCCGCCCCTGCAGTTACTTTTTTTTTTTTTAAGAATTAGCTCAAGACGTTGCAAGTATGGAGTGTTTTTTTGCAGTGATTCAGTGAAGTTGAGTAGAATTCACAACCCAAACTAAAATATCTGTCGTACGGAGACCCGTGTTTGCTCTCAGGGAGGAAGTGTTGGTTCTGTGTCTCAGTTTTGGTCCCTTCGGTGATGATACGATGACGAGTCGGAACAGGACTCACTCTGGTTCTGGTGGTTGCTGGTTCAGGTCCACGTTCTGTGGTTCTGCTCCAGTTCCTCAGAGCAGCGAGTCCTCATGGTTGAAGACATCGAGGCATTTGTCTGAGAAGGGCTGAAGCAGCACACACAAACTGTTACCTGCTGAATGTACTGTAGTCAAGTTAATGGAGACAACCTGATAGTCTGACATGCCAATAAACTAACCAAAGCAAGGTGCTGCTGCTGGCAATAGAAGCTTCATTTTTAAAGGATAAATGACGCTAAGTTGTACCCAAACTAAAGCGCAACGCTCCTACTTGCTTTCACAGGATTTTATTGAACGTTTCTAATATTCCAGCACTGAAGTATTCTGTAAAATAGATTTTAATCTGTACTCCAATGTTTTTTCTTCGTTCTCCCAGGAATACAGTGTAACCCTAAATGTGTTAACTGTCTTTAGGACCCAGAATGTTCTGGGAGAGAAGGGCCGTCGGATCAGAGAGCTGACCGCTGTGGTCCAGAAGAGGTTTGGCTTCCCCGAGGGCAGCGTCGAGGTAAGACAGCCAGGGTGGTGGGGGGGGAAAAAATGAAGTGTTTACTCAAATATTTTAATTAGGGATGGTAATTTAGATTTTTAATTTTCCTGCGCGCCTAACATGCCACCGACAGCGCCAGTTAACCCGTCCAGGAGAGCCACAAACTCAGCAGGAAAAAAGCTCTTCAGACGCTAGCTAGTTAACTAGCTGTTACAGATTGTCGAGCCTCTTATTTCTTTTACAATGCAGAAAAAAAATAGATTTTTGATTTAATGCAGATAAAGAGAAGTTGTGTTGTTGCAGTATTTTTAACACTATTCAGCTGAAATAGATTAAATAATTATAGGTAGTTTGTCTAATCGGCGTAAAGTGAAGGCAACAAACCCGTGTATTGTAAATATAAAAATAGCTGCAAAACCTTTTTTACACTGCAACATATCATGTCTTTAACAAAATGTCATTCACACAGATCTGGATTTTATTGAACACAGTAGTTTCTAACACAGTTTTTAAATATGAAGACTCACTCAGTTTATTTGGAGAATAGAACTAATGCAGGTGCGAAAGGCTTCCGAATCTTGATTAGACCTCCCTTCAGTGATGATACGATGACGAGACAGAGCAGGACTCAGTCTGGTTCTGGTGGTTACTGGTTCAGGTCCACGTTCTGTGGTTCTGCTCCAGTTCCTCAGAGCAGCGAGTCCTTTCACATGAAGACACCGAGGCATTTGTCTGAGAAGGGTCAAAACGTTTCTAATTAAACTAAGCTAAGAATCATTGAGGTCTCCGACGAGAGCAGCATCGATATTTTGTGCACGTGTAGTCGAGGAAAACGGCAATTTTCATCTGCATTTAATCAAAACTTACAAGCACTCTGACCCAACGATGGGGTATAAAGTTGTTTTTGTCTCTAACCAGCAGTTTTTCTAGTAGCAGGATGTTTAACCTGTGAACTGTGTCCCCTCTCCGTTAGCTGTATGCTGAGAAGGTTGCCACCCGTGGTCTGTGCGCCATCGCTCAGGCAGAGTCTCTGCGCTACAAGCTGCTGGGAGGCCTGGCTGTGCGTAGGTAAGCAGCGTGTCCACTGGGTTTTAAAAGGTAGTAAATCAAATTAGTAAAAAATGAAGGCCATTTAAAGGTATTAAACGCCTTTTGAGGTATTCATTTTTTTAATGATTCTTTTTTTTTTTTTTTTTGTGTCCAAACTATGAGTTGTCCATTTGTTTTGTCTATTTGAGTTGATTTTGTAAAGTTTGTGATATTATATCCTATCCTGCATCGGCTGATAGCCTATTTCAGCCTGCCAAGGCAGACCCACATCAAGAGGTTGTCTTTCGAATTCCCTCTGCACGCTACAACCAAGCAGAGCGACGAAGAAGATAGCGGAGCTAGCTAATAGATTAAGCTTTTGCCGTATCTGGTCGGCAAAACTCCGAACACATCTTCCTTTTTTAAGAATGACTTCAGTGCCGTTCTTTTCTCAAAGAAAAGCTGAACTCAGCCGATTCCAAAGACCGCTGTTGGCCAGCAGCAGCAGCAGCTGTTTGTTTAAAAGTTGTTTGTATCCCACAAAGATGAACAGAGATCCTGAGTGGTGCATCACACAGATGGAGAGTATAGTGCAGACATTCCTCCAGGGCAAGCAGGTGGTATCTCAGCTGGTAAGAAAATCTTGTATAGGGACAGTAGAAGTGGATAGGTTATTCAGATTGATTAAGGACATGATAGCGGTCTCAGTGTGCAAGGTGGTTTAGTGCATTCTCCTTACAGTGTGGAAGTGTTATTGCTTTTACGTAAATTTATTTGAACAAGTTCTGAAAAAATCTACTATGTACTCCTAGCTCTCGAAGGAGACAGTGTTTCCTCTAGGATTGTTTTCTGCAGCGGGGTGGGTAGGGTTGGGCGGTATCCAAATTTTGATACTGTCAAACCTCCTCCCTATTTTACCGCGGTATATAGTATTACCGTGACTAATTAAAAGTTATGACGTAAGGCTCAGACAGCGTCACCAAACTGTTGGCTTGTGCACCGTTCAGAAACTGAATACCAAACACTAATCCTGAAACACTAATAACATAACAACTTACAAAACGACTTTCTCCTCCACACTGTCACGTGATGACAACCACACATAATTACATAAATTACATTTTGTGGGGTCCAAGCGGGGCAGACGTGTGCTGGGGGGGCAGCGGCGCGTGGACTAACTGCTGCTGGTTGGCGAGGAAAATCCTGTCTGCCTCTGCAGCCAGTGCCCGATAGTCTCTGGAGGAAGGTGTCTCTGTATTGAAACTGATAGCGTTGCTATTTTTAGACCCAGCAGTATACCGTATTACCGCCCAACCCTAGGGGTGGGGGTGTTGAACGTCAAAAAGTAACGTTACCTTAAAACGGCATACGTAGATCGCGTAGACCCCTCTGCGTCTATGCCGTAGCCTGACGTGCACCTCTCGAAAAATGTAACTATACGTCGTGGCCACGCACGTCGCTCGGCCGTGGCTTGGTAGCATTGCATGTCCCCACACTCATTTCCTGGTTCTCCTTCTCCATAAACGACGTGACATTAAGGAGAGGGGTAACTTTTCCTGCTACAGATTTGGTCAGAACAGTAGCCTGACACGCCAGACCCACATCCAGATTTTGGGTCTGGGAACTCCCCATTGGTCAGGGCTTAATCCGAGGGGCGGGGATAAACGGTTGTCTTTCAAATTCCCTTGTGCACGCAATAGGATAGCGCTACAACCAACCGGAGCAACGAAGAAGGAAGAGAAGCTAGTTGATAGATTAAACTTTTGCGTATCCGGTCGGCAGAACTCCGAACACATCTTCCTTTTCTTTTCTTTTTTTAAGAATGACTTCTGTACCGTTCTTTGTTTTTTTTCTCAAAGAAAAGCTGAACTCAAAGTCTTCCTGAAGACTGCTGTTCACCAGCAGCAGCCATAAGCCCCGCCCACCGACTCTATACACGATGTGATTGGCCTGACCAGAGTTTGGTTTTTCCAGCTCGCAAGTAAACAGTGCCTAGACCCCCCTGGCTGCAAAATAATTTTACTGCCGCTAGGGTGCGTCTAGATTTCTAAGCTAGAAGAAGAGGGGAGACACTTTGTTTCTCTCACTGTGCCTCTAGAGTCACAACTTGCTCCGAAGAAAATTGCCGTCACACTCTCACTTTCTCCCTCGTTCTATCACCCACTCCACATGTACACCTTCGGCCGGAGTTTGTTGGTCAGTTTTTGCAACGATGGTAGTAAAACTGGATCTGAACATTTAATTAATTTAGTTAATAGCCGTGAATAGTGATGTTGGCTAAATATGGTTTCTGTCCACAAAGAATCATTGTAATAACTGTAAAAAGGCAATAAACATAGAGCAGCTTTACATTTGTAATGTAACAAAGAAATATAGTTGTAGATCTGTTGCTGCTGTTGATCCAGTCATGTCCAGTAGAGGTAATTAAATGCCATCTGTCGTACGGAGCCTCGTGTTTGCTCTCAGGGAGGAAGTGTTGGTTAGGTGTCTCAGTTTTGGTCCCTTCTGTGATGATACGATGACGAGTCGGAGCAGGACTCGGTCTGGTTCTGGTGGTTACTGGTTCAGGTCCACGTTCTGTGGTTCTGCTCCAGTTCCTCAGAGCAGCGAGTCCTCTTGGTTGAAGACATCGAGGCATTTGTCTGAGAAGGGCTGAAGCAGCACACACAAACTGTTACCTGCTGACTGGAACATGGACATTAAGTAAATGGAGAGAAACTGACATTCAAAATATCGGTGACGCAAATTAAAACTGACAGGATTTACTTTAAGTTTTCGAATGACAGAAATGCAGTCTGTATCTGCATATCATCCATTAGTTCTTTGCGTTTAAACACAGCATAAACTCATCCTCCATGCAGTAAAGGATATAATTACTGGGTTCTGGACACCCTTTTGTAATTGGCTGTATGTGTAACCCCCCCCCTCCCTCCCCTCTGTCAGGGCTTGCTATGGTGTTCTGAGGTTCATCATGGAGAGCGGCGCCAAGGGCTGCGAGGTCGTGGTGTCCGGCAAGCTGAGGGGTCAGAGGGCCAAGTCCATGAAGTTCGTGGACGGCCTGATGATCCACAGCGGAGACCCCGTCAACTACTACGTCGACACAGCCGTCCGCCACGTCCTGTTGAGGCAGGGTGAGTACAGATGATCGGAGAGAAACAGTCGGAGGGTTTACTGTGAACTCCGCCTGTGACGCTTAACTTGATTATTGGTGCTGAAACCAAGTGATACTTCGGGGGAGGAGGCAGTTTTATTTTGGCCTTGATTAGGGATCAGAGGGATCAAACCCAAAAGGGATCAAACTTTATTCTTAATCGTCACATGAAAAATGACAAACCAATTGATTATCCGAAAACTCGGCAATTAATTTTAATTGACAATGAATGATTTCATTTCCAGCTCTGCTCTCCGTAGCTTAGCTTTTTGTTGGTGCTGATACATGTTTGTGCTCGTCGCCCGTTCTCAGGCGTGCTGGGCATCAAGGTGAAGATCATGCTGCCCTGGGACCCCAGCGGTAAGATCGGCCCCAAGAAGCCCCTGCCGGACCATGTCAGCATTGTGGAGCCCAAGGAGGAGTCCCTGCCCACCACACCCATTTCTGAGCAGAAGGGGACCAAGCCAGAGGTGCCCGTCATGCCCCAGGGTACACCTGTACCCACCGCATAAGAGGGTAAGAGACTGAAGGGGCCCATCACCAGCAGGCTGGCTTCATTATGGTGTGAAGAAGCCGTTACACAAGGGCCTTGTCATTGAATCCTTTTCTGTATTGCAATAGTGGTGAAATATCGGTTTTAAGATAATGGGCACCACAGACTCATCTTGATTAGGGAGGTAGCAAACGATCACGCTCATTGTTGATTACTTTCTCAATTAATAGATTAGTTTGGTCTATAAAATGCCAGAAAATGGTCAAAAAAATGTGGATCAGTCTTTCCCAAAGCCCAAGATGACGTCCTCAAATGTCTTTTCTCCAAAACTCAAAGATATCCATTTTACTGTCCCAGAGGAGAGAAGAATCTAGAACATATTCATATTTAACAAGCTGACCTCAGGATTTTGACCCTTTTTTTTTTCTCTTTTTCAAAAAATGACTCAGACTGCTTAATCGATTATCAAAGTATTGGCGATTTAATAGCTGACGATTAAACTATTAATCTTTGCAGCTATAATCCAGTTGTGAGAATATAGTTCTAATATGAATGTAGTCTCATTCATTAATGACAGTCTCTGTCCTGATGGTCCTGGGAATCTCAGTTCTTACATACTGTAGGCCTCGGTAGTGATGTAGGTGGCGCCTAATCTGTCCACTGAGGATATCCATGTAATAATAAACAGGCCATGAACAAAGACAGATAAGTCTGTTTTTGTCCCTTCGGTGATGATACGATGACGAGTCGGAACAGGACTCGGTCTGGTTCTGGTGGTTACTGGTTCAGGTCCACGTTCTGTGGTTCTGCTCCAGTTCTTCAGAGCAGCGAGTCCTCTTGGTTGAAGACATCGAGGCATTTGTCTGAGAAGGGTTGAAGCAGCACACATTAGCGGTTTCCAAATAATTGCAGTAGCAACTAAAGTGCAAATAAAACTAAATTCTACTCCAAAAAAAGCTTTGAATGAATACCTACTTTCACAGGATCTACTTGTAATCTATTGTTTTATATACATAAAATTGCCAGTAGGTTTAACTTTGTTTTTAACTGTAGAATAAATTGTAGGGTTGTTGAATATCTGGCTAAAATGGAAAAACTGAACCTAAAGTACATAAATGCGTCACAATGAATCATAATTTTGTAGGCCTTGTGATCTAAGTCATTGTAAAGTGATGAGGAAATTAATATTTTTTGCATTTTTGCTATTGGCTACAATTAACTGGTTTTGTCATTAATAAAATGTTCTGGTCAGCAGGATCAAATTACTCAAGTGTTTGAAGCTTGTTTTTTAAATTCCTTTTTGTTTTTTTGTCTTGCAGCTTTTCGTGTGCCACCAGATGGAAGCAAGACCCTCAGTTTTTTGTGTACAAAAACAATAAAAAATCTGGAAAATACACTCAGTGTTGTGGTCACTCTGTTGCAGATGAAAATGCAAGAGAATTACAAAGTTAGTTTGCTAGTTTCTCAAATGTTTAATGAAATACGAAGCTCTCTAAAAATAGAAAAACAGTCAAACATCGGAAGACTCAAATGTGACCAGCTCCTAAATGAGTGATTGGATATTGCACAGTGGAAATAAAATCTTACCCTGGTATGACAGCACACACACAATGGGGTTTTTACTGTGGAAAAACATGTATGCAATTTTACACAAATTAGCCAGTAAGCTGACTGTTGAGCTGAAAGTACATTTCTGAATACATCTGCTGTTTGTGTTCAGAACAGGTCAGTTTTGTAGAAGTCATTTGCACTCAAGTACCATTTCATATATCTTACCCAAAGAGTATATTATCTGATATTCTTGTTTCCTATTTATTTTTTTTTTTAAGTCAGTTTGGACACAACTTAACTTGTAGAATATGGTGGAAATTATTAGAGTATTTTATTTCCTTGTTTACACAGGGTAAAAGTGACTGTCTACCATATAATTGATTGAAAGTAACCGGAGTAAATGGGATGTCTCACTCTGCTTTATTCCCAGGTTCCATATGTGCAGCAGACTAGTTAACATAACTTTGTCATTTGATCTTGAAGAAATGCATTCCTGAATATATTACTTTGATCTATATGTAATACCATATTGATTTGAGTGTTTGCTCTATCTAGTATTGTCCATTTTTCTTAGTTAATTCATACATTTTAATTTCTCTATGCTGAAAGTTCATCCTATCCACAGCATCTTTCAAAACCACACTTAACCAACTTCTTCCATATAATATATGACAAAATGAAACTGTGGTTCCCAACCTTTCTGGTCTGAGGTCCCACCACGGCCCTGTCAGATGAACATACGTACCAATTCCCAATGTATGTTCCAAATTTATTCCAATACTATTTTTTTCGTACAACTGAACTGTCAATAAGGTTGGTTTGGCCAGAAATCGTACTGCTGCTGCTTGGAGTGAAGCTAAATGTTGCTATTACTTTTAGCTAACCACTTTGAACTGTTTAGTCAGAAGTTTTAGCTAAATATTTGAACGGTTTGGTCAGAGGTTTTAGCTAACTATTTGAACTGTTAAAAGTTTTAGCTAAATATTTGAATGGTTTAGTCAGAAGTTTTAGCTAAATATTTGAACGGTTTGGTCAGAAGTTTATAGCTAAATATTTGAACAGTTTGGTCAGAAGTTTTGGCTAAATATTTGAACAGTTTGGTCAGAAGTTTTAGCTAAATATTTGAATGGTTTAGTCAGACGTTTTAGCTAAATATTTGAACAGTTAAGTCAGAAGTTTTAGCTAAATATTTGAATGGTTTAGTCAGACGTTTTAGCTAAATATTTGAATGGTTTAGTCAGACGTTTTAGCTAAATATTTGAATGGTTTGGTCAGAAGTTTTGGCTAAATATTTGAACAGTTTGGTCAGAAGTTTTAGCTAAATATTTGAACAGTTAAGTCAGAAGTTTTAGCTAAATATTTGAACAGTTAAGTCAGAAGTTTTAGCTAAATATTTGAATGGTTTAGTCAGAAGTTTTGGCTAAATATTTGAACAGTTAAGTCAGAAGTTTTTAGCTAAATATTTGAATGGTTTAGTCAGAAGTTTTAGCTAAATATTTGAACGGTTTGGTCAGCAGTTTTGGCTAAATATTTGAACTGTTAGAAGTTTTAGCTAAATATTTGAATGGTTTAGTCAGAAGTTTTGGCTAAATATTTGAACAGTTAGCTAAGTCAGAAGTTTTAGCTAAATATTTGAATGGTTTAGTCAGACGTTTTAGCTAAATATTTGAACAGTTTGGTCAGAAGTTTATAGTTAAATATTTGAACGGTTTAGTCAAAGTTTTAGCTAAATATTTGAACTGTTTAGTCAGAGGTTTTAGCTAAATATTTGAATGGTGTAGTCAGAGGTTTTAGCTAACTAACTGAACTGTTAGTCAGACGATTAGACAGACGATTTAGCTAACCATTTCAGCCCCTTAGGCAATACTTTTCTTTCTGCCATTTATTCATTATTTGAGCTGCTCCACAATCTTTTCAAGTACCCCTTGTTGGGAATCACTGTCTTTATTACAACAACCACAGGGAAAGTCGTGGTTAAAACAAAATAAAAAGATTAAAAAACAAAACAAAACACAACATAAAAAAGATGGGAGTTATATGAGTAAATTTGCACAGGTATGTTGTAGCATTCGCATTGCCTAAATCAATGTGATTCGGAAGAAGGGCATCAAAGTGGTCAAAAACTTTTACGACTGAGTGACTCATCTCCTCGGCATTAAAGCATCAGGTCCGGGTTAGGCCACGCCCCCCCTGGCTCCTACCTGTTGGGTGGTGTTAAAAATAGAAACTCCCAGCTACCATCTGGACCAGCCAAGATGAGTCTGCCGGACTACAAATCAACTGAGAAACAGTCTTCAGCCGCACATCCAGTAAGAAAAAACATATTTTTTTTTTTAACGTGACAGTTATATTTCGTGCAGCAGTGAGAGCTAAACTGAACTCTCCACCTGTTAAAGGACGGAACAGGTGGATGAAAACGGTCACCGGCTACACGGCTGAGGAGAAGAAAGTTCCCCCAATTGCTTGCACAATGCGCCCATTATCCGCTGCAGATATGTTCGGTATCGTTTCTCCTTTTCAGTTCTTAAACAGTTTGATTAAAGCCGGTTTAACAGCCGTCCTTTTTCTTTCCTCAGAAAAGTAGCCTACAAAATCCAACTTGAGGAAACTCCCGAGTTACTCAGCTGAAGCAGAAGTACAAGTTTATGTCTGTCTGCTGCGGGTAGACTCCCTCCATTGTATCTCAGAAAGAAGCGTAGGCTACTTTTTGTCGAGTAAAAAGGACAATATGTCCGTCTGAATGTTAGTTTCAGATCTTTTACTGAAGTAAAAGTAGCTTCAGTGAGTGTAGAAATGCTCTGTTCCAACCAATGACTGTAAAAAATAAGTTCCAGCCAGGGGCGATTCTAGGATCAGACCTTTTAGGGGGGGCTCAGCCCCTAAAGAGATTGTGTGACCCACCCACACCCTTTGCTAAATCAGTACTTTAACTGGATAATAATGAATACATGTATCTATTATAACCGTGGATAAATGCAACATTTTGAACATATGAAAAAACTAGTCCCTTTTATGGACCACCAGAATCAAATCAAATTATAATGAGGTGTAAACAATAAATAAATAAATAAAAAATAAAACTTTCCTTGACTGGGTTACAGGTGCATAGCATTGGCGACAGCGACACAGGATATTAAACCTGTTTCTTTGAACCTGTAATTGTGTGTGTATGTGTGTATGTATGTGTGTATGTATGTGTGTGTGTGTGTGTGTGTATGTGTGTGTATGTATATATATATATATATATATATATATATATATATATATATATATATATATAATATATATATATATATATATATATATATATAAATAGTTACTGGTTCCAACTAAAAGTCCTGCAAGTCTTACTCAAGTAAAAGTACATAAGTAGGCCATTGGCATAAACCTCTATTTAAAGTCTCTAAAGTAAAAGAAGCCATTATGCAGACTGGTCCATTTCAGATTATAATTATCGCTGCATTAATGTGATTATGTTATTGTTGCAGCTGGTGAAGGTGGAGATTATTTTCGTTACTTTACTGTTGTAGTTTAATCTGAAGGAATACATCCTTTTTTTTTTTTTTTTTTTTTTTTTTTTTTTTTATAAGCCGAATCTGCAAAATAAAACTAAAGCTGTCCAACGTAGTGCAGTAAAAAGTACAATTTTTACCTCTTAAGATGTAGTTGAGTTAGAAGTTTAGAGTAGCTTTAAATTGGAAATACTTTAAAGTATCTCAAAGTTGTACTTAATGTACTGAGTAAATGTGCTTTTTCTTACTTTCCACCACTGCATAAAACCAACAGATTTAAACGGTAAGACATATGAATCTTTTTGTGAGTACATAGACGATTGTGAAGTGTGTTCATGATGCCTGAACAATACATTGTACAATCTGAGTATTATCTTGTATTTTTAAATTAATTAAATTAAATTTAAAGACTCTTTCACAGGATCAGTGCTGGGTCCCAATACGACGCGATAGGGCTGCACGATATGAGGAAAATATGCGATATGGGATAACGTTGCTGAATATTGCGATAATGATATTACTTTACATTACATGTCATTTAGCTATTTGCGATAAATAAACAAATATTAGAGTGAACTCAGTTCGGCCTTTCTGCTGCTTTCAGTACAACAGTTTGCTTGTTGACTTTAAAACGAAAGGAAATGATTTCCATCATTCTTTTATTGAACAAATTTAACATTGAATTGAATATAAAAGGCACCACTATAAAATAATGACAGTTCCATTTTAAAGTGCAGTTTTCTACTGATATTTTATTTCAACTAACACAAACAAATCTCTGAGTGTCTTTCGCGATATGTCGCAGCCTTTTGATATGTTAATTGCGACAGTTGATATCGCGATGACAATAAAAAAAAACGATATAGTGTGCAGCCCTACGACAAGATGTATTGTCTTTTTTTTGGATTGGCGAATCCAGAAACTACAATGTCAGTGATGTACTGTATAGTCACTGTTGTTTAATTTTAAGATTACAATTAAATTCAACTTCATAGTGCAGAGTACAAGTACAAAGACAACAAAACGCAATTTGTGAAAAGTGCAATGTGATATACAAACTATAGACAGGTGGTGTATAGACAGGACAAGACATATAGTGCAGTGTAGACAGTAGTATACAGTTGGTTTACAGAAGGTGGATTAGAGTAATATCAATTAAATATAAATATGTGCCATGTATTACCTTTAGTAGTAGTTACCTTATACCTTATAGTAGTATATATTACCTTATACAGTAAGAGCAGAATAAATATGGCTATGTAATATGACATGTACAGATATGTGCAATGTAGTAGCAGTACCATTATATTAAGAATAATATAGATATATGCAGTGTATTAACAGAATATATAATGGACTATATATATAGTATATATAATATGCAGAATATATAATGGGCTAATGTTTTGGTAATCTACAGTTTACAGGCTAGTTTATTGTTTACATTTCAGTTTGTTTTTTTTCTTCAATAATGGGTTTCCCACTTTCTCAAAATGTGCATAACGTCTTCAACAAACGACAAAAGATCCACAACTCTGGATGTGTCTAGCCGTCTAGTGCGTGCTGCTGTAAGTGGGTGTTTCAGGAACAGCTGACACCGATTCAGTGACAGACCGCCGAGGCATGTGCTCTTATCAACCAGAGCAAACTGAAGGTGGAGGCGCCTCATGCTGACTCACTGACTGAGCACACAGTATTAAAGTAGTGAGGACACAGTATTAAAGTACTGAGGACACAGTATTAAAGTACTGAGGACACAGTATTAAAGTACTGCGGCGGTATTCAGCTGCCTGTCAGCGAGCGAGTGCAAGTACAGGTGTTTCACTGGCGTTCCATCTGCAGTATCGGTTACCGTGTTCGGCGTAGTTTGTGATGACTAAAAATAATATTCCGTGCACATCACAAGTTGTCTCGCTCGGTCTAATCCGCATCTGAATGAATCCCAAACTATTCCTTTCATAATGACACGAAACAAAGAAATGTAAGCATGTTTAAACTCTTTTTGTTTCTATTATAATAATACAAATTATAATATGTTTTGGCATTTCTGTACTGCAGTTTCATAAGAGCTCAAACACTTTATCATTTAAGTCTGTTTACCTTATGTTATTAAACTGTAGATCTTTTGAGTTTATGACTGTTTGGCCGACAGAACAAGACATTTTAAAGACGTCAATTTGGTATTTGGAGAAAAACGGTGATGGGCAATTTTTACTATTTTGATAGTCCATATCCT
>NC_053113.1:11573831-11696331 GCF_010015445.1 Perca fluviatilis
TACTGTACTACTGCTGTGAAGTGTTTAAAATAACCATATTTAAATCATTTGATGAAGTCAAATTACAGAAATATTAGCAACAAAATATACTTAAAGTTTCAAACGTATCCATTTTTGTAAGCCATACTTTAATGTTGTAGTCAGTCAAGGTGGAGCTAATTCAAACTACTTCATATACCTTCTGGTAGTTTATTCTGGAACAATGGATCATATTTTATAAACTGATAAAAACAAAAACCATAGCTCTCATAACAACTCAGTTCAGTGAAAAGAACAAGTTCAGTTTCTCCGAAATGATATTTGCAAATATGTTTTGGTGTGAAATACCTCAGTTCTATATATCATATGTTGTACCAGGGAGGGGGAAACACACATTGCGTCACACACACAACATTGTGCAATCCACAAACCCAGATTAAAAGAAACAAACAGGTCATGAAACGCAAACGCTGAACAAGCATTGTCAAAAGAAAGCAGAGCGGAAGCCTCGGTATTAACCGAAGAGCAGGACAGGGTAACTATCAGCCGCTGTGTATGTCAGACCACTTCCTGTGTGATCGGAGTGTGAAAAACAACAGTGGTTACAGAGTCGCTACAAAGACCGCGCTGTAGCAGAGAGGCCAGAAGGACATGAAGTGTCCTCCTACCTGCTCTGTGAGTGTTTGGATGAGAGCAGACAGTCGGCTCATCGTCTGATCACAAATGCAAGAACGTGCTCGACTCCACCTTCATTTAAAGTTCTTGGGACTTTTTGTTGCTTTTGGGCTGTATATGTTAAAAAAAACAAAATTAGAAGGTGTCTGTTTGCTTCTCAATTTCAAGATAGACTGTAACAGAAAAATACTTAGCACGTCTACGGCGTGAGACTGGTGCGTCGGAGGGGGACAAACAGGTCAAAATTTGCGAAGAAAACTCCTGCACACTGTATAACATGCAAAAATATATGAAGTTTAAAAGTAGGCAGTGTTTGGGTACAAGAGCATCTTCAGGCAAATGGTGTTACATCCTGAGAAGCCATCTGTTGTAGGAGGTGAGGTTTGTGCACCGATCAACAACTTCCACATGAAATCAGACATAAATACTAGTGCTGTCAAACGATTAAAATATTTAATCGCGATTAATTGCATTGTCATACTTAACTGGCAATTAATCGCACATTTTTATCTATTCTAAATGTCCCTTGATTTCTTTTTGTCCCATTATTTTTTTTTCTCATTTTAATGCTCTTATCAACATGGAAAAGTGGATCGGCTTGCTTTGTGCTTTTGTCGCCTGGCTCTGACGAGGGAGCAGAGAATTGGCATCAGCTGTGTGCTCGTTCATCAGCTGTGTGTTTGGTCATCAGCTGTGTGTTTGGTCATCAGCTGTGTGTTTGGCCATCAGCTGTGTGTTTGGTCATCAGCTGTGTGCTCAGCCATCAGCTGTGTGTTTGGCCATCAGCTGTATGTTTGGCCATCAGCTGTGTGCTCAGCCATCAGCTGTGTGTTTGGCCATCAGCTGTATATTTGGCCATCAGCTGTGTGCTCAGCCATCAGCTGTATGTTTGGCCATCAGCTGTGTGCTCGGCCCTCAGCTGTGTGCTTGGCCATCAGCTGTGTGCTCAGCCCTCAGCTGTGTGTTTGGTCATCAGCTGTGTGCTCGGCCATCAAGTGGTATTTCAGACTGGACGTGCTGCGATGATAGCTCAGCTCACAATGACAAAACACACAGATCACTGTGGTCTTGTCAATGGAACCATTTGGCGACTTTTTTAAAAGTAAACTTTCCATTCAGAATCTTATCAGCGTCCATTTCGGCATCTCGCGCTCGTCCTTCACCATCCACTCAAAACGTAACGTTAGCCTGCTACTCTTTGGCCGGCTCGCAAGCCCAAACCAGTGTGTGCGGTGTGCCTGTTGTTCCGTTTCCGGTCTAGCTAGATCCGGTGTGGTGTTGTAGTTTTTCTAACGTTACTAGTTGTTGCAACAGCATGTGAAAAAAACTACAAAGTTTGCTAGGCCAAAATGTTAACGCGTTTAACTGACAGCACTAATAAATACATAACATTCATTCACATATCCATTACTATAGATACAGCTTAAACTTCCATACTACCCCCTCTATATTACCCATAATAATATATATACAGTACATCATACCAGAGTAATCTATAGTAGATGGATGTTGAGTTTTATATAATGAATTCACAAAACTAATTATGTAGAGCATTCAGACATATTTCCAAAACCTGCTGGTATCTTATCCATTAATAGATAGGTAGATTTTTTTGTGAATGTGTTAATGTGAGAAAACTGAATGTTGCAGGATTTTTAGCCCTACCAGGGCAATTGGATGACGATCTTGGTCGGTCCACCGCTTTGGTCCAGACTGAAATAGCTCAATAACAGATTTCTGTACAGACATTCATGATCCCCAGAGGATGAATCCTGCTGACTTTGGTGATCCCCTGACCTTTCCTTTCTCGCCACCATGTCAACACATGTTGCTTTGGGCCAAATGTCTCAACACCTATTGGATGGATTGCTATTAAATGTAACTAGGGCTGGATATCGCCAATGGTTTCCCAAGTCGAACCGATTCCAATTCACAAGGTCCCGGTTTTGATTACGTCTTCGTGCCGATATCGATTAGGTTAGGGACATTTCAGTTACAATACCAATTTAGCTCGGATATAAAAGACATTCTCAGAACCTTTGCTGTAAATTGTACACAAGCAAGAAGCAACCCTCAAATATTTGTTATGATGCACCAGGTTAATGTTTACCTTAAGAATTGACCTCCAAAAAAGTTACTCAGTGTCAAAAGGCATATATTAAAATATTGATTTTGGTATCTTATTAATTAATATCCGATCACTCAAACAAAGATAAAGATAAAGATCGATTTAATTGGAGAATCGGTTATTTTAACCCAACCCTAGTCTCGCTTTGCCAGACACCGGAGTTTAAAATTACAACACTAAGAAACCAGAAGTGCCACCGGAGAATTTCCGGTGGCACTGGAGCAATTCTGGAAGTGGAACTTCGTGGATATAGACTAGACAAATGTTGACATTATGATGAAGCTAGATGAAAAGTCAGAGGATCACCAAAGTTAGTTAAATTCAGCCTGAGAGGGGCATGGATGTGCGTATTACACTTAGGGTTTGGTCTATATCCTCAACCTTCCACTTCCAGGATTGCTCCGTTGCTGCCGAAAATTCCACCGTATGTCCTTCTTTTCGGCCGGATGTCCATTTCCTTCCGCTTTCTTTGTGTTGGCGTTCTAACCTCCGGTGGATTTATGAGGACTATGGTTAACTGCTCCTCAGATCTCTGCAGGGTAAATCCAGACAGCTAGCTAGACCATCTGTCCAATCGGAGTTTTCTGTTGCACGACCAAAACAACTATTGAAAGTACATGTTCCACCAAAACAAGTTCCTTCCCGAGGCTGTTTTGCAGAGGCACCGTGGCTCTGTCCGGTGCTTAGCGCCGCCCAAGACGATTGTGATTGGTTTAAAGAAATGCAAGTCAACCAGAGAATGTTTTTCTCCCATCCAGGAATGCTGTGTGGACTAGCCAGACCTTCCTCCGCAGCGCTGTGGGAGGAGGGTCTAGCAAAGCAAGACTTACATTTTGTCCAACACTTTGGTTTATGACTTTGTTCCTGCAAAACTAATGACATTTCCATCAGCGTCAGCTGTACTTTGTGATTAGCCCAAGCATGGTAGTCTCCTGTTTTTGATCGCAAATCATGTCCTTTTTCACACTCGGTATATTTGAATGGTCTGACTCCTGAAGAATGGCTTCTTTTTTTTTTTAAGATTATAGATTTAGGCCTTTATTTGATAGGACAGCTTAGACATGAAAGGGGACAGAGAGGGGCAACGACATACAGCAAAGGGCCGCAGGTCGGAACCGAACCCACGGCCACTGCGTTGAGGACCGAGCCTCCGTGCGTGGGCGCGCGCTCCACCAGGTGAGGTACCCAGGCACCCTAATGGCTTTTTTTATTATTTTTTTTATTCAACAGAACTGTGTGGTAAAAAAATATATATATTAAACAACACAAACAGCTTGTGAAGATTTGAAAGAGAATTTAGTTTCTCCAGCAAAAAAATTAGGCCGAAGTGAGTTTCCTTCCTTTGTTCAGAGAAATGAACATGGACATGCCACCTACAGTAGTTTGACCACAATTGTGTCACAATCACGCTTGCACTTAACACCACACCACCCCACCCCAGCCGGGCGTAGGAAGGTTGCACACTGTTGCATTTCACACCTTGGGTCACATTACAAGAAAAGTGACACTGATTAGTTACAATCAGTTTGAGTTTTAATTTACTCAATTTGACATTGGGGTATTGTTTTTCATATGGTTAGGCAGTTTAAAAAAGTTTGTTATTACAGTCGGCAGTTCAGACATGACAGGAAATGATGAAAAAGAGAGATGCAGCATGACGTGCAACAAAAGCCCCTCACCGAATCGAACCGGGGAAGTTGCAGTTCATGGTTGGGGCCTCCCACCCATTTATTTAAAATATTATGTATTGAACACACAATTGAAGTTATAACATCCAGTGTCAAAACCACTAATTATTCACAAGATGTCAGAGGGTTTTTTACAACGGCATTTAACATTTGTTCTTGTCTGGTACCGAGTCTGTTTGTCTATTATTAATTTTAGCAAAAATGTCTTAAAATCTGTTTTCAGTTCCCCAAAGTTTTGTTGAAATGACAACATGTTGTTACAGCAGCATAGAAGACAGACCGTATACACCACAAGGAATCAAAACACTGGGTCAAAAATGTCAGACATTCCTTTCAAAGGAAATAACAGATAAACAGTTTGCATTTAATGTTTTTAGTTTTTTATTTTATTTGTTGTAATTTATGGTTGCAGGTTTTGCACTATAATGTAAAACAGAGTTGCAGAAGTCCATTACTTTTCACATAGTTATGAAGGAAGCCATAGTAACAACAAAAGAATCCTAACCCACTTACCTACTTTTTTTCAACTGCATTTAATGATGAGCTGCGTCTGCCTTCTTAACCACGAGATGCTGTTGAAAGCTCTGGAACAAGCTGCTAAATGTTCCGATTATTTTGTCGACGAGAAGGAGCCTTCACGTTTAAAAACAGAAAGAAAGTGGCAGCTGTGTGTTGATTAGATCATTTGCGAATGAATAGTCCTATTTTTGCGTCACTCAAACAGCATTTTATTGATGTCCCCTATTAGTGTCCCTCATGACAGTAAGGATGAAGGCTATCCCACCAGCCAGGTATACAAACACGTTCATCATTAAAAAAAAAACACAATCACTTTATACAACAATCTAGACCAGTGGTTCTAAATCACAGAATCACAGGGACAAACTACAAATGTGAGATCAATTCAATGAAGACACAAAAAGACAGCTGAACGCCGATCACATGAAGTAACGCTGAGTAATAAAGTAACGCTGGAGGGAAAATCAGTAACCCACAAGGCAATCTGGTATGGTCTGAGAGTGTCTGACATGACAGGAGATTCAGTGATTAAGCAAATCCAGATGAAAACAAACTAAGAGTTGGTAAAATTCATTACATGGGACTTCCTGAGGGCCAGCCTATAGTAGAGGTCATACAGTTGCAAATGGTTTTAGACACATTTAATGGTTCATGACATGGTGCTCTTTGGATGCTTTTATATAGACCTTAGTGGTCCCCTAATACTGTATCTGAAGTCTCTTTTATATAGACCTTAGTGGTCCCCTAATACTGTATCTGAAGTCTCTTTTATATAGGCCTTAGTGGTCCCCTAATACTGTATCTGAAGTCTCTTTTATATAGACCTTAGTGGTCCCCTAATACTGTATCTGAAGTCTCTTTTATATAGACCTTAGTGGTCCCCTAATACTGTATCTGAAGTCTCTTTCCCGAAATTCAGCCTTGGTGCAGAATTACAGCCACTATTAATTAATCCCACAATGAGCTTTCCTTAGGATGTGCCATTTCTGTGTCTGTAGCTATTGAGGAGGAGAGAAGGGGGCAAGGTGGAGGGTGGGGGTGTGGCCATGGATGTAAACACAGAATGAAGATGCCTAGATCATTCAGAAAAAAATTCTAAGCCATTTTTTTAGAAAATAGTGCTTGTCAGCAAGCAGTCAAAATCGCATCAATGTCTAATTTTCCAAAGTTATTGATACTGCATTTTGGAAATGTCTGCCCTTCCATTAATAAATATCCAATTTCATTTGTAATACCCCCTCACCTTTTAATGGCCCTGTGGCTCAGCATTAAAGTAATCAATCAGAATTGTAAGTGTCTTTCTAGTTACATAATTCAGTGTTTCCCCCCTATCATGATGGTCCAAAACACTGTTAAAATGCACGGTTCACACAGCAGTAACGTTTAAAGAAAAGAAAAAAAGATGTTAAAAGGGTGCCAGGCACCCCAAAATCTCTGATTCTAGAGTCGCTCCTGTGGTCAACTGTTACTGCCCTTAACTTTTCCTCAGCTTAGCACAGAATCATCTGCAAAACGTTAGAATGCTTCTGCTCTGATAGTCACTTTGACAGATGTTTGTGTGAACGAATATTAAGGAGGGGAGACAGAAAACACTCCTGAGGTGAACCAGCGTGTGTCCTGTTCAGTTCAGTGTAACACAGGAAATGAAGACTGAAGTCTTCTAGAAAGTCAGCAGCAGCACCAGCAGCAGAGAGACGCACAGAGCTTGCTGAAGCGCTGACACCTCCGACATGACGGGCAGAAAAAACCTGATGAGAGTTCTGCTGCTCGCCAGTCTGCTTCTCCCAGGTACGCTTTAGTTTGATCTGTGTAGGGTTTTAATTTGTCCAGTGATGGAAGAAGTACTCTGCTGCTTTACATAAGTAAAATTACCAATACATCACCTAAAAAAATACTCTTTTACTATGTATATATTATATTGTCTGGTCCTGGTTTCTGCAGAAAAAATGACCCCTGTGGCTGCATATGAAATTATTAGACTGATACTGATGCATCAAAGTAAGCAGGAGCTGCTGCTTTATATGATTAAGTTAGGTCATTTAGTCCAGAGGTTCCCAATTTAAGCACCAGAAGATATCTCTCAAATCTCAGGGTTCGTCGATTAAAGTGTTGGTTCGGAGTAATTTCACCCTAGGGTCCTTTGCACCACGATCTCGAGCCAAACAACCCGTCCAGAAGCTTTTTTCCACCTGGGTCGAACATTGGGCGAGTTAAAATATTTATTGATTTAATGATTAAATAAGGTAATGTCTCCAAACTTACCTCAATTATAACTTGTCTCCTGCTAGTTGTACTACAGCACTTACTTTTAAAAAATAAGTAAAATTAATAAATATTTTGGTTGTATCTCTTTTCGGTGTGGTAATTTGTAGACGGTCCCTAAGCACTCGTCTTACTGCCAGTAGCAGCAGAGAGCAGAAGCCAGCAGGCAGGTGTTATTTACATAAACTTCTGGTGTACTTAAAAACTTTCCAATCCATCGTTTTATGAGTACATAACCTATTTGTACTACTGTAGAAGTTTGGTATCATTTCGGGCATTATTAGTGGGGTAATGTACAAGATACACTCTTGGATCCATTAGCGCCTGCGCTAAGCTATTCAGCTGATAACGCTAACTCTCCCAATGTTCGACCCAGCTGAAAAAATCTTCAGGGGGGTTGTTTTGCTCGAGGTCATGGTGCAAAGGACCCTAGGGTGAAATTACTCCGAACCATCACTTTAATGGGAGAGAGAAGAAGAAAAAACTGTACTATACAAATCTGATATTTCTCTAATCTTTGATTTTTTATAAATGATTGGATAACTTGACCTGGTGGAACTGCTAACAACTCATCTGAAACATACAGTAAGAGGTCCCAAGAGCTTCTTTTTTTTGTGAGGATAGCTGCAAGCCAAAAAATCTTTTTTAAATCTTTAACGATGCATTTTAATTCAAAATGTTATCGTTTTTTTTATTTTTTTATGTAAAACATATTGCTGTCAGGCACTGTAACTGCAGCGGAGTAAAATGTATGCCTGCAATATTTTCAGCTGAAATGTACTAGAAGTATAAAGCAGCATGAAGTACCTCAACATTGTATTTGAGGACGGTACTTGAGGGAACAGAATTGTTATTTCAACTGCTGGATTCGTCATGGTCTGTCCCTGATATTTGAGCCCAGTTTTGGGGTCTGGGTTGCAGTCAAAGAAGTCTTTAACCCTTTTGTTGTCCTAGGGTCAAATTTTACCCCTTTTCAAAGTTGTTTATATCCAAAATATGGGTTTCTTTCAACCAAGTTGCCCAAAAATAATTTGGATGCATGGATGTATGTTGTAAAAAGGCAACAAAAACCTTGAAAACGCGACAAAAGCGTTTAAAAAAATGCTTCGATTTTTTGAGAAAAACCACAAAAAATGTCGAAAAAAACCCGGAAAAACACATCAAAGAAATCGACAAAAATTACGCAAAAAAAAAAATCTAATAAAGGGATTTATTTAATTTATAAAAATGAGTTTGCATACAGGTAGCCATCATTTGTGTGACTTTTGTGATTTCAGGTGTGCGGTGCGTAAAGGACGCAGTGTTTGTGTACAGCAGACTGGGAGGCGTTGCTCTGCTGCCGTGTGTCAACCAGCTTTCCTCAGACTGCTCTGGGATCAGCTGGACCTTCTACAAGGGCGGCCGCTACACCGAGGAGGTCAGCGGGGGGCAGGTGAGCGCGGGCTCGGACAAGGCCAGCCGCATGTCCATCGAACCCAACTGCTCGATCAGCCTCCGCGGCCTCATCGTGGAAGACGCCGGCTCCTACCACTGCCTGCAGCACGGAAAAAACATCGCTGACGTTTACCTGTCTCTCCTCACCATCACCTCCGTCTCCACCTTCACCGACCTGCAGCCTGGAGGAAACCTCACCCTGAGCTGCATCCTCTTCACCTACTATGACGTTGGGAGCTGCAAGTCATACTCCAGCGGGTTCAACCTCAGCTGGGTGGCTGAGGACGGTACCACGCTGCCCAAAGACACCAGGTTTTCAGCTTTCTGTCCTTTTCTTCTGTCATAGAGCCCCTATTATATGGAGGAAATATTTATTCATAATTCAAATTGAAAGTCCAAAGAGAAATTGAAAGTCCAAAGAGAAAACAAAGCGAGATTAAATTAAAAATATTATTATTATTTTTTTTTTTTTCCATTTGGCTTTGGCTTTTGAATTTAATATTTGGCTTTTGAATTTCAATTTAACATTGGCTTTTAATTTTCATTTAATATTTGGCTTTTGAATTTCAATTTAACATTGGATTTTAATTTTCATTTAATATTTGGCTTTTGAATTTCCATTTAACATTGGCTTTTTATTTTCATTTAATATTTGGCTTTGAATTTCAATTTAACATTGGCTTTTAATTTTCATTTAATATTTGGCTTTTGAATTTCCATTTAACATTGGATTTTAATTTGGACTTGACACATGTCAATGTAAATGAGGAGGTGTGGCCCAAAGGCTGGTGGGAGGGTCTGAAACGAAAGGGGTGCAGAGGCACCTTATGAACAGCAGGGGGAGCTTACTGCTGGGGAGCATCTGTCTGCAGCTTCAGGCTTGATGGCCTCTTATTTCACCTGATAGAAACTGATGATGTAGGCTAAACACAAACAACATTTCATGCAACAACAGTGAAGTTTTCATGTAGTTACTATAATTGGGCCCGTGTTAGTGAGGACTAGATTAGGACTGGATTTAAATCTGATTCTGGTTTCCAACTTCGCCCTAGGTTTGTCAGTTGAAAACACTCTACACAGATAATGTATCGCATAAAAAAGTCTCAGAAGTGAATTTAGTGGTAAAAAAGCAGATGCAAATTATAAAAAGTCTCCAGTTGTTTGCTGTTGCTAATACGGCAAACTCCCGATCTAGATTATAGAATCGATATTTTTTTTTTATAATTTCCATCTGCTTTTTCACCAGTAAATTCACTTCTGAGACTTTTTTATGCGATAAATTAACTGTGTAGAGTTTGAATATGGGCAGTTTTACAAATGTTGATGGCCAACTGCACATTTTCTCCGATCTTGTCAGAAGCTTCAGTCTGACGGGACAGCCAGCTGGTGGCGGCCGGGATCGCCTCCCTGCTGGCCAGCCAGTGATGCTCACAGACACCGCTGTTAGCTGGAAGTCTGAAAAAGTACACGGGCTGTACAAAAGGCCGTCAATCAGGAGTGATTGTTGTGAGTACATGTTGGAGAATAGCGCGGACACGCACCTCACACCGCGCGCACCACCCGGAGAAAAAAGTGAGAGAAAGAAAGAGAGGTCGCAGTTCGGACGATGACGATCCGGTTGAGATTGTGTCCGTCCTCGAGATCTGACCACACACAAACACACGTAGCAGAGCTACCCACACCCATGTTTCTACTGTTGCTTAATTAAATAAAACATCAAAAGAGAGAAGTTGTCTCCGTCTGTGTTTTAAACAGACACACCTGGGGCGAAGTTGGGAACCAGAATCAGATTTAAATCCAGTCCTAATCTAGGACTCACTAACACGGGCCCAATTATAGTAACTACATGAAAACTTCACTGTTGTTGCATGAAATGTTGTTTGTGTTTAGCCTACATCATCAGTTTCTATCAGGTGAAATAAGAGGCCAAGCCAGCCTGGTTGTGAAGCTGCAGACAGATGCTCCCCAACAGTCAGCTCCCCCTGGTGCTCATAAGGTGCCTCTGCACCCCTTTTGTTTCAGGCCTCCTCATTTACATTGACATGTGTCAAGTCCAAATGAAAAGGCAATGTTAAATGGAAATTCAAAAGCCAAATATTAAATGAAAATTAAAAGTCAATGTTAAATTGAAATTTAAAAGCCAAATATTAAATGAAAATTAAAAGCCAATGATAAATTGAAATCCAAAAGCCAAATATTAAATTCAAAAGCCAAAGCCAAATGGAAAATTAAAAAAAAAAAATGATATTTTTAATTTCATCTTGCTTTGTTTTCTCTTTGGACTTTCAATTTGAATTATAAATAAATATTTCCTCCATACTATTATACTCCTTTTCAGCATCATAGTTGTACTGTTAGGGTCTACTAGAATAGGTTTACATGCTTTGATGTTAAAAAAAAACATGATGTTTCTCATACTGCCCACTGCTGCTAGCCTGGCAAGCCAGACCCACATCCAGATGTTGGGTCTGGGAACTCACCGTTGGCTGGGCTCAATCCGAGGGGCGGGATAAACGGTTGTCTTTCAAAATTCCTTCTGCACGGAATAGGATAGCGCTACAACCAACCAGAGCAACGCTACTTGATAGAGTAAACTTTTGCCGTATCCGGTCAGCAAAACTCCGAACACATCTTCCTTTTTTAAGAATGACTTCAGTGCCGTTCTTTGTTCTTTTCTCAAAGAAAAGTTGAACTCCAAGTCTTCCAGAGTCGCAACCAAGGCCGATTCCAAAGACCGCTGTTAGCCAGCAGCAGCAGCAGCCATCTTCTTTGTTTTCAAGTAGCAGGGAATTCAGGCGGAACCGTCGCAACTCTAGCGTCCCTATGTTAAGCCCCGCCACATTGACTGCAGCTATATTCTGCCTGAAACACTCTGTCGAGCTTTTGGTTCCAGCCTTCCGAAAAGTCCAGTACTACTCTACCCTGATTGCACAAATACAAATTAGCTGTTCGTTGCTAGGCGCACCATTGCGGCAGCACATCGCCTGAAAAACTGGGCTGGCTTTCTCAATCAGTTGAGATAATCTATCGGAGAGAATTTTAAATAGCAATGTGGAAATGTTTTCTTTTGGTATTTGAAAAATAGTACTGTACGTCAAAACAATATAACAATAAAAGACAGGAAAAAAAAAAAAAAAAAGCTTAATAGGGCCTCTTTAATACTCACTGGGACCTGCGTTGTGTAATAGTTATTTTTCTGAGGAAAAGTACGTTTTGTTAACCAAAATGTTTTAGTTTTAACAATAAAACTAAAAAAACCTCATGGATTAAAGTACCACCACCCACACATTTGTATAGTAATTGATTTTATTACGGTTCCATGTTTAACTGTATTGGCACAGGGGATTTCTTTTCCTTTCATAAATCAACAATATTAAAGATATGATAACTTATTGGCCCCAGATATTTTGATTTTGTACTTGTTTAAAAAGTAATTAACACCCTATCTGTGTTAAACAAACAGCTGAAAAGTTAGCTAAGTAATAAAAAGCCGACAAAATCTTTTTTCTCCTTTTCTTTTTTTTTTTCTTTTTTTTTTTTTTTTCTTATTGTCAACAAATCCCACGAAATTTCTAAAACTAACGATGAGTTGTTTTTGTAGTTTCTCAGCCCAGAGCACATTGGTTCTTTAAAATAACTTGCAAATATATACTTTTTTGGTGGATGATTTTTTTTTTTTTAAATCAAACAAACAGGAGGAAATGTGCATTTCTTTGGGACTAATTTCAGCATTGGATTAATTCGGTGCTCTAGTGCAGTGGTGCCCAAAGCGGGGTCCGGGGACCCCCAGGGGTCCTTGAGGGGGTTCCATGGGGGTCCCCAGCATAAAGGGGAGTCATTTATTTTCACTATAATTCCATCTGCAACACAATGACTGAATGTATGACTGTTTTGGTCAAATACACTTTCATACACTTCCTGTAATAAAACATCTAAAAGCAAATATCCTATCGGGGGGCAATGGGCCGAAATCTTGGGGGTCCGTGGTCTAGTTTGTGTCAATTTAAGGGTCCTTGATGTGAAAAGGTTTGGGAACCACTGGACGGTGTGTGGGATTGAGTCAAAATTAACTAGTGTGTGTGTGTGTGTGTGTGTGTGTGTTCATGGTGATGAAGGAACATGTCAGCCAGTGCAACAGTGTGGCTCACCGATGTGTTTTTTTTAACAGTTTTTTCTCCTCTGCGCAGGTCCGAGCAGATTATCCTCACTCGCTGCAACATCACGCTGGTCATTAAACTCCGGAGGGACGACAACAACAGGAAGTGGAGGTGTCAGGTGAACACCGGAGAAAACCGCGCGGCTGAGTTTCTGTACTTCACTTCCACCTTTTTGTTCCAAGATCCTCCCACCGCCCAGAATCTGATTCCTTCTTCACCCACCATAGACTGTCCCGTCGAGCTGCCCATCAGCCGCATCGTGCTCTGTGTGGCTCTGCCCGTCATGGTGCTCATAGTGGGATTCTTCACCTGGAGAGGAGACCGCAAGAGGGCAAAAACGTATGCAGCTTGCATCGAGCTGCAGGAAATTAACTGATTTGTTGATCACTTTGTCTGTTGCTGGGTTTTTTTCTTCATATTTTTGTCTTTTTTGTATCTAAATATAAGCAACTCTATTCAAAAGTGACTTTTTTATGTTGTTAGGGATTTCCTCCTCTCAATGTGCCTGACTCCAAATAAAAGACCTATATACCCCCGCGCATTCGTTAAATTGGAATTACATAGATCCTAAGCAAGAGCCAAATAAGACACATCTCATTTGTCTCTTTGTATCTTTGCTTATTTAAAGCTAATGTACTTGCACTTACTACTTGTTGTCTGGAGTTTGAACCTTCACAGTTGAAAGCACTTAATTGTAAGTCGCTTTGGATAAAAGCGTCAGCTAAATGACATGTAATGTAATGTAATGTAACGATAAGATAAAGTCAAATGCATTCGTTTACTCAGCCAAGCATCAGAGTTTCAATACACAGATCTGTGGGATCACGAGGCACGCAGAGACTACGTTTCCCTAGCAGCAGACAAAAAGCCAGAGCCGGTCCACATATCTCTAGACTGTCAGACCTTTTGAGCCCCGATCTATTCTTCCCCTCATTTCTTATACTTTCTTTCTTGGGCCCCCTCTTCTTCTTCTTCCTCACCGGGACTGCTATCTTCACACAACACCCACCAGGGTGGGGGCCACTGCATTATGTCTCGTCCTCATTTGTTATTATTACTCAATGTACTTTGCTGGAGGCCACTGTGACCCTAACTATCTTATAGTTATGGCTTAAGCTAAATAAGCATACACCAAAACACACTTGGTCTCTTATGGAAACCTTTTACATTCTTATTATATTCATCTGCAAATAGTAAGAACATTATTCTACATTGTCTCTGTGCTACTGCAACACGTGAATTTCCCCTGTGGGGATCTAAGTTTATATTTGAAGGATTTGAAGGATAAAATGGCTACATGGAAACTTGTGAAAATGCATCAAAGAGTGAACTGCTCTATAATATTTCTTTAAAACAAATGCTAAATGTATTTTAACATAGTCAAATGTTTATAACAAATGGGACCAGACAGGCTCAAGCCAACATAAAACTCAAAGCAGCTCATTCCATAGCTTCCTTTGCAAGAAGGTTAGATAAGGTGTCAAAGTAAATAACACTCAAGTCTTATGTGCTTCAATCTCACATTTACCTAATCCAAGTTCCACGTTCCTCAAGTTCTTTTGTGGGGGGCAGAAAACCATTATCTGCCCCCGGAAGGAGGAAAAGTGTTGCTTGCCAAACAGGGCCACCAGATCCTCCTGTTAACACAAATACATAACTGTCAGCAGTCATTCTTGGCTAAAATGTTTCCAGCATGACACAAATTATATTCATTTGCATTAGCTTTTTATTTTATTTTTTGTTGGGGGGGGGGGGTCCTCTCAAAAATATTGGTAAAATGCAATGTTTGCCATGCATTGCTATGTTTATGATGCTTAAAATTACCCTAAGTTAGTGTTGAGGTAAGATTTATGCGTGAGATAGATTTACACTAATTCACTTTAATAAAAGATGCTGACATGCATGCTATTCTTGCCATGGAAGTGCAATAACATTGACTTCCTTAGATGAGAAAAAAAGTTCTTAGTTCAGATTTCTTATTTTTTGTCCACAGTAAAAAGCTATGATGGCCTGTAGGTATTGATTTCAGGTTGAAACGGTAGCTAAAAAGTAAATTAACGTTAAAATAAATATTTATGATGTTAATATTTATTATGCTACAAATAACTTTACAGTAAGGAAGCACGAAAAGTCAACCCAGCAAAACAACCTAGGGTCTTTTCGTGAATGTACACGAGTCCAACGTTCGTTTAAAAAGGGGACTGACGACACAAGCTGCACTTGAACTCGAGCATTGGGAACATTGTTTGTGTACAAGGAGCAGGGGCCCAACTACCCAACTACCCAGTGTCAGAGGGGTATGCAGCAACAATTTTGGCGCGCCCCACCCAAAAAAAAAAAAATATATATATATATATAAGTGTGCTGGACATCATCATGTATGGGCATTCAAGCATATGCGTTGCAGATGTTTAAATTTGCATCCCCACTGTCAGACATCTAGGCTAATTGTTATAGTTTCCATCTCTGTCTGCACTCTCTTTTCCCCAAAAACCATACTGGACTACCTGATGTCATCACTGGTCTCATCTCTTCATGATGTCATCACTGGTCTCATCTCTACCTGGTCTCATCTCTACCTGATGTCATCACTGGTCTCATCTCTACCTGATGTCATCACTGGTCTCATCTCTACCTGATGTCATCACTGGTCTCATCTCTACCTGATGTCATCACTGGTCTCATCTCTACCTGATGTCATCACTGGTCTCATCTCTACCTGGTCTCATCTCTACCTGATGTCATCACTGGTCTCATCTCTACCTGATGTCATCACTGGTCTCATCTCTACCTGATGTCATCACTGGTCTCATCTCTACCTGATGTCATCACTGGTCTCATCTCTACCTGATGTCATCACTGGTCTCATCTCTACCTGGTCTCATCTCTACCTGATGTCATCACTGGTCTCATCTCTACCTGATGTCATCACTGGTCTCATCTCTACCTGATGTCATCACTGGTCTCATCTCTACCTGATGTCATCACTGGTCTCATCTCTACCTGATGTCATCACTGGTCTCATCTCTACGTGATGTCATCACTGGTCTCATCTCTAGTGATGTCATCGCCCACCTCATGTCTGGCTCATTCACTCCTTGCCTGTGTTCTTCTCCACTAAGACATATTGTCAAACAAACATTATGTAATATATTTCTATATTAGTGTTTCCATATTAATATTAGGAAATGAATGTGTTGGTATCAAGTGGCTCCCCCTACACCTCCACCTAATGTTAGACCTACCTGTTGCCTTCCCCTGTCTTTCCTGACCCACCATCCTCACACCTGAATGAAATGAACTCACTGTTAAATATAGCAGTAGAGATTTAAATTCTATGAGAAAAGGTACAAAAGTAGGAGAGGAGTTAGAACATTTCTGCTTGTGAATGTAGAATTTTGCATACAGAATAACAACATTTATTAGATACTCGAGAGCACCATTACCTGAATTATCGTAGAAACAGATGATATCTGTAAGGTTTAAGGAGTAGATAAAGTTGGTGGGTTCAAAAAAAAGTTAGACTCCAAATCTGTCCAAAATCTTTTGGAGATTTCACAATAAAAAAAAAAGCACTGCCGCCCCCTGGTAGCTGAAACGGGTAATTGCATTGTTTCAAAAATGAGTGGAATAATTACTTCTGACATAACCAGATATTTTATAAATACTTTAAAAACACAAAACAACTAAATGGGGATAGATAATACATCTGATTTCATATACTGCTTTAGTAAAAATATTTTTTCAGGGCTCTGCCTCTCACCTGAGACCATTGTCGACGCATATGCAGGACGCAAAAAACAATAATTTGTTGCACTAGTCGGGACATCTTACCGTGCCAACGTTACAATAAAAGTTGCCTAAATGCCATGTATATAAATTTGCTGTCAGCTTACTAATTGAATGCGCGTTTTGTGTAGATTTGGACTTTGATACGTTTTATTTCACTTTGTTTAAACGGCGAAGTTCACCTCGTTCACCTGTTTGGAGCTGACTGGTGAATGTGACGCGCGTATAGGCCTTGCTGGATACACCGTGACTCTGTTTGTGGATCTACTGATCGCTGTGGATGACTTGTTTTCATGTCATTGGATTACGGCAAAATACGGATCTTTTTTCTTAACGTGTCTTAACGTTTTATGGTGCGATTGCGCTTGGTTTCTGCGTTTGGAGAGGCATCTCAACAGACTGGAGGTCCAACAGTGATTGTTCACTGTTAACCTACATGTTAGTTGAATTTAAGTGTCGGGGCATTCTGCCACCGTCTGTCTATTGTGCTCCAACACAGCCGTGCCCACGGGCGTCAGTTTGGTTTGAAATGTGCTAGGGACAGAGACGCATTCGGAGGTACATTTCCAGAAGTGCTGGGTACAATGACGCATACGTTTTTTTTCTCTTTCGCGCAGGTCAGGTTTAATGTACGTAAACAATGACCAATGATTACCAAATTTATCTCTAATATTGCTCCTCATAACCACGGAAAACTGTCAAAAAATAGAACCCAAAGTCCAATTATTATGGACGTTATCTGACATTTAGCGTTTCTTCTTCACCTTTTCAGCAGGGCAGCGGAGCAGCTGTTGGTTGACTCCCAACGGTTCTCATGGGCTTTATAAGTCCTAACATGAAAAAGCTTAACGTGGTTTAATATACTTAAACAACGATCGATCATCACCACATTTCTGGTTAGATGTTTTGACAGTTTTCAGTGGTTATGAGGAGCAATATAAGCGAAATTTGGTGATCATTGTTTAGGTACAAGCTTTTTCCTCGCCATAGCCTGTCAAGTTCTTTTGACAGGCATAAGTGTTCATTTCAAGATATGGCCATGATAAATTTGGTGATCGTTGTTGAGGTACATTAAACCACGTTAAGCTTTTTCACGTTAAGCAGAACAGACAGCGTTGTGAACAGAGAAGCGTGCAGCCTGCGCAGCAGCAGAGCGGCTGTGTCTGTGCCTGCCCTGTGGGGACAGAGATTGTTGTGGATTTTTTGCATCTGTCGCTCAAGAATTATGTGTTATGGACTTCTTTTTTTTAACTAAATTGAGCTCGAGGTTTTAAATTGTTACAATGTAAATTCAAATCTGCTTAAAAAAATAAACATGTTTATTTAGCATGTTTGTTTTGTCCATATGTGATCGCGTGCTGTGTTCCCCAGGTCTCAGTTGCTACAATGAGTTTTTTATTTTTTTTTTTTTGCCCCCCCTGGCTCGAATGTCAAACTCCGCCTATGTATATCACCAAAAAATCCGCTATCTCAAAATCAAACTCCTCTCACAAAAACCCAAGAGATTGTGTGGTCTGTTCCAGACCCTGTCAATCAAACTCTGATTCGGCGGACCATGCCACCTGTCGAAACACTTGTGGAACACTCCGATGCTTCATTTAGCCGTAGTCACGTGACATGGGTGTTTTGAATCACGCTTCGGATCAGTGTTTGGAAACATCTGCGCTTCGGGACCTCAACAAAGCTTCGGAACGTCAGTTTCGCGTCAGCCATCCCTAGGTAAGACTTCCACTCGGGGAGCTGAAACTGAAACACGGCGCTGCTACGAGGCATTCATTTTTGGGGATTTTGGTTCTTCTACAGTTTTGTGGCGGGGCGGCGGGGATATCGGGAACTCTGGTTCGGCTGTATAGTCTTCTAAAGCTAATGGAAGAGTTTCCAAATGTTGCTTTCTTTTAAGTTAAACGAAGAGCAAAAGCTAAAAGGGAAAGCGAATGACGACTGGAGAAGTCCGAGTCCCAGTCCCAATGGATGGACGCAATGACGGGATTGTGGGGGTCAAACTCCACCCCGAATTGGCTCTCATGTAACTTTGTATACATTTTTATATTTCATTCTTCTTACACCACATGGATTGCGCGATGTGGTTGTAGAGGTTTCAGTAGCCTACATTAAATGATCCAGTCCTTCCAGTCCATGTTTGTGTTGACCTACTATTTCTCTTTTCCCTTGTCTCCCTGTACTTGTTTAAAAGCGTCCTTGGGTTTGTTCTTATGAAATGCGCTGTATTAATTTGTTATTACGTTGGTGGCTACAACAATCTCTTAGTGCTTAGCTCTATATCTCATGTGTAAAACACAAGGTCCGCGGGCCAAATCCGGCCCCTTGCAGATTTAGATCCGGCCTGTATATCAATTTGGGTTCACAATACATTTTGGCCCTCCTGCAGTTGTGCGCCAAACTGCAAATTGACATTCAAAGCAGAATATGGCAGATTTACAGACTCTGAGACTCAAATTCCCAGAGAAGGAAATCTTTTGATGACTTTTGTGGGGCATCGTGTTAACAACAATGTCAGAAAAAGCCACAAGTTTACAAAAAGGTGACTAATGTCTGAGAAGGCACAAAATGAGGAAGAAAGGTATCAAAATGTTAAAAGAAGTGACCTGTAGTAACAAGCGCATCAAACTCTTACATGTCTGGCCTTTGGTGTGATTCTATTTAATTTTTTTCGTGTGGCCTTCTGGGAAAATGAGTTTAACACCCCTGCTCTATATGCTCGTGACACAGGGTAAGTGATACCTGGTTTAGCTTAGCGATAGTAACGATAGGCTACATCCAAAGTAGGCTAAACTACCGTAGTATGCAACGCTACATCTGTAACATTCTGATTGTAAATGCATGATTTCCTGTTTGACCTCCCCTGAACGGTAGGGGTTAGTACACACACACACACACACACACACACACACACACACACACACACACACACACACACACACACTCGGAATGACACTTTCTGGACTTTAAACATTACCTAATTAAACTGTAAATTGCAGTTTTCCTTACACACCACAACATGAAGTCTATAAATGATTGAATCGGCTACCTTAAATCAAATCGAGGATGGGGGTGGGATTCTCTATCAGACTATTAAACAGATGCTGACTCATGATGATCTCATTCAGTCATGGGTCGTCCTGGGATTCAGATGTGGACATGGAAGCTGTGTGTCTTCTTGAGCTGGATGTGCGTGGGCCAGGCGGCGGCAGGACCGTAAGTTACCTCCCCGGTTAAAAAATGATAATAGCCTGTGGTTGAATGACTTGATCACTGGTAAGGCTTTTATGCTGCATAATCTTCTGGGTTGGGGTTATTTCCATATCTGCTCCAGTGAGATATGTACTGTGTGTGTGTGTGTGTGTGTGTGTGTGTCTGTGGCTGTAGGCAGTACATGGTAGCCATTCCTGCAATTCTTGAATCTGGCGCTGAGACCAGATTCTGTGCCAGTCTCCTGGAGCCCAGCGAGACTCTGGAAATGAGCGTCACTCTGATGTCTGAAGAGGCGAATACAACCCTTCTGGAGAAGACCTCCAGTGTAGAATTTCATACCTGCATTGACTTTAAGGTCAGCAACTTTCCTGATTTGATTGATTTGCTCATTTCAACAGAATTTGTTGGAAAAATTTTAGTTGGAAACCATTGATGGGATTTCATAACTCGTACACAAACAGATTTGTAAAGGAAAGAACACAATATAAATGCATAATTGTGTAAACTGCTGTTGTAAATGTATGATTTTAAACCATTAGTTGCAACAGATCAAGTTAAATATTCATAAATCATGTTTGAATGGGATGTAATGGCTCTCTCGGTGTCTATAAAATCTTTGTCACAGGTTCCTTTAGTGCAGGATGAAGTGGTGCAGAACTTTGAGGTGGAGGTACGAGGCGACACGTTCTACTCTAAAGAAGTCCGAAAAGTTAAGATCAAAGTCTATCGACCAATGACCTTCATCCAAACGGATAAACCAATCTACCTCCCAGGACAAACGGGTAATTTTGAGCTGATGGCTTTATACTTTATTTATGTTGGTTACTTTAGATTAGCTTTTTTTAATCTAGGTTTGCTTGGTTACTTATCTAGATTACTTGACTTTTGTATTTGCTTATAATAATTAAGGTGAGATCCCTTCCATAAGCCTTTTTTTTGGGGGGGGTCAGGGGGTTTCTTCACCGGCACAACTTTCTTTTCTTGGGTTATGTTTATGCCACTTTGTGTTGTGCGAATAAATCGAAGATCTATGATGTAGTACACAATATGGTACCATATATAGAAAAGTTTCCTCTTTACAAATTGCTGTGCATGCAGCACTGCGTGTAAAATGTATTACCACAGTATCAAATCTTATATATTGACATTCCCAGGATTTTAAAGTAAAGCCCCAGAATGCTGGAAGTCTGACTACTGGCTCTAACAGGTAGTGAGAAAGTGATTGTGCCCCAGAATATCAAGTCATTAACAGGCCGTAGAGGTTCAATTCCCAGAAGCCCAGGAACATGTTGGCATATACAGAGTCTATATAATAGTAGAAATGAAATGTACTACTTTACTCCTGCTGCAGTTGAGAGGACAGAAGTCCCCACATTCTGGATATCATATTAGTAATGTGCCACGCTGACAATATTATTTAAAACAAGGTATCTTTGTTTCCGTGCAAAACTATCCCCCACTTTATTGAAATCCAGGGCTGTAATTTCTCAATTAACAGAAGACCAATCACTGGCCTGTTAGGATGTCTACCGCTGCTGTAGAAGAGCTGTAAAGGCTTCATGTAATCTCTCTGCATGTCTCTCAGTGCATTTCAGAGTCATCACACTGGATACCAAGTTAAGACCTGTCAATCAGCTGGTGAGTGTTTGACCGGTCTTTCCTTTCTACAAGTCTCCTTCATAAACCATATCGGTGATTATGGTTTGATAATGGTGCAGGTTTTAGTTTTGATTGAACCAGAATATGATCTCATGGTGAAGCTCTGGGTCAGTAGTACAACCACAGCCCCTTTTTTAGGTAACCTCCCAAGCTGCTTTGAAGGTTGCTGACCCAGTGATGGATCCATTCCAACATGTTTTCTCATTTTGCAACATTTTGTCACAAATGATCCTATATAATTGGAAATATCAGTGGAATCTATACTAAAGATTACAATAGAAGTTTTTCTCCAGAAAACTATAAATCCGAATGAATATAAGAGCTCAAGTCTTTAACTCATTATGACTATGTGATGCAAGGAATACAAAGCAGCTTGTGCTTTAACAAATCTTTCTTTTTCTTACAGTACAATGTAATCGAAATTGAGGTAAGAGTAATATCTACACTTTAACATACTGGGTATATTAAACTGGGTTACCATTTTTTTTTCTAATACAAATTCCTTAAAGCAAAATGCTCAAGTGGACTTATTAGGCTATTAAAAGTTCAGAATGTTAATCTCCTAAAAACATGAAGGGACTTATAAGCGGTCAGGCCCAAGCTTTATGGAAGGTTTCACAGATTCTGGTATCAAATGTGATAAACACCCAGTACGTTGTGTGGAGGCCTGTTTTACAACTTGAACAAGACCTTTATGAACATGACCATAACGTGTAAGAATTCATGCATGACCTTGGACACAAATTCTTGCTTTACAGGCTACATTTTCTGTTTGACAAAACGTGAGGGAAAACCTTTTCTGGAGATATTAACAGTCTAATGTTCATTAGATGGGAGTTTCTTTTTTTTTTTTTTTCTTTTTTTTTGCATTGCAAAAACTCCCAAGACTAGCTAGTAAGTGGACCAAATGTTAAGATAGGATTGTCATACTACATAAAACTTGCTTTTAAAAAGGAAATGACATCAATGTATATACTTTTGCAGCAAATTCTGTACAAATGCCCATTATACACTAAGACAATATATCTGTAACTGGCCACTGATATTAGCCTGCGTGTTCCTACTCATACAACTTTACACCAAACCATAGCCCGCTTTAATCAGCCATCTTGTGGAATAATAATAATAATAATAATAAAATAATAATAATAATAATAATAAATTGAATTTATATAGCGCTTTTCATGGACTCAAATTCGCTTTACAGGGCAGGGTAGATAATAAAAACATAACAAAACAAAACGAGCAAACAAAACAAGTAGAACAAAACAAGATACAGATGAAAAAGGGAGGGGGGCAGGTGGACTATGGGTAGGCTGAGGTGAAGAGATGGGTCTTGAGGCGGGACTGGAAGATGGTGAGGGACTCAGAGGTGCGGATCTCTTGGGGGAGGGAGTTCCAGAGCCTGGGAGCTGCTCTGGAGAAGGCTCTGTCCCCAAAACAGCGCAGGTTGGACTTTTGGATGGAGAGGAGACCGGCTGAGGTGGATCTGAGGGAGAGGAGGTCAGTGAGGTATGAGGGGGCCAGATGGTGGAGGGCTTTGTAGGTGAGGACCAGGATTTTGTAGGTGATCCGGTGGGAAATAGGAAGCCAGTGGAGTTGTTTTAGGACTGGAGTGATGTGGTGCCAGGATTTGGAGCAGGTAATGAGGCGGGCGGCTGAGTTCTGGACCAGTTGGAGTCGGTTGATGTTGGTAGAGCTGATGCCGAGGAGAAGTGAGTTGCAGTAGTCCAGTCGGGGAGGAGATGAAGGCGTGAATGAGTCTTTCAGCAGCGGGGGGTGTAGAGAGGGTCTGATTTTGGCGATGTTGCGGAGGTGAAAGAAGGAGGTTTTAATGACTTGACGGATGTGAGGCTCAAGGGAGAGGGTGGAATCAAAGATAACGCCAAGGTTGCGGGCCTGGGGGGATGGGGAGACAATGGTGCCGTCGATGGTGATAGTGGGGTTATTGGTTTTGCTGAGTGTGGATTTGGAGCCGATCAGAAGGAATTTGTTTTGTCGCTGTTGAGTTTGAGGAAGTTGTGTTGCATCCAGGTTTTAATAGCTGACAGACAGGAGTTGATGTGGGAGAGGGGAGGATTGTGCGGGGATTTGGTGCTGAGGTAGATCTGGGTGTCGTCAGCATAGCAGTGGAAGTCCAGGTTGAAGTGGCGGAGTATCTGACCAAGAGGGAGGATGTAGATGATGAAGAGGAGGGGGCCAAGTACGGAGCCTTGGGGAACACCTTGAGTGACTGTGGCTGTGGCAGAGGTGTGGTTGTGGAGAGAGATGAAATGGGATCTGTTGGAAAGGTAGGAGTGGAGCCAGCTGAGTGCAGTACCTTCGATACCGAGGTCTTTGAGTCTGGTGAGCAGGATGTTATGGCTCACAGTATCGAAGGCTGCACTCAGGTCGAGGAGGATGAGGATGTTGAGGGAACCGGAAAGAAAGAAATGCCACTTTTCCTGTATTCCCGAGTTTCCCGTTGTCCCATGTTCTTGACTTCACTTAACAGGATTCTAACAGCAACAGGATTGGCCAGTGGCTGAATGAAACCTCCTCCAATAGGAAGATATTGCAGCTTTCTTACGCCTTGAACTCTGAGGCCCGTGAAGGAGCCTACCAAGTTACTGTGTCGACTGGGTCTGATAAAATGCAACACAGCTTCAAGGTGGAAAAATACGGTAATTTTTCTTTTTTTACCATCACTTTTAATCTGTTTAATGAAGCAAAAATGCTAATAATCCCTTTGTCCCCAGTTTTGCCTAAATTTGACCTACAAATAAATGCACCTGATGAAGTAAGCATTAATCAGGAAGAAGTCAAAGCTGAAGTCTGTGCCACGTAAGTAAAAGCTATTTTTGCTCATTACTCTTAAATAATCTAAAATGGGTCCAGTTTAGGGAACGGTTTTTCTCCATTTCATCTAATTAGGTATACATACGGACAGCCTGTGCCAGGCAGTGTTGACTTGAAGGTGTGCCAACCTTTTGATCCCTATGTTATACCCCATGCATTCACCCCTGAACATCCAGAGGGAATCTCTGTAATCCCGATGCCTTGCTACGAGGAGACAAAGCAGGTACGGTAGCTATGGTGACCGTCTCATGAAGCAAGGTGCATAGCCTCCTACATAATGTGCACATTTAACACTACATATTGTCATCGGGCTTGTCTGTCTGATGTACAAATTTAAGAGTGTAAAAGTTGATTTTTATACTCGAGTTAGTAGTTTGACAATTTGACAGTCAAAAGTTTTGAAGTAATAAGGGTCTGACGTGTGGAAAGTTTGAAATGTCCTTCACTTTTTCTAGTCTGACGTTATTTAATTGTGCTTTCTAGACGGACAAGAGAGGCTGTGCCACTTTCAGCTTCACAATGTCAACTTTCACGAGAGTTGCGCAGGAGGCGCTGCAAGATGAACTGCAACTCAGTGCAAATATGGAAGAGGAGGGGACAGGCAAGTCGTAACGTATATTGTACTTTTATTTCAAAAAGAGTTAGTTGGCCTATAATAACTGACTATGCCATGTAATGAAACAATACGGCGTCCACATTGTTGTAACATGAAGGCTTCTTGTAAAGGTATTTCACGCTCCCAAGAGAAGACTACAGTGATTTCTTATGTTGTTGGAAAGCTGTCTTTCACCGACACTCCCCAGACTTATAACAAAGGATCAAATGTGGAAGGAGAAGTAAGTGCATTTGGTCTTCACTTCTTCAATGTGCTTCTATACACGGTGCAACTGAAGCCGTGGGCGTTCTCGGTGATACAACGTTGTTCTTCCGACAGGTTAAAGCGGTTTATTACAATAATACACCCATTCCTGACATGCCGGTGTTCCTGTTTGAGGGTGAAAGGTGGTCATCGCGTTGGTTACAGAATCTCACAACCGATGGTGATGGTGTCGCCGCTTTCTCATTGAGCACAGCTGCCTTTAAAGGAGACGTCCACTTACAAGTAAGAAGTAGAAACTACAATCTGTAACCAACATTCATCATGAAGATGATAACACCGTCCAAATCTGACCTCAAATGGTTTCTCAATATGCTGCAACTGACCAAGGTGCCATATAGGAACAATCTGTCTATACCAAAAAATTGCTATGTCAGTAAAAACTGAAGCTTTCTTCTACTTCATCTCCCATGATCTCATCTAGTGTTTGTTTTCTCTGCTCTCTAGGTTAGCGACACGCCGACACTGGGCTACAGTCCTTACAGAACGCCATACTATGAGTCTAACGATCACACGGTGTCTTTGGCCACGCCTTCTTCTCCTGATACGAAGACGGTCAGCTCCCTGGATGTGAAGGAGAAGGATGAACCACTCTCCTGTGACGAAGAAGAAGACCTCTCCATCCAGTACACCATCGTTGGAGAGGCCCAGGGCTTTATGGATGTGATTTATCTGGTGAGTGGTTGAACTATTTTCCTCTCACCACTTCCATGGACATGGGGAAGATGTTTTTAAAACTACCTTTACATCACTACCCAGGAGATTTTTGTGTTGCGTGTCAACATTTAAGCATTGAAAACATTGAGAAATGGTAAAGTTTGACAGCTAACAAAAGCACTGTGCTGGAAACACTGTAAAACAAATCTGCAAAAGAAATTCCAGATGAGTGTTTCCACTACCTTTATCCAAATATTAAAAGTTAAATATCCAGTCTGGAGAGATTAAGCCACTGGAGAATCACAAATGTTTAGGGGAAAAGGATCAAAATCAATGAACCAAAACAGTTTTTTTTTTATTGTAAACTTTCTAGCCTAAACCCAGTAATGCAACTCAACCACTGAAGGTGGTTAGATGTGTGTCATGCTAGGAGTTGGGCTAATGGGTTCCGCACCCCCAGCATTTTATCATGGTCAAACTTGTAGTCTTCAGCCCCCAACCAATGCTGACTTATGCAAGGTAACATTCCCCACAATATGCAGTAGTACTCTCCTATATACAGACTTGTGGTTTAGATTTGTAAAATTGTAGCGTTCCCCTTTTAATACATTTTACTGAGTCTCTTAATATCATGTTCTGGATAGGTTGTTTTGAACAACTTCCTTTTTCAACTAAACAAAACATTTTTGACATGAACCATATAAACTTCTTCCACTATGTTCTTAATCACATGACAGGACCTCACCGCAGACAGGGCATGTTGCATTACTCTTTGTCACTTTTCTTTCAAACTTCCCAGGTCTTATCGAGAGGAGCCATTGTTTTACAAGGAGTTGAACGGGTGGAAATCAAAGATAAATTGGGTGAGCAAAGTGACTTGTCTTGTCAGTATCCTTTTGAGTTAGCCTGGCCGATCTATGGAGTCATGTGAGCGATTGTTGTTTCAGTGAATGAGGGCGAGGTGTCCTTTAAGCTGACGGTGTCTCCAGACATGGCGCCAGACGTCCAGGTCGTGGCTTACGCCGTCCTCCCCAGTGAGACGGTGATCGCCAACAGCGCGGACTTCTCTACCGAGCAGTGCTTCAGTCAAAAGGTCAGCCTGAGAAGAACCCAGACATGTGGCAAAGGCTGTTCTCGTCAGGTTTTAGGTGCAGAATCAAAACCTCAATACAGCATGTAGCCTTTTCTTGAAGAGGAAAAAAAGCCAGTTATCTACAGTGCCTTGCGAAAGTATTCGGCCCCCTTGAACGTTTCGACCTTTTGCCACATTTCAGGCCTCAAACATAAAGATATAAAACTGTAATTTTTTGTGAAGAATCAACAACAAGTGGGTCACAATTATGAAGTGGAACGAAATTCATTGGCTATTTCAAACTTTTTTTAACAAATAAAAAACTGAAAAAGTGGGCGTGCAAAATTATTCAGCCCCTTTACTTTCAGTGCAGCAAACTCTCTCCACAAGTTCAGTGAGGATCTCTGAATGATCCAATGTTGACCTAAATGACTAATGATGATAAATAGAATCCAGCTGTGTGTAATCAAGTCTCCGTATAAATGCACCTGCTCTGTGATAGTCTCAGAGGTCCGTGTAAAGCGCAGAGAGCATCATGAAGAAGGAAGGAACACACCAGGCAGGTCCGAGATACTGTTGTGGAGAAGTTTAAAGCCGGATTTGGATACAAAAAGATTTCCCAAGCTTTAAACATCCCAAGGAGCACTGTGCAAGCAATATTGAAATGGAAGGGGTATCAGACCACTACAAATCTACGAAGACCCGGCCGTCCCTCTAAACTTTCAGCTCATACAAGGAGAAGACTGATCAGAGATGCAGCCAAGAGGCCCATGATCACTCTGGATGAACTGCAGAGATCTACAGCTGAGGTGGGAGACTCTGTCCATAGGACAACAATCAGTCGTATACTGCACAAATCTGGCCTTTATGGAAGAATGGCCAGAAGAAAGCCATTTCTTAAAGATATCCATAAAAGTGTCGTTTAAAGTTTGCCACAAGCCACCTGGGAGACACACCAAACATGTGGAAGAAGGTGCTGTGGTCAGATGAAACCAAAATCGAACTTTTTGGCAACAATGCAAAACGTTATGTTTGGCGTAAAAGCAACACAGCTCATCACCCTGAACACACCATCCCCACTGTCAAACATGGTGGTGGCAGCATCATGGTTTGGGCCTGCTTTTCTTCAGCAGGGACAGGGAAGATGGTTAAAATTGATGGGAAGATGGATGGAGCCAAATACAAGACCATTCTGGAAGAAAACCTGATGGAGTCTGCCAAAGACCTGAGACTGGGACGGAGATTTGTCTTCCAACAAGACAATGATCCAAAACATAAAGCAAAATCTACAATGGAATGGTTCACAAATAAACATATCCAGGTGTTAGAATGGCCAAGTCAAAGTCCAGACCTGAATCCAATCGAGAATCTGTGGAAAGAACTGAAAACTGCTGTTCACAAACGCTCTCCATCCAACCTCACTGAGCTCGAGCTGTTTTGCAAGGAGGAATGGGCAAAAATGTCAGTCTCTCGATGTGCAAAACTGATGGAGACCTACCCCAAGCGACTTACAGCTGTAATCGCAGCAAAAGGTGGTGCTACAAAATATTAACTTAAGGGGGCTGAATAATTTTGCACGCCCAATATTTCAGTTTTTTATTTGTTTAAAAGGTTTGAAATATCCAATAAATTTCGTTCCACTTCATGATTGTGTCCCACTTGTTGTTGATTCTTCACAAAAAATTACAGTTTTATATCTTTATGTTTGAGGCCTGAAATGTGGCAAAAGGTCGAAAAGTTCAAGGGGGCCGAATACTTTCGCAAGGCACTGTATGTAAGACATTTCTTTGGGGCAATTTTTAAGTATCCCACTGAAATGAATTACATTAACTTCCTACATGTTGTGGCCACCATTTTCTGACTATTGCATGGGTAGAGTGGTATAATCCAGTGGCGTCCGACCTGTGGCCCTTTGCTGCATGTCGTCTCCTCGGTCTCTCCCCAATTTCCTACTATTACTATTGAATATCAGGTTGAAAAGATCCCAGGTTCTCATCTCCCACTAAAGTCCAGATGGTGCGCTGTGTCTTTTCTGCTGTCAGGTGTCTCTGGAGTTTTCTCCGTCCTCGGCCGTCCCAGGAGAGGAGACCATCATGCGGGTTACCACCCAGCCAGAATCTCTGTGTGGCGTGAGCGCTGTTGACCAGAGCGTCCTCATCAAGGAGCCAGGGAAGACTCTGGATGCAGACAAGGTAACTACTATCTTTTGCAAATGTATCAGCATCCATTTTTACTCTGCAGTTATCTACTTGTCCAATGGTTAGTCTTTTTCTCCCTCTACCAGTTGTACATGGTTATCAAATATGCAATGCAGCTCAATGCAGATTGTTCTTTTACCCAGTTGTAAGCATGCGGTTATGAAAATGCTATAGTATAAGGTTATGCTCACATATGTGAGGCGTAGCCCTCTGTAGGAGTGCCGTATGGATAAAGGCAATGATTTGACAAATACTTTACAGCCACGATTCAAGATGTAGGAGTATCTTGGTGTCAAAGTGTGTCCCAATTGTCAGATCTTCATAGAACATCAAACCTTGTCGGTTTATAACTTTGAACCAAACTTTTCTTTTCAGATATTTCAATTGTTGCCGGTCACAAAAATGTCCTATATTCCATATGACGTTGAAGACAGTGTAGAATGTTTGCCTGGGAGACCGAGAAGATCTATTTTGCCATACCCCAGAGGTGATGGGACAGCTGACGCTTATACAGTCTTCCAGGTACTTTCTACACAAAGGAGTGTCCAAAATAAAGTATACTAAAGTTATTGTTGCACATTTATCAACTTTTCGGTAATGCCGGTTTGTTGGATTATCTAGAATGTAGGGATGAAGATGGCAACAAACCTGGTTATCCGAGAGCCTTCATGCCTCGAATACAAAGGAAAAGAATACTACCAGGGCTATGGTGGCTATGGTGGCTATAGTGGCTATGGTGGCTATGGCGGCTTTGTTAACTATGGTGACTTTCTTTTTTTTGCTCAAAGTGATGCATGCTGAATATTTACTTGCTCATTAAAACGGGTCCTTGCTTTGGTTTTTACCTAATGAATATTTTCTCCATTCTTCCTACCATGGCCGTAATGGAAGAAATGGCAGCCCCTTTCCCTGTTGGACTTGAAGTGGCTCTTTATGGGCCATTTCCTGATCAACCCCCAGTAGAGACGGTCCGCACTTTCTTCCCTGAGACCTGGATATGGGACCTGGTGGAAGTTGGGTGAGTTTTTGCCACAGAGGGTTTTGATGGTCAGAGGCTCTCACTGACTTCCTGCAGTCTCCCTCCACACATGAATGGCATGGAACTAATTTACTGACACTGCTCCTAAACTTGGACTCTCTTTAGTTTATTTTAGCAGAATGTATTAGTCATTTTACAGGAAATCTTTCTTTTTAAAATGGTGTATGGGGAATGATCTTTTTGGGCTAGAGTACACATGAAACCCAGTTGAACTGCATTTGAGTTTCTGAAATCTCAAGGACGCAGCCTATGATACCATTTCACATTTGCACATTCTTTTTAGCGAACAGTAACGACAACATGGCGGTGTTACTGCAATTTAAGTCAACCCATTAGTAATCTAATCACACTACTCACATCATGTGTTTTTGCTAATCTTAATCATGAGAGTATTTTCAAGTTTACCATAACACATCTGTATCTGCTGATCCAGAGGGTTTGGAACGAAGAATGTGTCCCTCACTGTCCCGGACACCATCACCACCTGGGAGACGGAGGCGTTCTGTCTGTCCCCTCAGGGTTTCGGCTTGGCGCCGCGTAAAAACCTCACGGTCTTCCAGCCCTTCTTCCTGGAGCTCAGCCTGCCCTACTCCATCATCCGGGGGGAGCACTTTAAACTGAAGGCTACCACCTTCAACTACCTGACCAGCTGCATCATGGTCATTTTAATTATTTTTTTAATTTGTTTTTGTGACCTATAAATGCTAATGTTAGCATGCTAACATTCCTGCTATGCTAACATGCTGATGTTTAGCAGGTGTCATGTTTACATTGTCCCCACCTTTAGGGTAAATCGGTATATCCTGTAAGTCTTAATCTGGAAAGTGCTATATATAAAATTGTTATGATTGTAGTAATGACTTTATCCACTCCCTTTTCAATGTGCAATCAAAGGCACCTTTTTTAAAACCTTAATCTCTAAGGGATTGCTGTTTAACTTGACCCACCTCTCTAGCCGGTCCTGTCAACACCCTCACAAAGGTTCTAGTAAATATTTGGAATACTCCTAATAGTCTTCAAGCTTATGGATCCATTTATTTAATTTTTTTTAGAAAAACATTTGCAAGATGTAGCTGGGGAAAGGGTAAATGCTGCAGCATTGTGCTGAAATTTGAAAGTTTTTTTTGAATTCGCCCTAAATCTCCAGTTTTTAAATGTGTATTCTCTCTTGAACAGGTCACTGTGACTCCAGCCCCCTCCTTAGATTACACCCTCACCCCCCTCTCTGGTGACCAGTACACATCCTGTCTGTGTGGCAGTGAGCGCAAGACCCTCAGCTGGACCATGGCCCCCTCATCCTTAGGTGAGACTGGAGCTTTTATCCACCAGGCTGCCGAGGTGGAGGAGCCTTTTTTTTTTTTGAGCTGTGAAATCAGCGAGATCCCCATTGGTGACAAAATGTCGTTGTTCTGAATAAAGTTTGAAACGGTTTGTTCTTTTTAGGAGTTGTAAATGTGTCGGTGAGTGCTGAGGCCGTGACATCCCATATCTCATGTGACAATGAGGTTGTGAGCGTGCCTGAAAGAGGACGAATTGATGTGGTCACACGACCTCTCATAGTAAAGGTTGGTACTTTTTTCTTTTAGAAAAAACAAGATGATCAAGGGAGAATTTTCTATCCATTAACCAAATGGAAACTCTGTAACTCACATTATTTCTTTCCCTCTCAGGCTGAGGGAACTGAGGTGACCAACACCTACAACTGGCTGCTCTGCCCAAAAGGTCCGTACGGTTTACACCAGGCCTGGCCTGTCAAACGTGTGAAAAGACAAATACTAGAATTTGACTAGATTTGCGTGTTAAAACATGTGATGGAGACATTCACTACTTGCAGATAGCGCTTAGTTTCGTTCTGGCAAGTCTAGCGCAGATGATCGACTAACTGTCTGACTTTATTTTAGTGCTGAGTGTTTGTTCTCTCTCTGTTCACAGGGCGAGCTTTGACGGAGGAAGTGGACATAGAACTCCCTGAGAACATTGCTGGATCTGCCCGTGCTTCAGTATCAGTACTCGGTAAATTAATGGCTTCATTTTAATTGAGAGCTGCTTTAACTTTCTTCTAGGAAGGGAAAAGTCTTCCATCAATAAGCAATCTGTTAATTTGATTCATTTTTATTCTAACGACACGACAAAGTAAAGTCAAAATACAAAGTGCATTTATACCTTCAACATATTTAAGTGATGGTTCAGAGTAATTTCACCCCAGGGTCCTTTGCACCACAACCTCAAGCCAAACACCCGTTAGTTGCACGTTTGGTCTCAGTGGTTCTGTGTTTCTGGGCAGGTGACATCCTGGGCCGGGCTCTGGAGAACCTGGATGGGCTGCTGCAGATGCCGTATGGATGTGGCGAGCAGAACATGGCGCTCCTTGCCCCAGACATCTACATCCTGGAGTACCTGAGAGACACCCAGCAGCTGACCCCAGCCATCAGGAACAAGGCTACCAACTTCCTGACCAGTGGTGAGGCTCCATTTTACTCTGGTAGCTAAAAGAACCCGTATGCAAAATGTAACAAGCGGCGTGCATAATCGCTTGACAGTGCTCGTCGGTCCTATTAGGGACTAAAGGTCAGGGGCACCCTGCTGGCCTCTGGGTTACGGTGCTGACAACAGGCCCCCACCCCACCGTAACGACCTTGTTGCATGTCATTCCTTTCGCTCCCTTAATTTCATCTTTTTAGTCACCTGTCCACTAAAGGCATAACATGGTTACTACATCTGTAGATTCAGTTCCAGAGCTGTTTTCACCTAAAACGAGCTAATCAGAAATCAAATCAGTAAATGCCCTAATTGGTGTCTCTATTGTTCTACAGGCTACCAGAGACAGCTGAACTACAAAGATAACTACGGCGCTTACAGCACCTTTGGAGCAGGACCAGGGAACACTTGGTGAGAACGTTACTGGTCAATCATCCACAAAGAATAATGAATTAGACATTTACATGGTGTGCAACATTTACTACGACATACAGTTTCTACTTGTAGAGGATTGTGCGGAGCCATTAAACGGATCCTAAGAGCTTCCTCTTGTCTTGTTTTAATATCCTCAGGCTGACTGCATTTGTGTTGCGCTCGTTTGCCAAAGCACAGACTTTCATCTACATTGACCCAGCCAACATCGAAGCGTCCGTGACTTGGCTGAAAAGTAAACAACAACAAAATGGCTGTTTTGAACAGTCGGGAAAGCTCTTCCACACCATAATGAAGGTAGTTAAAGTAACTCTTTACTAGAGTTTGTATGACAATAACAAACTGAAGGTCGGTAAGTTAACTTTACTAAATGAGACTTTTGCTGTAGCAGTAGTTGAATGGAAATGCACCATCAGGACTTTCATTCATGTCTCAGTAGTAAGAAATGCCAGCCTGGGGGCCCACTCACTCATTTGCAATGTGAGATAATTCCATCTCTGATTAATTTCATCAGGTTTCACTTATCAAAAACAAATGCCGTAATTGTGAGTCATACATGCAAGAGCCTTGTGGGACTCACAAATGCTTAAGTCTACTTGAGTCAGGCCCCTGAGTGTTGGAGGTACAGTGATCTATGTCTGTGTATACAGTACATAGCCCTATATACAAATATGTACAGTGTGTAATAACATACAAATTGTCCATATTTACTAATGTACTAAATACATTTACCCATCTCTTCATTTTATTAAATGGTTTCTTTTTTTACAAAAGTGACCATCTGGTAACTTCTACCAAATTTGAGTCCTATGTATTGAAAGGATTTCCATCCAAAAGTGACTTGTCTTTGAATGGAGTCCTATACCTACATGGTAAACAATCTGATCGGTCATCTCGTGTGTGTGGTTATGGGCTGAGAGTTTATGGTTTGAATTATGGTGGAGGTGGTCAGTTAAATCTATCAGGACTCCATTATATACCAACCAGGGAATCCAAATACTAACCGAAGGGAAGAGGACTGAGTATGCAGGGCCCTCGTGTGGAGGGCCCAAAAAGATGCTAGAATGAACAGCCTGTTCGGGTCAGAGTGCCTTTTTTACCAGGCCCAGAATTGTGTGCAATGCCTCTGGCTATGGGAGAGTAGACTGGCTTTGGCTGAAACTGATGGAGATGGTGAAAGGGGAGCAGAGTACAGTAATAGACGGGCCTACATTCTGCATCCGGTGAGTCAGACTAGATCACTAACTCCTTATGCTTCCTCTTTACAGGGTGGAGTGTCTGATGAAGTTACTCTCAGTGCCTACATCACTGCTGCCTTCTTGGAGATGAATATGTACATAGATGTGAGTTGATTATTTGTAATGAGTGTATATGTACATAAGATGCATTCATTTGAATTTAAATATTTATGGCATGGCACCAAAGATTCTGAACTGTAGGGATTTTTTTTTTTTTTACAGTTTTAAAGGACCAGTGTCCACATTAGGAGTGGGTCGGTCACTACCCGGTGTGAGTCGAGTGCAGATGGGAGTTGCACTCGCGTCACTTTGCAGCAAGTAGCCTCCAAGAAGCTGCTAATGAGAGACTTCTGTAATGTTGGCAATTAAACCCAACCAAGGCTGTCGCTTGACTGGCGTCTTGAGCCAATGTTGGCAATCATAGCTATCAAACATCTTTGAAATGATTCCATCTTCTCTTTGTAATGAAGTTTTATTTATAGATTTCACAAATTTTAAGTATGACATTACGCCGTTAACAGTTTAAATCTGAGCATGCACAACTCATCTGCACTCGTCTCCCATCGGGTAGCGACGGGGTCCACGGCCATGTTGCACCGCCAGGTTTCCCGCAACGGACCAACCAAACGCTGGCTTTAGAGAGGGCCTTTCATGTGTTGACATTGAAGTGAAGGGCGCTGTAGGTTCTCCTACACGCTTGGACAGAAGGGGGAAGGGAGGCGCATTCAGTTGGTTGCTGCAACCTCACCGCTTGATGCCACTTAAGTAGAAATACCCAGTTAGTTTTAGTACAGGCAGGAAGTATTAGGTTGTAGTGATGAATGAAACTGTCTCATAAGTCTCTCTTTCAAAAAGCCGAGCAAAGGAGCATTTTTTTTCATTTTTAGCATTTTAGGCCTTTATTTGTATAGGGCAGTTCAGACTTGAAAGTGGTGAGAAGGGGAATGACCTGCAGCAAAGGGCCGCAGGTCAGAGTCAAACCTGCAGCCGCTGAGTCGACAGTAAACCTCTCTATATGGGCGCCTGCTCTACCAGGTGAGCTAACCAGGTGCCCCGAAGGGGGTCGTACAGTTCAAGTTTTCAACAATGCAACTTCAGTAACAATTAAACGTAAAAACCTAAAATGCAACAATAGGAGGTGCAGTATAAGTGAACAAATTTAAAGAGGCAGCATCAGAAAGTTTGTTCCAGATATGTGGAGCATTTCAAATTGAGCGCCGCTTCCCCTCGGTTTAGTTCTGACTCCAGAGACAAAGGCAGCAGCGCGAGACAACTTCTTCTTTGAATCTGTTGTAGGATCCTGCGGTTCATGGGCCGGTGAAGGCTAGCTTGTCTTGCCTCAAGGAGTCCATCAGTGACCTCAGCAACACCTACACCACAGCTCTGCTGGCGTACGTCTTCACCCTGGCAGGAGACATGGAGACCCGTGCTCACCTACTGGGTCACCTAGATGCTGTTGGGTTACGAGAAGGTGAGTCCTCCTCCAGGAAATCATTCTGGCTTCATTCCTGTGACCAAGCTTACCCTGTGCCTGTTGGGCTCTTTGTGGATGGCTGTTTGTTTTTTAGGAGGTTTCCTCCACTGGTCTCAGACAGCAACAGAAACGTCAGCCTCTCTGTCTGTGGAGACCAGCTCCTATGTGCTGCTGGCTAAACTCAGTGCCTCCCCGACTGCTGAAGACCTGGGCTACGCCAGCCGCATCGTTAGATGGCTGACGAGCCAGCAGAACTATTACGGAGGATTCTCCTCCACACAGGTACAGCCCAACAGGGTTCAGCTGGACTTTGAGTCAAATGTACAGTAATCTCTTTAGTTATTTAAAAATGTGTGGCTTAGCTGTGACCTAAATCCCATTTTGTCTGACCGCCCATTATCCCGAAAACAACAGCATGGCACAAGGAAAACTGCCCAATTTTCATGTTTGTGACAATGCATTTTTCTGCTTCTTCAAGTGTTTCTTTAAATGTATTTAGATTATGAAGTAAAGGAAATTATTTTAAAACTCATTATTTAGACATGCCTAGTTCTCACAGGACAGCGACATTTCCCGTTACCTCGACAGTTTAGTGTCAGTTAAACCATACTGAGAACCATAGCCTTGGTTTAGCCCATAAACTACAAATAAAAGGTGCATATTTTTTAAATGGTCGTTTTCTTTAATGAAAATCCACAATTGGAGAGACCTAAAATTGATAAAGCTGCTATAGGTTTAAACAAACCTTTACATCTGTATAAACTTATGCACATAGGTATTCATACCTCTCACACATTGGGTGTGAGACCCACTCATTTCAACCCGCTCACACACCACACCTTGTATTTCTCACACAGATATCACCAGGGTAACACCCACCAAGTTGTGCCACCATTTCTTTTTAAACTGTGGAACAGGTAGAGGGATGAAGGGAGTTCCCCAAAGAGTTCAGAAGGCCCTGCCGCCACGCACCAGCTGAGGGAGTGCAGATTTCAAGTTGCGGCTTTCATCGCAGTTTGTGACTTTGCCCAAGATTAGTAACAGTGTACTCTCCCTGTTTGGTAGCTTATTGCTACATGTTGAATCGGGTGCAGGGCTACTGACGGTTTTATATTTTTAGAAAGACACCCATTTTATAATGGGCCTATCATAATACTTTTATAACAATATCCATAATTTGGAATCACCCAAACCCCTGCTGCCAGAATCTCCCTCTGAACTCTGCTCAGAACCAGAGCCCTGGGTATTGGTTCTTTTCTTCTGTACGTGTTGTAGGACACCGTGGTGGCTCTTCAGGCTCTGGCTCTCTACTCCACTCTGGTGTTTAGTCCAGAGGGTTCAAGCACCGTGACGGTCCGGTCTCCCGGGGGCCAGCTGGTGTTTGACGTGAATCGGAACAACAAACTGCTCTACCAGGAGAAGCAGCTGCGGGACGTGACGGGAAAGTACAGCCTGGAGGTGAAGGGCACTGCATGTGCTGCCATACAGGTCAGTGGTCTGGTGTACATCAACCACCAATCCTGATGCTTCATACTGTACATTTGAACAAACTCGAGCAAAGAATTCTTGACTTTATGAATTACTTTCCTGGTTTAGATTTCCCTTGTTTATAACATCCCAACTCCTGCTGCTGTTACCACCCTCGGTGTTCTGGTCAAACCAGAGGCCGACTGCACCAGCAAAATACCCAAACTCAGTCTGAAGCTAACATCCCTGTAAGTAATCAACAAGCACATCCACGACATTGACAAATAATCCTCTGCATCTACCAGCTTGAACTATGTAACTGTTGGATGGACAGGGGGAGGAATGTTTACAACTTGTGGCTAAAACGAACAGTAAATGGAGCCTTCCAAAGCCTCCGATTGACATCATATTTTTCTGGTATTTCCATTACAGATATAGTGGAAAGGAGTCCAGTACAAACATGGTTATCCTGGATATCAAAATGCTCTCCGGATTTGTCCCAGACCCAGAGTCTTTGAACATGGTGAGTGATTCCCATAACTTTAAATGGAGTTGTAGTAGTTGTCATGGTAACCCAGCTGATGTCTCCTCACAGCTCAAAGGTGCCCTGCTGGTGGATCGTGTTGAACAAAAGGAGGATCATGTTCTGGTGTACATACGGGAGGTGAGGGGATTTAAAGTGACAAACGAGAGATGATGCTCTCCAGATTTGTTACTGATCATGTGGTCTGTTCTTCTTCCAACAGTTACAGAAGGACCGAAGAATCAACCACAGCCTGACGCTCGTACAGGAGTACCAAGTGCAGAACCTGAAGCCAGCCGTGGTCAAGATCTACGACTACTACCAGCCAAGTAAATGGGTCCTCTCTAGACCTCATTCACAGAAGTCACAGCACACGCTGTTCTGTGGTAGCTGTAAAACAACCTGAACGGTTACCAAAATAGTAACTTATAGTAGTATGTTAATATGATAAGCTATTGAACATATGATGCAAGTTTAACTAATTATTATTTTTTCCCTTAAGGTGACCAGTCTGATACAGCATACATCGACCCTTGTGTTGCAGGTAACAAACTGATATACAGAAGCACTATGACGTAATGTAAACTGGAATGGTTTAAACGATTGTAAAAGTGCCAATTTTGTAACCTAAAACCAAATGAAGCATACAACCAGTGTAGACTGTAAAGCCCAGCTCACACCAAAGATTTGCAACGAGGAAATGACCTTTTAGAATGTTGCAGCAGTCTGATGGCGTCGCCTGCGACTCAGCTTGTCAAGTAGCCATTGGCTGGTTTTAGAACGTAAGCAGAGCCTGTCTATGGAGAGCCTGTTCACTCCCGATCTCACTCCCTATTAGCCCCATTGTACCAACCCAGAATTTTCCCGAGACTGGAAGTTCTCCCCTTATTAGAAATTCTCTGACGTAAGGCACGTCACCTGTTTGAACAGCCAATTGTCTCGTAGCAAAGTCAGCTGGTCAAGTCGGTTACAAACTGTCAGCTGGTTCTCATCAACCGTTCCCCTGGTGACAGGCGGTCTCGATAGTTAATGTTTGGCTGGTTAGGGGAGTTGGTGTCACCTCTAAACGATGGAACTGCTGACTAGACGGGAGAAATTAAGAATAGAGGGGACATCTCTTGTCTGTTATGTGGGACGACTCCATTTCATGCCATTCTCCAGATGCGCCATCAAATAATAAACTCAAAATTCAGTTGTTTTTTTGCCAATTCATTACTACTGGAAATTAACTGTCCTCATTCATATGCTACAAATTATATCCGCTATTAAAAGCTGGAAGTTCAAATGGAAGTAGGTCTACAGAGTCGTTGCTATGAAGAGGATACACTGTCTCGTATAGTAGCATAGGGTGTAAACTGTCAGAATGTTGCAAATCTTTGGTATGAACAGGCTTAAGTCTCCAATGATTTTTTTATTTTTCATAATTTCTTTTGCAGCTTGAAGAGCATGTGGTCAGTCCTCTCGTCATCCAGAAGATGCACATTATGTACTAACACCATGTCTGTTTTGTATTTCCTGGTTAGTATTCTGCCACAACCCCTTTCAGCTGTGTAACTACGGTCTGAAGTGAAATGCATAATCGATAATTAAATAAATAAATGTGACATCAATGTCCTGTTTGAAACTGGTCTTTCGTTTAACTTTTTCTACAGTTTAATCTTTCTGCTGTTTATCGTCTGTTGACAAATGACCCTTGTGCTGCAGGTAACGGATTATTTTACAAAATGAAGTCTTAGTCCATACATCTTAACCTACAGACACATACAATCATGCAGAAGTTTTTTGAGAAACCGGTTAATCCTAAAGTGACTTATTTTTCTGCAGTTGCAGCTTGAAGATGTGTTCTTGGTTACATTTTAAATAAACCATACATTTAAGGATTGTAGTTCAATGTCTGCTTGCAAATAAGCTGCCAACAAAGACTATTAGTTTATGAACATGTTGGCTAACAATTCCCTAGTCCCACAAGCAGACGCAGTCAACGTTGGCGTACATTTGGTTCAGCTGAAAAATATTAACTCTACTTTTAGACTTAAAGCTATCAAGGTGACCAGAGGCCTGTACTACGAAGCAGGATTTGGCGTTAACGAGCTAATTTAAGGCTCAACCCAGGATTTTCTGTACTGCAAAGGTGGATCAGTTTTTACTGGGTTTAATCGCCATGGTAACTCATGCTGATCACCTAACCTGGTCGGGAGTGGGGGCCTGTTGCACAAAACCAGGATAAGGGATTAAGCCAGGATATTCAGGTTATCCTGGATGAATTTAGCCTGACTTGGTTGCACAAAAGCAGGTTGAATTAAACCCAGCCAAGTAACCATGGAGATGTATTCTTTGCAGCTAGCCTGGTCCAGAGCAGGCTAACAGGCAGGCTAAGATTAATCCTGGAGTCTTAGGTGTTAAATCAGCTGCTGCTCTGATCCAAAATAAACATTAACCTGCATTACTTGTCACATTTTAAATATTCACAATAAATGAACAACCAAAACCAATAAATAAAATGGACTTTCAGTCTCTGTTAACAAAAAACGCACTGGAATAAAAACCAAACACAATCAAACAAATGAAATGGAAATGTTTCCGGCCTTGATAATTTCCATTTAAAAATGATCAAGCTCATTTTTATTTATCATGCGATTAATTGATTTATTGTGTATTGCGACAGGCCTATTTGTGAAAGCTTCACAGACAAAACTGATAGGGCCTAGTCATTTTCATAATTTCACAGCTGTAATATGAATCAAAAGTGTAATATGACATTGAGAAAATATTAAATAGGTAATTCAATGCTAATTCTTTAACACAAAGCAACACATATCAATAGCCTAATGGCTAATAACCTATCTGTAAAATCAATTGTTTATTCAGGTTGAAGATAGTTGCAGCCCAAAAGATGACAGGTAGAGTGCAGGGAAGTGCCAGGATGTCCCAGGATGCTCTACATCACAATATTTCACACGGCCCAAGACAGATAGTCACCGTAGTTTGCTGCGCATTACGTGATTGGTCTGCTGATACGGTAGATCTCAGACCGTCTGACAGACACAGAGCGCCGTTTGAGACGTTTAGGGAAGTGGCTGTACGCTGCTCTACATCGGAGGTAGAAACCATAGACTCTATATATTAACAGTCTATGGTGGAAACCCGAAACTTCTGGCAGAAATGCACGGAGCACAAACGCGACGTCCAGTTTCATATTTGTCAGTCAACTTTTCAAAATACATTTGGGGCTGAAGCCCCGGCAAAATGTTTGATGCTGAAGGAGACGGAGCTGAGCTCCGGCAGGGTGTGTAGTGGGCCTGAGGAGGCGGAGCTGCGCTCCGGTGCGCTCCGGCCCAATTTAACCTCTGGTTACATCGTCTCTGAGAAACGGAGAGGATGTTCAGAGCGTGACCACTGAGTAAAACATTTTAATTACAATAGTTACAAGAAAGTCAAAACAAAATGGCAAGTCGGTGTCATTATCAGACTTCTGGCCGGCTGCTGTTCAGCTAAATCAAGTTAGGCTACTGTAGCAGACGCTGGGTGTGTGTAAAGCATATCAGTCTACAGCAGGGGTCACCAACGCGGTGCCCGCGGGCACCAGGTAGCCCCCAAGGACCACATGAGTAGCCCTCAGGCCTGTTCTAAAAATGAAAATTGAATATTGATATCATCTGTTTCCCACCTTGTTAAGTCATTGTTGATAATTATTGTGAGAAATCATTAACATGATCAGTGTCTTCACATAGATGAGCATCATTAATCATTAATAACCATATATAACTATCATTAATCATATATAACTATCATTAATCATCATATATAACTATTAATAATCATATATAACTATCATTAATCATTAATAATCATATATAACTAAAGGCAAACTGAGTACATTTGTTATTTCAGAAGAGTGTATCAAACTGGTAGCCCTTCGTATGACTCAATACCCACGAAGTAGCTCTCAGTTTAGAAAAGGTTGGTGACCCCTGGTCTACAGTATAAATACTCCGAGTATGTCATAAAAAAAGTCAATAGTATAGTATATCGAAAAAAATGTTATCAGCTATGTATGTTTGTACATTTCAGGCATAAAAAACACCACAGAAAGTGCTACCAACAACCAAACCTTTCTTTTAACGTTTTAATACCAGATGACAGTAGCATTTACAATCAGAGAAAAGTTACAGTAAAAAATAAAATAAAATTCTTCTAGAAAATAAAATGTAGTCGTTCAGTACAACACTAGATGTAAAATGCTACAGATGAAAGAATGGCAGCTGGACCCCCCAATACCCACATTATAATATATCTTATATTATTTCCCTCAGCACAGTGACGGACTGGTAATCTGGCATTTGGGCAGATGCCAGAGGGGCCGCGGGCCCTCATGGGCCGTTTGGGCCGGCCAATCAGAGAGCCGCATGATTGTCAAAGCCATGCGGCCACTTATAATTTCTCTCGGCCCCCTTTCAAGCATCAATAACAAAGTTCCTTTGCCAAGTGATAGCCAAATTTATCCAAATCCTTCACACCTATTAGTTCTGTAATCTGATTTGTATTTATACCACATATGCGTCTCTTGATATCACAGTCATGGTTACCCTCTAGAGTCACGAACTTTTACATCAGTCTGTATTGTTTTGTAGCAGAATTATTTATTCAGATCAGATGTTCAAAAATGTAAACGTGCATGGTTTGAAATACCTGCACTTCTGTTTGCAAAAGTTAAAATGAAGCAATGCCTTCTGGGAATTTCAAGACAGAATCAAGTAGACCCGAGTAGACCGCGTCTGCGTCTTTATGTGTCTGGTCTGCGTCAGCGAGCGTGGTGGTTGGAAGTTGAAAATTGGAAGTTGTAAGCTACGGTTGGAAGTTGTTGGCAAAAAAATGTATCGAGGCATCAAGCGATATAAGAGAGCACTGTTGGCTGACGCTGAAAAATGCTGCAAACTGACTGATTTGTTTTTAAACTCAAGTGCAGCTTCAGCTAGCATTAGCGCTAATACAGCTAGCATGTTAGCGCTGTATCTGAGCCAGCACACCAGGGAGAGAGACAGGGCAGTGAGGAATATGAGGAAGAGGAAGAACAAAACGAGCAAGAGGAGGATGAAGAGATAGACATGGATAACGAATCTATGGAACTAACCAACACAGAACAACAAGCGTGCTGTGGGTCTGAATGTGTGACCAATGCTGCAGGAGGGAGTGTAGGTACAAGTTTTGGCTACTTCAGAATATTATATTATTATGGAGCGGCTGGCTCTGATGATTTATTCATTTTTTTTTATAAGTCTATGTTTTATAGCATGGGAGTTTACGTTCACCATCACTGGGGCTATCAAAAGTGCGTGTTCTTTCCGTGCGTCAAAAATTCTATCTGCGACCCCCAACCGGTGGGCCGCTGGTGGGTGGAAATGCCAGGGTCGTTTTGTTGTTCCCAGTCCGTCACTGCCTCAGCATACTGCAGTTTATTATTCAAAGACACTTGTGCCCTTTACGTAATTTCAGATTTTAGAGATGTAGACAGTTGACTCATCATTTTAGATTACAGTGATTTACTGATTTTAAAAGAGCCACACAAATGTCCACACTTTCTGGTGCAGTCAGGATCAAAATACAAGTCACATTGAAAAGACAAACTGCCAATGTCTCAGTGTACAAGCCAATCAAAGGACCACAGCTTCCAGTAAGGGCAAGTTCTCCTTCCAGTATCAAACCATGAATCCTAAATCTCACAGCTTTGATACAGAGAACTAGTACTAGTGAGTTTCGGGTCCCACATGTGCATGTTAGCTATCTGACTTCAGACAAAGCTTGAATGAAACATATTGTTCTGCTGTAATGTAGTCCACTTCTCTGCTGTTCACCTGCATGCTCAGTATGTGCCAAACAGTCATTATTTTATCAAAATATGACTACAAAATATTTTCCATGTTATGCTGTTAAACTTCAGCTACAATTTAACCAGTTGGACAGTGGGAGAAGTGGATTACGCTGCAGTGGTTTGTCAACATTTCTATGAATTTAAATAAATTCTGCCTTAACGTCTGCATTTACCAAAATTGAAGTCAGTAAAAAAAAAGGCAGCACTCCAATTAATATACTGACAAATCTGTTATTAAGTTTTTTACCTCTGGAGCCCCATCTTTTACCTGACTGTATTTTGGGAAATCCAGAATTTTAAAGACTTGCCACCACTTGAATCCCCATGGAAAATGTCTTTACAAACACCTTTTAAATCTGTTACTAAAAAGATAGATCTTGGGTGGAATATAACTTTAAGAAAGCATCTATAAAAGTTGGATGAATCCAACACATGCAAGGCTCAAAATGCAAAGCATCTCCAAAGGAAATCCAGCACAGTTGCTGCATTGTCACCAGACTCGCTGACTTAAAATGAACAGTCCATCGCTGGGAAACATCATATTCAATAGAATAAATATGGCTGTGTAGCTATAGTGATTGCAGCTAAAAATGATTAGCTTACTATATTCTCAACAGGAACACAAATACAGTTAAACTTAATTGCAAACCGCTTATATTACAATACGATACAGTACATTACAGTTGCTTTGTTGCATTTTAAGTTATAAATATGACATTTTTGTCTGACTTCAGGACTGAGGAATGCATTGACCGTAATCTCATTCAGAAGTGTTTAAGACAAAGCTAATTGCAGCCAAACATGTACTGTATCTGTCTTCTGACATGTTTCAGCAACACCTCAGTCAGGAAGCCCAAATCCCTAAAGTTCTAAACTTAAAAAAACGTCCATTCTCTATGTAAATCTTAGAATGAATCAGAATGGTAGACTATATGCTAAATAAAAGGCTAGTTGGGTATCATCATGTCCACATGGGTCGAGACTGCAGGTTAAATGGGATGAGCACTGTGAACCATGTTACACAGATTCCTTGCAAATCGATACCTGCACAGATGTGCATTCAAGGAGATTTGTCAGAAACTATCGTTATATTTTAAATTCATTCCTGTACATTTACTATGCTGGATGAATAAACCGCCATCAGATTCTACCAATAATGGCACTTCATCTCCAACACTGTCGCAAACTTAGCCTGAGAAAACCCAGACGAACTTCCGGCAAATTTGAGATTTGCCCTGCAAGTCCGTCTGGTCAAGAGCCCATTCAAGCCCATTTCCAATTTTTTCAAATCGAGGCACCAATCACAACCGTTGAGGTGGGCTTTACACCAATCACAACCGTTGAGGAGGGCTTTACACCAATCACAACCGTTGAGGTGGGCTTTACACCAATCACAACCGTTGAGGCGGGCTTTACACCAATCACAACCGTTGAGGAGGGCTTTACACCAATCACAACCGTTGAGGCGGGCTTTACACCAATCACAACCGTTGAGGAGGGCTTTACACCAATCACAACCGTTGAGACGGGCTTTACACCAATCACAACCGTTGAGGCGGGCTTTACACCAATCACAACCGTTGAGGCGGGCTTTACACCAATCACAACCGTTGAGGCGGGCTTTACACCAATCACAACCGTTGAGGCGGGCTTTACACCAATCACAACCGTTGAGGCGGGCTTTACAAGATGACGATAGCGCAGCGACGGCGAGCAGCTTTTTGTTTACATTCAACATGACGCCCACCGAAGCGCAGCAACCTGTTGATGCCGCTGTAGCTGCTACGTCACCCTGAATGTTGGTCTGATTGGTTGAAGGACTATCCAATTGCGCCCAGAGGCATTTGAGCGGCGTCCTTTGGAAATGGGCTGCGAATGAAGCTTGCCCCAGCCCCCCCAGACAGTGGGTCTGATGTCAGCCAGGCTATCGCAAACTGGCAAATCTCTCAGAAAGTCAAGGCCCTTAACCTCATGTATTTCACACCTGAAAAATACAAGACACTCTGGTTTTCAGATCTAAAATCAGTTTAAGTTAGGACAACATAGCACGGACGGACTATACGGTTATACTTCCAGAAAGTACCGTGTGCGTATATTTGAGGAAAAAGCAGATGCTGTATTCACTGCCTCGTAAAAAGAGTAACAAGGTCCGGTTTCTCAAAAGCATCTTTATCTTTATTTAGAGCAGCTGATACATTTGGCACAAATCTGTAGCCAAACTGGAAGGACTCCCAGCCAAAACATTCCTCATATGCTTTTAAGAAACCCGGCCCTGCTTGATGATACATTCACTTTAGTACAAAACATAAACAATTAACGATACCTTCTCAAGCCTCGGGTTTACATTCATTCTGTCTGAACAGTGCAGAGTTCATACACCGCGTCCGACACCTCACAGACACAGAGAGATTAAAGTTTAAGACATGGTTAAAGGTTTGGTATAATGCACCTGATATCTGTACAGCTGAAAATGAAAAAAAATGTAGCTCCTTGTCCATAGAGTCCATTTTATCATCTTCTCCTGCTCAAGCTTCTCTGCCGCATCTTCCATTTGGTTTTTATCTACTAGAAACACGAGACGGAACGAGTGAAAGCGACTCATGTATTCCTACAGCAGTGTATATTCATTGGTTTCTTCTTCTTTCTTTTGTGAGGTTTAGTTTCTTGCGTTGTCGAGCTCAGCTGGCGGCGTTGAATGATGAAAATGTTCTCAAGCATGTGTTCAACTGTCCTCACCGCCTCCAGGTTTTTTTTTTTGTTTTTTTTTAAATGGCATCTATGAGATTTTAACATGGAAATAGACACTGGAGTCTCTCCGCTCGGTCCCTGATGGCAGATCAGTGAATGAGGTTTGGTTCAGCAGCTAAGTTCCTGCAGGCAGTCGGCCCACAGAGAGAGAGGAGGCTGTCTCTTACTTTACCTGAACGTGTTTCTCTGTTCTGTTCTTCACTTCACTTTGTCCTTTTTCTTCTCAACTTTGATGAAGATGATGTACTCGAATGATTCTTGCAATTGTTGGGGTTGTACCCACATGATTGAATGCGCTTATTGTAAGTTTGCTTTGGATAAAAGCGTCAGCTAAATAAAATGTTTTAATGTAAATGTCTTATTCAAAGACTGTTATCCTTTCTCTTTCATTCAACCATTTCATTTCATTTTCTCAATCGGCTTCTTATTATGAGTGATGAGTTCTTACATGAAATTTTTTTGCCAAAGACAGAACAGTTTTGGTTGTTTTTGCAACAGATTTCTGCATTTTGGGGTTTCTCTGAGCTTCAGGCACCGGGCAGGGCTTAGTTGGAAAAAGGTGATTACATCACAAATTAAACTACATTTGAATGCCAATGCGATGACAGTTGTTTGCTTGCAGTATGTTGCCAAATGTCAAATCGGATCAAACCACATCTAGTTTGTCAGTGTTAAACTCTTAATAAATAATAACCAAGAACGTTTTTAATCCAATTTCATTGTTGCTAATTTAGTCATGAATATTTAATGCACTCAATCACTGCACTGGCTTCCTGTATGCCAGAGGATGCACTATGAATTACTTCATGTCTGAATGCTGCTATGTAAATAAAATTGCCTTGCATTATGTTATCTACAAACACTTGATTTGAAATCAAGTTTCAATTCAAAACCCTCTTTCTCTCTCTCTTTCTATCTCTCATTTTCTGTACCCCTCTCTCTCTCTCTCTCTCTCTATCTCTCTCTCTCTCTGTGTGTCTCCCCCAGTCACTCCTCTGTGATGGTGGGCAGGTGAGGGGTACTGGGGGAACTGGGCGCGCTCCGTAGGTCGGGCCGGACGATGACGCTGGAAATGGACCACACGTCACTCAGCTCTGCGAAGGAGAGGGGGGGGGGGTTCAGTTCAGAGTTTATACCACACATATATCACATGTCAAGGAGCATTGTGGGTAATTCAGAGGCCATGCTTGAGGAGAGGCAAGGGTGCACGAGAAAAACATATATGAGGGGGTGGATAAGTACAGGCAGGGAGCCAAGGATAGGCGACGTGAGCACTGAAAGTAGACTAAAATAACAAGGTGCAAGACAGCCATGCATCTACAGAACAAATGCAAAGATACATATACTGCAGTAAGGACTTTTTTTCCACGCTTATACACCGTACAGTAGTGCTCTAGTGAGGGTCATTTGTGGTTGTCACACTATATGGAGTTTGTGCATCTCTTTCTACACAATTGTCTTGCTGTCGCTTGCCTCGTGAAGCTTAAACCCCAGTCACGCACATCTCTCCCTACGGGCGTCCTCGAGCGTTCATGCTAGTTTTCTACAGGAAACACAGAAGCTTGTACAGTTCGAGCGGGGGGGGGAGGGGTTCAGGGTTCATACAAGGTTCCCGGAGGGCTGACATGCAGGGCTGACATGCAGGGTTTCATGGGTTGAAGACCAAGGGGAGGGAGATGAGGGCTCCAGCGGGGGGGTCAGGGTGGAGGGGGCTCCAGCGAACACAGATGACCTCTGCAGAGTCTGACACACACACAACACACAACACACACAGCTGGAGATCACCGCATGCCAAGACAGTAATCATGAAATATTATCTCTGGCATTACTCTGACATTTTGAAAAAATAGGACTGTTTGCTAGGATCAATATTAATTACATCCCTGTGTGTCTAGTACAGAGTGCTGGGTAAGCTAAGGGACATGTTTGTATTAGACCATCAGTGCTAGCAGCGATTTAAAAAGTCCTGTCAGCTTCACACTCTTTGTAACTCTGAATAAAACTGGTGATTCTGGAGACGTGTCGGGGGCTACATTACTAGAAGAATTGCTAATACATGTAATCGAGACTTCAAACTGGTTACTGAAGCCAAGCTGCTCCATCAAAGCCCAACCCTAACTCGGTACTGATTAACAGGGATGAAATTGATATTGATGCTGTCATCTAACTCCAAGAAAGGCAGCATAAAAAAGTATTTCCCAAAATGTCAGACTATTCCTGCCACAACCAGGCCAAGACACTCTCTTGAGTCCCAACATATTAAATGTACCGTTGTTGACTGTAGATAAAATGTTTCAAATTCACAAGTAAGCTTAAAACAATATTCAGTTTTAATACTTCTTTTTTGATCTTTTGTTTGTGGAAAAAAACAGATGCAAACATTTTGGTACTGTAGGTTGTCTTATTGATCTCTGACCTCATCAGTAAGAAACCCAAATCCCAGTAAAAGCAGCAAATATCAGCCGGGATGGAGACAAGCAATTCACAGTATACTGTAGAAGAAGAAGTGATGAGAAGAAATATGTTGTCATACCTGTCCTGAACTTGCTGTACGGTCCGTTCTCATGGGTCTGACGGCTGCCTGACCAGAAGGGCAGGCCTCTCTCTCTCCACCTGTGACACACACACACACACACACACACACACACACACACACACACACACACACACACACACAGATCAGAGCAGAAGAGAATAACCAGGTGTGTTTCTGTGTTTACCAAAGTGCTTTGAGACTACCATATGTGCCACTGTAGCTGCTTTGATGTATGTGTGTGTGTGTGTGTGTGTGTGTGTGTGTGTGTGTGTGTGTGTGTGTGTGTGTGTGTGTGTGTGTGTGTGTGTGTGTGTGTGTGTGTGTGTGTGTGTGTGTGAGAGAAAGCGGGGGTTGTCCAGGTGAGTAATGACCAACACCCGGTTATAAAAAGGGAGAAGAGCGACTGATGATGAAAGACATGATGCGATAACAACAAATAAAGTAAAAATAAATCCGCAGAGGAGGCCATGTAAAAAATATCCAGCTCTTTGTGGTGTAGAGCCTCATCTTGCTGAGAGGAAGGGATGCATCTCACTGACATTCACTCTCTCTCTCTTTTTATAGCCGCAGTCTATAGGCCTGGTCATGCTAAAAAATAACTAGAGGTCTGATTAGTTATACTGTGACAACCTGGTGTCTTTTTCATGTGATTTAATGTTCCGTAATGCCACTCTTGGTTAATCTGAACTTTTGCACTTTTCTGATCACTTGTGTTGTGATGGACTCCAACCAGCCCCCCAGGAATAGCGCTCAGCCTTTCTGCCATTTTTTTTCTTCCAGTGCCCACTCGCAGTATTGCAATGAAAAATCCCCCTGCGACCTATACAGGATTTTTCTGATAGGCCACCATTGCACACCTTGAACTGCAAACAAGGTCGGTTATGACTTTCTATTCTGAATTTCTAATCCATGGACTTTTTATATTTGAAAAAAACATCCCTCTAGCAGATAAAAGTAATTTAAAAGGCTTTGACGTCACCATAATGTAAAAGTCTATAGGCCGAGCGGGAACTCGTGGGCGGGGCCAGCAGGAGACGCACTACTGCTCATATTCAGTAGGCTGCATATCTAGGAAATAAACCCAGAATCTTAGAATGAACAGGGCTCTGTCTCCAACGCTGGATCCAGGTCTTATAATACATCCATGACTCCAACCCAAAGTGGTGCCACAGTATCTCTGCTATCAATATTCATATGATATAAATGATGGCCAATGCTACATAAATAAATACCAGGTTGCAAATAAGTCAGCATGTCCCAGCTGTGCTGTCTTGTCTTTCTTTCTCTCCATCCTTACATTGATCAAGCACACATTTGTCTTCATCTCGGATTACATTTTAATAAAGAAACCTCATCAGCAGCCAGCATGACTCAGCCCTGCACAGCTTCACCACCCCAACACCAGACCTTACAATTAGCAGTGAAAGATAATTATGAGAGCAGTGTGTGTGTATGTGTGTGTGTCTACGCACCAATGGAATATGAAAACAGCAATGATGAGGAAGGCCGACACAGCATCAGTCAGAATCCACATCAAACTATATTCCTCTGGAGTCTGGAGAGAGACAGAGAGAGAGAAATGAGTTGATTACATTTGCTGGAACAAAGTGTGAACATAAATATCATTATTTCATCTAGTGACCAGAAAGTATCGGGCTCAGACTTGAACAAAATGTAATCAAACTCATTTGAAGTTCGACAGACGTGTAGGTGGTGAGTGAGAATGTTTATGTAACCGAACGTTCACAGACTCAATCTTCATAACACCCACGATACCTGCTGAAGAGATTTTCAAACTGATACAGGACCACCTGCCTACTGATTGAAAGTCACAGTGGATCAGAGCAAATTGTCTACAATATATATTATAATAAAAATAAGACACTATAGCGCGCTATACTTACAATTAGTCTGTGAAGACTGCTGAGCGCTGGATCTTTAATGTGCACAATAAAAAGTTAAGACTAGCACAGCCCTCCAATTTTGCCACACGGATGTCTCGGGCAAGAACATGTATACAAATTTGGACGTAGTGTCTGGGATGTCACCCATAGGTTTCTGAAGAGCCATTGTAAAGCTCAGTTGTTGCTATCCTTGCAGTGCCTGAAGTCGCCTAACTCCCGGCTAATTCAAAAAAGGGAAAAGATGTGGAGTGTGGATGGAGCTGAGGAGGGCTGAATGAAGCCTAAAGTTTATGCCTGCCTCCTGTAAGGGCAGCCATCTCTCAGAGACCAAAACTGTTTTTTGTACCAGACTGTACACTTGTTTCATTATGCTGTAAAGTTAGGCATTTTAACTTTTGTTTGCTTTTCTTTTTTTTTTTTTTTGGGGATTGATTTGCTTCGGAGCAAACCTCAAGTGACCATTCAAGGAACTGCAGTTTTTGGCAAGTGTTGGCTTTATTTTTCGCACGCACACACGCACACACGCACGCACGCACGCACAACTAAATGCCTAACCTTAACCATTACCCTCACCTTAACCATCACAACTAAATGCCTAACCTTAACCCTTACCCTCACCTTAACCATCACAACTAAATGCCTAACCTTAACCCTTACCCTGACCTTAACCATCACAACTAAATGCCTAACCTTAACATTTACCCTAACCTTACCCATCACAACTAAATGCCTAACCTTAACCCTTACCTTAACCTTAACCATCACAACCAACTAAATGCTATAACCTTAACAATTACATACTACTTACCATTACCCTCACCTTAACCATCACAACTAAATGCCTAACCTTAACCCTTACCCTGACCTTAACCATCACAACTAAATGCCTAACCTTAACCCTTACCCTCACCTTAACCATCACCACTAAATGCCTAACCTTAACCCTTACCCTAACCTTAACCCTTACCCTCACCCTAACCATAACCTAATTCTATCCCTAATCCTAAAACCAAGTCTTAACCCTCAAACAGCCCTTTGAACTTGTGGGGTCCAGCATTTTGGCCCCACAAAGCTGTCGGGACCCCACAAGTATACTGGACTCCCGGTTTTTGAACCCCACGACTATAGTTAAACAAGAGCACACACACACACACACACACACACACACAAACACACACACACACACACACACACACACACACACACACACACACACACACACACACACACACACACACACAGCAATGAGAAAGGTGCAGTGACGACTCAGCAGGCGGCTAACTGTGTGGGGATGAAGCTCTAAGCAGAGGAAAAGTATGATACCCTAGGCTAATTTATGCAGCGTGAAGCGCCGTAGGCTTAAACTAATCCCGGCCGCGAACTCAGCCAGCCATCTCAGCCGAAATCTGAGAAATGTCATGCAACCAAACTAAACTAACCTTTTAAGAAATGTGATGTGAACCTTATTCAGGACAGCAGGGTGATCATTTGAAGAGTTCAATCTGCTCACCATGAGGAAGAGCGGCTTGTTGATGTTGGACAGGATGTGGATGGAGTTGGTGGTTACGGACTGAGCTCCGGCACACCAGGCCAGAGTGTAGAGCCACTGCTGGCTGATCACATACAGGTTAGTGCTGATGTTCACTGACTGGTACTTACTGCAGAGAGAGAGAGAGAGAGGGGGAAATAAACAGAAATGACTTCACTACCTTGCTTTAAAAAAACCAAGAGGAACACATTAAAGAGTCTCCTTAATCACCTGCTCTTTAGAGACTTCAACCTAATTAAATCATACACAATCAAAAAGAAACCACCTGCCAAAACCCAACACAAACTCAAATTTTTCTTTGTCCTAATATGCACCAATACAATAACCCTGTATCTCACCCTTAAAGTTGATAAAAAAGCTGAAGAAAACATGGACGATGTACAGACACTGTGACACCTACTGTGATTTGCAAGTCAGTTAAACACAGCCTTACTTCCTCAGTGAGAGCACAAAATATAAAGACCTACAAGAAGCCTTCTTCAGAAAGCTGGCAACATATGTCCGGAAATCATCCCAAAAACAAAACCTTCCCTACATCTTGTATCCATTTGCTATAAACAAATATAAAACACACAAGTCTCCCTCTTAGTTCCACTTTGCTCTTCCTTTTTCTTTCACGTTGAAAAGTTTGTAATCAGCTGTTTTGTTGATGTTTTTCTTCTTTCTTTAAAAATGGCTATTTTAACAGAGATAAAAACAGTAAAACTAAATGTATTATTTACATGTGTAATAGTTTTAGTCCCAAAAAAAGAAATAATGAAATGAGAATACTGTTGAAACTTTGAATTTGTTTTCCAGTCCAGAAAAGCGTCAGTGACCCTTTAACTTTATTGAAGCACAGCAGTGCAACGTGGCTCAAATATTGAGTTGTTCTGTGATTTTTCAGCCCATAGTATGTTCAGCTGACATATTTATTCCTGCTTGTTACAGGCTGAATTATTGTGCACTTGAAACTGAAACAATAACCTGTTCGTATTTAAATCAGCACTAGATAGCCGATAGACCGGCCGGTGACCGGAATTGTCCGGTTTTCTCGTGCTGGGCCATGACCGGAGACCGGCAGGTCAGTCTGACATATGCCGATTTCATGCCGGTCGACGCTACAATTAACTGACAACAGAAGTTATACGAGTTACAGTTCTCAAGGACGCACGCACACACGGACGCGACAGCACGCTCTCTTTTTCCTTTCTCTCAACTTTTCTGCCGTGTGCGGCGCGTACCCGCTCACCGTGTGAAGCGCGTGTCGGCGCTATTCTCCCACATGTAGGGAACCTCGTGAATTAACCTGCAACATGTCAGCTGTTTGGACATTCTTCAGCGTGTGTGCAGAAGATAACAAGTTTGCAAAATGCAACACCTGCGAGGAGAAAGTAGGGCGTGGAGGGACCACACCAAAAACCCCAAATCATCATTTCTTTAGTGTGATATTGGATGTGAAAAGAAGGAAATGGTTCTAACGTTGCTCTTTAGATGGGTGTAAATGTCCCACACCAGGAGTCATTTATATAGTTCTACTTTATAGTGATCCATTATCTGTTCAACACATGTTCTGTTAAAGAAAAGATAGAAAATAAATATTTGCGTGTGCTGTAGAAAAAACGACATCGGAATTGGCTAAAATCGGTATCGGCCGGTCTAACTCAAAGAAAATCGGAAATCGGAATCGGCCTAGAAGGTTGTAATCGGTGCATCTTTAATCCGCACACATTTTGATGCTAAGCTTCTAGTTTCTTTTACCAATGGCTGCTGATTTCTTCTCTTCCTATTCAACTGTTGGTCAACTGTTAGTCAGTCATCCCTCAGTCAGAGGGATCTCTCAGTTGAACCATTGTACAGAGATTTGTTCTCCATGTACAAAATTAAATAACATCTATTTGTAAAGAGGGCTTTCTACAACCCAAAAGCATCAAAGACCATCAAACAAATAGAGCAGTCCTCTCAGACATCTCACTGGACCCACTCAAGCTCTTGTGGTGGGAGATTCATAACTTTTGAACAGTATTGTATATTCTAAAGGATTGTACTGTTACCGTTGTCTTGTGATTATTAATGTATTTTATTTTGTTTTCTTACTGACGTGCCATTTTTTTAATGATATGTAATTTAGCATCAGCAATGTAACATCAAAGTTCTAGCCAGTAGGGCTTATTAGATTTGACTTGAGAGGAAGGGGAGATAGACTGATGAATACACAGGAAGAGAGGAGTAGAAGATAAAGGGAGGCATCAGACCGACCACTGTGCAAACGTTACTATCATCCTCACCAACGTAGCTTTGTGGATTTTTGACTACTAATAACCAAGTGAAAGATAAATCATTTATGGTAATTATGTTACCTGTTGAGAGGAAATGTGGCTACGTCTGTATCGTACTTCAGATCTTTAAAATCCTGCAGCCACGCCACCTCTGAAAAGCCTCTCCATTATTCACCAGAGTTTAGGGAAACCTTTCTGCAGCTCGTGCGCAGGGAGGGGGGAGGGGAGAACGCTATATATGCGTGTACGTGCCTGAGCAGTGATTGACAGGCAGATAGACCCCGCCCCCTTTGGCCCTGATTGGAGAAAATCAACCGGGAGCGGTGGAATTTTGCCAATCGCAGTACAGGCTGTAGGTGGTGCCAGAGGAGCTGGATTTTTTTTTATATTACATAATTCATGTTGTTCTACTGGAACATAGGGTCAGTTTCAGCAAATGTGACAGAAAGTTAGTTTTATAAGACTTACCTACTGCATCTTTAATGAGAGGAAGGAAAGGAATGTATGTAATGTAATTGTTAATTTCTCACGCTGCACTGTAACTTTTATTCTTGTATTTCATACCAAGTTAAACACAACATGTAATTGTTGCAATTACATTATAATGCATAATTTGTTTTCAACCAATGTCATAATTTAGAATTATATAAATTGCATTTAGTATTATTTAGTGATTTTATTTGGTAAGAGTAAAGTGCTTTTATTTTGAAGTCTCCGCGCAAGGCCTCTTGGGACGCTCGTGAGTGAGAGAGTCGGCAAGCTAACAGCAAGCGAAGCACGCACAATTTAATGCTCCGATAAAAGTTTTAAGGTTGTTATAGCGGATGTCAGCGATCTAAGGAAACCTCTATTCCCTTGTGTACAGCATGCAGCCAATGAGGTATGTTGTTTTGTGTCTGTATTTTACTTTGGTGAACGTTATTTTACATGCTGTGCATGTCATTGTATGTCCATATAAAGCTAATGTGGTCTTTATTTTCTCGTTATACTGTGTGTTTATAGTTTTCACGGTGGATTTGGAGAAGAAGCTTCAAATAAATCTGTATCAAGAAAACCACCTGCGTCTGCCAGTGCTTCGAGGGAATTATACAACACTCAGATTATAATAATCACACATAAGTGCTCATGGTGTCTTAAGAGCACAACTTTTAGCCCACAGTGTAACAGCATGATTCATCAACCAGGCATCTTTAATTGGTGACAAATACGGTGCCATCAAAGCTGATATTTCAATGTTTAAAATGAGATATTACAGTGAAGATGAATCAACAGCAACAAGGGAAAACTATTTCAGTGGACTGTGTGAGTGGTGTTAAAAACGTTCCATGCGTGAGTCACTCAACCTTTTTTCTAGCCTCATTCTTTCCAGATTGTGCTCCCACAAGTTCTGGTTATGTACAGTACCTCCCACTCGTCCTTCTTGTACTACTTATCAGCCTCTCGTACCCTCTTCTCATCTAAATCACATCCCTTCATTTGAACTCTTATCCGCCACCTGTCCGTACCTTTTCCTCCGCTTCACCTCACCTTCAACTAATTCTGTCCTCTACTGAATATTTTCCTCTCTGCCCAGGTTTTCTCTCCTGCCATGAAATTCTCACGCTGGTGCCTTTTACCTCCCTCTCTCCCCCCCCTCCCCTCCCCCGAGGCTGTTCTACAAGCAAAGAGATGAAGGTGGCCATCTGTACCTTGAGTTACATAACCACACACACACGCACACACACACACACACACACACAGAAGAGACCATTTCAAAAGCTCACAGTGAAATTACACGTTTCTCTCAGTAAGCATAAACAAGGGTGTTTTACAGGTTAATATAATTGCATAATTGTGTGTTTCAATGTACTGTATGTTTTTATTTAGGGGCCATTATTTTCTTTTTTTTAAATCTGTGAATGAATCACGCTTTGTTTTGGACATTAAAATCCAAATATCCACTTTTAAATGTCATTTTAGAAAACACCTTTTGTAGTAACAACATGTTTCCTTATTTCATGTTTTACTCCAGTGCATAATTAGGAGCACATCTGTATTGTCTCCTTATTTTGTCATCAATTTCTAATAGTGGAAGTGTTTCTGTCCGTTGCAAAAAGATTTTCTTTCTGTACACTGTGGTGATGAGCCAAACATATTGTTACTTTTGTGTGAGGTGATAAAAGGTCTGGGTATTTGTAGGTTAAAATCTGTCAGTAACGATGATCCTTAAAGTTAAATGGGTTTGCTGCAAATTGTGCTAGGTAATCTTTACTATCCCAAAACAGGGACATTTGGGTGGTCAAAGTGCAGATACAGAAAGATAAATAAAACTGTCATAAAAACAGATACAAATATTGTTATAATTATAAATATTCCATATACCAATCCCCCCTCTATCCACAACACACACACACAAACACCCACATATGCACAGACCTACAAGGAGAGCATTTCCAAACACCTTTCCTTTGACATACACACCCATAGACACACAGCCACACACACACATATGTGTGCACACACACAGAGCACTTCCAGGTACCCTCAGCATAGGGTACGGAGGGTACCTGCATGAATCTGAAAATTGCCTAAAATGTTGTTTATGTCATAGCGATTATTACTCCATTAATACATGAATGTGTGCGTGTGTACCTGAACTGTTGTTGTGACATGGTGCTGTAGTGCAGGTTCAGCCTGGTGATGTGGCCGTCTGTCAGTTCCTGGATAGATGCCTTTTCTCCAGAGGTCTGCTGCAGCTCTGGGTCCACCGCGTGGACCAGATCCCTGTCCTCAGATGGAAGCCACAGCACCTACAGACACACACAGGCAAACACGCATATAAATATAAACACACAGGCACATGAATTTAAACACACACACCCACAAAATACGCTGTCACCAATTGCAACAACCAGTAAATGAAGGAGGAAAACTACTGTTGAAGATGTTAAAAACAGAGATGTCCTGAGCTGATTCTAAAGATCCAGGCACATTTAAAAGGAAGTGTGTAAGCTGAAATAAAACCAATCAAATTCCTTATGTACTCTACTGGGTTTGTCCAGCTCTGGCAGCTATTGTTGCAGCGCTGCTCTTCTACTCTGTACAGTGTTTCCACTATATACTATACATTTAGTAATTTAGTAGCGACGGTCCGCCTCTCCTTTTAGCATTTTATGAAATGTCATGAAGCCGTAATTGAACGACTCTGCTCCACTGAACTCCAGCGAACAGTCATCGGCTCTCTCTCCACTTTGAGGGTGAGCAACTGGAACAGGGACGGGACATCATCACTCTCGAAAGTCATGGCAAGCGCGAGTACCGCATTTACTCCTCAGGCAGAGTGACAAACATTGACGAAAGCCTGTCGCTGTCGATGAAGGCTTGCATGTTCTGCTGCTATGTAAATACAGTAAGTATGGGATTGGACATCGGTATCAGCAGATACACAATATTAAAGGATGTGATTAGGATCAGGGTCAAAATAATTTGACATATTGATATGTTTGTAGAGCAATGTTAGCCAGTTTTTGAATATCATCCAAGTCATACAATAGTGTTAATTTTGTCAGACGAGACGAGACTAAATATGTTCGTCAACGACCTTTTTTTTCCATGACTAAGACGAGACGATGACGAGACTGCGCCAATGTCCAAAAACGCTGACTAAGACTAAATTAACGTGCATTATTGTTGACGAAAAAAGACGAGACTAAAATGTTTTGCATAAAATAAAACTAAGATAAAATCTCTCTTCATTTTCGTCTACAATCGTCTCTACTTTTTCATCATGAGATAGAATATTCAGCTGTTACCGAGACCCGTTGCTACGGCACCGACAGGCGCCCTAACCACCGTTATCTACCGGACCGAATAGCAACGCAGATTTTGGTGCCACTTAAATGCCTGCGCTTCTCTCTGATGCTCCTAAACGGACGTTGGAGTCAACCGAAACATCGCTGCATGGGGCGCTAGTTAACACTACACCCGACAGCAGGTAACGTTAGCATACCGCTAGCTAGCAGTTTAATGCTGACCGCTAAACGGTGTAAAAGTTTGTCTCTATTTCACTATGTAGGATTCCAACACGAGACGTACGACAATCTGCAGCTGCCGTTGTCTGAAAAACAACACATATGTTGCGTTCACTTGAAATACGCCTCGCCAGTTTCGTGAGCACTGCATTTATTTTATTGTAAAATATCCTTTTCCCATGCAGTGGTTGTTTTTGTCATTTAACAGGAATTTACTGGTGAAATAAGGAAGAGGCTCAATATTTATATAACTTTATATAATTTATTTATTTTTATAACTATTTGACTGAAATGGTTATCAGAAATAATTTATTTAAAAAAAAGACTAAAATGTTTTGACTAAAACTAGACTAAAATGACGAGACTTTTAGTCGACTAAAACTTGACTAACAAAAATTTTTGGCACAAGACTAAGACTAAATTAAAAATAGGTGACAAAATTAACACTATCATACAACAAACAAACACGCAATTGTATACCACAATTTTATGTCCGCTTTCAACTAAATGTGGAACTGAAAATATGTGACATACTTACCTGTGAGGAGTTGATGTGGGCGTGCACCACCTGCAGAGTGGTGTTGATGTACGACTGACTGTAGGGATGTCCGTACGGTGGCTTGTGCAGGTCAAACAGCACTAGTCTGCCGCTAGAGGCCGCTACCTCCAGAAACTGGGCCAGCGAGGGAACAGACTGGTTCTGGGCCTGGGAGCAGTCGGCCTCAGACAAGGACGACACAGTCCCAAATGGATCCCTCTGTAAGACAGTGTGTTTGTAGCAGAGTAATGTTTATCATCATTATTGTCAATTTGAGAAATCATAGTAGAGTGTGTGTGTGTGTTAGAAATACCAATAAGAACCAGCCGCCAGCATTCAGCTGCTGTAGCTCGGCCCAGCTGAACATTGAGGCATCGAGGTGCGTTCGATTTGGGAAAACATCAGCGACATTGGTGGTTCTCTTCAGAGTGGAGTCGTGCATCAGGAAGGGAACACCATCATAACTACAGAGAGAGATATACACATATTTACAGTGAGTGACAGGAAAGGATAAGAAACAAGGAAGGGGGATGAGAGGAAGGGAGATTGAGAGGATATTTAAAGTCACCAATAAGAATTTAGTTCTCCAAAGCTCTGTTCTCTGCTCAATCACACCAAGTCTGGCTTTCATAAAGCCGTCCATCTTATTCACAAACAAACACATTTGCAATCTCAGTGAGCCCGTCATTTCGATTAATCACTGGAGTGATATTAGTTATGTACAAGGCCATTACTATACACAAAAATAGATTGCCACCTTGACAGATTAATTACACAGGAACTGCCAAATAGCAACTATCATTCATGCAGACCACACACACACACACACACACACACACACACACACACACACACACAGACACACACACACCGGGGTCACCATAAGCTTGGGATTAGGCTAACCAGCTAACACTGAGTCATGCAGTGTTACTAATCCCCCTGTTTTCAGGCTGTAAAATAGTGAGCTTTCCCAGCAGCTGTGGGCTAATGGGAGGGCTAAAGGCTAACTAGATTAGCATGGCACTCAGCCTCAGTTTAATATTAACTGACTGGTGGGGGTTAAGAGTCAGTGTCAGTGATGGGTCCGGGGCCTTGTTGGTGAGGCTTAGCCTACTGCTGAGGGAGTTTTTGTTCCGGGGTGAGAGGGATTGGCTACAATCTTTTCTGCCCGCCTCAGTGTCCTGGAGGCGTACAGGTCCTTGAGAGACAGCAGATTGCAGCCAATCACCTTCTCAGCCGAGCAAATGATACGCTGCAGTCTTGTCCTTAGCGGTGACAGCAGCGAACCAGATGTTGATGGAGCAGATGAGGATGGACTCGATGATGGCAGCGTAGAAGTGCACGAATTCAAGACTGATCCAGAAAAGATGAACGTACAAAAGGTGGAACATGCACAAACGCACCTTGAGGAACACCACAATATATATACTTTATATTTTCTCTAATTTAGTATTACAAGAATACAGACACGTACACACAGGTGAGAGCAGTTGATACCTGATGGTAACGTCAGTCTCCAGTCCTTCTCCTCCAGCTTCCACTGCCTTCTCAAACGACATCACGGTATTCTCTGGAGCAAGCTACACACATAAGACAAAACACTCCCAGAGTGAGAAATATTAAACATTATAACCAATAGAAACGATGGACAGTAAAACACAGACTTTAAACTTCTGTCACGGCTTCGTTCAGTCTCACCATCGGAGCTCCTCTGTGTCCGATGAGTGTCGGGGCGGGTCCCAGCGTTCCCGCCTCTTTAATGCATGGTGAGTACATTCCCAGAGGGACCAGGTAGAGAGAGAACAGCACGGACAGGTAGAGACCTAGGACAGCCACCTGACGCACTAAAGAACACACACAGCACAAGTGTACTGGGATGTACATGCAAGTGTAATTTCTGAAGTACCAGTACAAAGATTTTTGTTTTTAACTGCAATAGCTACACAAAGACTTCATTTGGAATCTGTGGACCAAATCATGTTTTATGATCAACTCTGCACCAAAATAAACGCACACAAACAAATCCAAAAACCAACAGATACACCTCAAAGCCTCTAAATACTGTATGGCCAAATTCAGGGTTACAAGAGTGTGCCGGAGTAATCAGGATGAGATATAGTAGCCTAAATCTTTTCTGATAGGATCAACATGGTGGTCTGGAGCCATATGGGCAACAGGCAGGATAGAGGCTTTCTGGTTAGGAGCAAATCCGCCCGGGAAAGTCTTTTATAGAACCATCTTGACGAGTATTAATGATATTTTCTAGATAATTGCTCAAACAACTGTAAACATGGGCTGGAACGTCCATTCATAAAATATTATAAACTAATATATACCAACTAATACAGTACAGGCCAAAAGTTTGGACACACCTTCTCATTCAATGTGTTTCTTTATTTTCATGACTATTTACATTGTAGATTCTCACTGAAGGCATCAAAACTATGAATGAACACATATGGAATTATGTACTTAACAAAAAAGTGTGAAATAACTGAAAACATGTCTTATATTTTAGATTCTTCAAAGTAGCCACCCTTTGCTTTTTTTGATAACACTGCAAACCCTTGGTGTTCTCTCAATGAGCTTCATGAGGTAGTCACCTGAAATGGTTTTACCTTCACAGGTGTGCTTTGTCAGGGTTCATTAGTGGAATTATTTCCCTTATTAATAAAAAAGCAAAGGGTGGCTACTTTGAAGAATCTAAAATATAAGACATGTTTTCAGTTATTTCACACTTTTTTGTTAAGTACATAATTCCACATGTGTTCATTCATAGTTTTGATGCCTTCAGTGAGAATCTACAATGTAAATAGTCATGAAAATAAAAAGGAAACGCATTGAATGAGAAAGTGTGTCCAAACTTTTGGCCTGTACTGTATATATCACACTCATTGTTGGATTATATAAAACATGTAAAAAAATGTCTTTGGTTTGTCCAATCACCAGGTTTAAAAACTGTCTCAAATGTAACCACACATTTATACATCATTGCTAACATGAAGAGCAATTAAAAACAATTAAATTATTATCGAAAGAGAAGATAAAAAACTAAATAGAATAGCTAAAACAGAATAGGACAGGTGTGAAATGCAAAAATAAAAAAGTTACAGTGTAGTTGAAGAAATGAACAGTTAAAAAGGTAGCTTTAAAAAACAGAAAAGTGTGGAGCCTTGATTTAAAAAGAACTGAGGATTGTGGCGGGCGGACCTGCAGTTTTCTGGGAGTTTGTTCCAGATATGCGGTGCATGAAAACGGAGCGCTGCTTCTCCGTGTTTAGTCCTGACTCTGGGGACAGAAAGCAGAGCTCTCCCAGACGACCTGAGCGGTCTGGATGATTCATAATGAAGCAGCAGATCAGAAATGTATTTTGGCCCCTAAACCAATCAAAGCCACAAGTTAAACCACTGGAGGTCAGCAGAGTGTTTTAGGGGGGTGTTTCAATCTGAAACTTTTACTGAAGTTTTGTTCCATATAGCTGACATATACTTTTATTATAGCATGGTTATCTGTTTATAGCACTAGAACACACAGGGTGAAAGAATAAGAAGGGCTCATTGATTACTGCAATAAAATGAATCACTGACAAGGTGAAAACTGTTAATGCTCCTAAATCAACATACTGTATAGTGACAGTATGTTGATTACCTTCCCCGCCCTACTGCAGGTCACCAGAGCATTAAAAGAAAGAGACAGAGAGACAAGGCTAGAAATCAGTCCTTCCAGAAAAATGCGTAGAGTTTTTTGTGATTGTTGTGGGGCAAAAATCCTTGATTATGCGCCACGTTTTCTTAAAAAATCCGATGGAATATGCTATATGATATTTATGCAATTTAATGCGATGAAATTGCGAGAACTTGCAAAAACTGTGGTTTAATGAAAAAGAGAAAAAAAAGTGATCCCCCCCCCAACACCCTGCTTTTCGATGATGTTCACGTCGCGTAATTACGTCACTTCATAACGTTACCATGGCAACAGGGGAAAATGGCTGCTCTTTCAACTTTCTGCTAAGATATATTACGGGACTTTTTTGCAACGAAAGTGCGGTGTATTTGAAAAAATGCGGCCCCCACCCGCATAAATATGCGGACTTTGGCTGATTATGCGTTGAACTATGCGATCGCATAATTGCGTTTTTCTGGAGGGACTGAGAAATGTCAACAGGTGCGGTTTCCTCTTACTCCTATGTGTGTGTGTGTGTGTGTGTGTGTGTTTTTCTGGCTGTCAAGACTAAAAACAAATCTGTATGTTGGTGTACATAAGTCATTACATGTGGTATGTCTAGTCTTTGTATTCTATTTTTAATAATCTTAACAGGTCTGTTTCCAGCTTAACCCAGTATCAATAAAACTACAAAACTAACCCAGCCACTCTTCCCTGTCACATCCAGGCTTGGGTGGCTGTTCAATACAGCAGATCAGCTATATTACATCCTGTGCTGGGCAAATCTCTCTCTCTCTCTCTCTCTCTCTCTCTCTCTCTCTCTCTCTCTTTTTTTTTTTTTTTTTTCTCTCTCTCTCTCTATCTCTTTTTTTTTTTTTTTTTTTTTTTTTTTTTTTTTTTTTTTTTTACTGCCAGAAGAGACCCCCTGACATGACTCAGCATCACTCTACCCTGCTGAATCACCAAGGCAACCAGGGACAGTACCCATGGAGACCAAAGAAAGACGCAGAGGGACATACAGGTCAAAGTCAAATCACTAAAGAGGGACAGGCATTTAGACACAATGCAGGCCAGACAGATCTGACCCAAAGAAACAGAGCAGACAGGAAAGGAGGTCAGAATGATGAAGAGATTAAAAAAATGAATAAAAGAAGACAGAAGCATCAGAGAGACAAAGAGAAGAGTGCGAGTAGAAAAATGAGACATCGATTTTCTGTTAGGAGGAAGTGGAGACAAAGAAGGATGGTAGCGGAGTCTACAGCTGTATAATCCATGCCAGTCTTAATACAGAGAGCCAAAACCCACCTCACTTCCTACAGTATGTTAGCTTCAAAGCTGACAAAGATACACACTCATCAGCGTTTTCTTACCTTTCTTGTTCATGCGAAAGAAATGCAACGCTATTGGCCAGGACAGAATCACCATTAGTAAGACTGCAGCCACGTGGAGGAAAGGTGCTGTCACCTGAAAGATCAAATTACAAAATTACACAAATTACAGTACAATACAAAATAAACCAAAAGTCTCCCCTGGTGTGTCTCTCATGCTACGTTTACACGTGGCCGGCTATTTTCATAAACGGACATTTCAACCTCTCCGTTTTCAAAAATAGCATCGTGCACAGCTGTCAGTTTTCAGAAAAGTGTTCGTTTACACGTACCCGTGTATGTATGCCGTCAATGCAGTCAAGAGCACGCCAGACCTGTAGGTGGCGGCAGTGTAACGAGAAGCTCAAGCCCACGTTCAGCCAATCAGAATCCCGAAAATAGCAACAACAGCAACCAATCACTTCTCTCTCTCAGCTGCCTAAACCTCCGTTTGTCTCAGTTTACGTACAAATGTAGATTTAAAAAATCTCCACTCTGGCCGGAGTTTTTTAGAAAGACTCGGTTTCAGAGGCGAATTCTCCGTTTGCGTGTAAACGAAGGGCACAAACGAAGGGAAATGTCTCCGTTTGTAAAAAATAACCACGTACGTGTAAACAGGGTCTCAGCTGGTGTGTCAGGAATGACTGACCTGCAGGGAAAGAAGGAGAGTCTTCCATTCTTTGCTCCAAATGTCAGACAAGATGGCGGTGGCTGTGACGGAGAACGCCAATGCCACCACGATGCCAGTCTGATGCAAACACAGGAGGACGAGAAAACACAAAATATGACATCTTATAACAAGGGGGAACGCATCCAAATGTCTGTCAGTGTTTGTGTTTATGTATAGGGAGTATTGTTATCAGTGTTACCTTGTGGCTCCAGTGAAGGTACAGCCTCTGACCCTCAGAAAGCAGACACACTGCCAGCACCTGAACAATGTTAAGATAATCATCAAAAACTGTTACATAAAGCTGCTCCCACAGAATTTGGCCCACCCATGAGATAGAGACATCATGGCTTGCAAACAAGCGAAGCATGGCAGTTGGTCAAGGCCACCCTTTCTCCTCCTCAATAGTATACAGTATAGTAATACAGTATTAGGGGACCACTAAGGTCTATATAAAAGAGACTTCAGATACAGTATTAGGGGACCACTAAGGTCTATATAAAAGAGACTTCAGATACAGTATTAGGGGACCACTAAGGTCTATATAAAAGATACTTCAGATAGAGTATTAGGGGACCACTAAGGTCTATATAAAAGAGACTTCAGATACAGTATTAGGGGACCACTAAGGCCTATATAAAAGAGACTTCAGATAGAGTATTAGGGGACCACTATGGTCTATATTATAAAAAGAGACTTCAGATACAGTATTAGGGGACCACTAAGGCCTATATAAAAGAGACTTCAGATACAGTATTAGGGGACCACTAAGGCCTATATAAAAGATACTTCAGATACAGTATTAGGGGACCACTAAGGTCTATATAAAAAGAGACTTCAGATACAGTATTAGGGGACCACTAAGGCCTATATAAAAGATACTACTTCAGATACAGTATTAGGGGACCACTAAGGCCTATATAAAAGATACTTCAGATACAGTATTAGGGGACCACTAAGGTCTATATAAAAGAGACTTCAGATACAGTATTAGGGGACCACTAAGGTCTATATAAAAGAGACTTCAGATACAGTATTAGGGGACCACTAAGGTCTATATAAAAGAGACTTCAGATACAGTATTAGGGGACCACTAAGGCCTATATAAAAGCATCCAAAAAGCAGCATGTCATAGGACCTTTAAGAAAACTTGTAGAGTTTTTGTCTCTGAGGAGAAAGTAAACTCTGTTGATGCAGATTTCTTGTTCACATCATATGTCCATTATTCTGTATCATCAACAATACTGACTACCTCTGTAGCAAAGCTGCAAAGAGCGTTTGATCAGACCTCTGAGATATTTGTTTGGTTCTTTTTGTTGTGTTGACTCGATGTGATATTCCATCCCTGCGCAAGTGCTTAATGTACACAGGTTAAAATCCTATCAGTGTTCATACCAATAGTAAGGCGATGTATGTGAAGAGAGCAGCAGCAACAACCAGCAGGACCCGAGACCAGGGAAACCAGAAACCCAGAGTCCCAAAGTTAAACCTGAGGAGGTACAAGAACAAATACTATCACATACAGTCTGCCTCATTTTGTGAATCAAGTTTGAATGATGGTTTGGTCCCTTTATAAATTAATTTATTAGTTTATTAGCGTGATCAATTCACTCATTGTGAGCTGGATTTACAAAAAAACTACTGGCCAAATTGTCATGAAACTTGGTTGAGAGGTGTATCATGGGCCAATGAAGAACCCATTACATTTTGGAGTGGATCTGAATCATGGAGCTGATACCCAAATCATTTTTCACTTTCGGTAACATTGGCATTTGGCCTTGGTGGAGGACTGCCCTTTCTGAATGCACTTTATGTTATAACAGACAACCAACTAACGACAACTAACCCTATCATGATGACAAGAAATGCCCTCCAAATCATCCCAAAAAACTAAAAATCTAACCAGTGTGAGTGAGTGTGAGAGTGTGTGAGACCCACCAGTCAAAGTCGATGTAGTCGTTCTGAGCTTCACTCCAGAAATAGAGGAATAAAAAACTCAGGAAGAAGGTGACAATCAGGAGGCCAAAACTGCCACACTCCACCTGTAACACACACACAGAAGTCATACAGTATGGCATGTTTTGTCTTTCCAAACTACTCACTTCCACCCCGAGAGAGTCTATAAATATAATTTATCAAATATTATTTTGACTTGATTTTAATAAGTAAATACTTTTAGCTTTAAATCTTTGCCCCATTGTTTTGAGGAAAATAAAGGATTTATTCTATAATTGGACTCCCTGATGCAGATATAGAGGAAGTCAATCCTATTACAGTACAGAGTGCATATGGAAGCAGTATATTTTGATGCTGACAGAGTAAATATGTGCTGATATTTTTCTTTTAAAAGTCAGCAACTGACTGTCGGGAGTCAGCAGGCTGCTCGGATGAAAACTGTCTGGGGAATCAATACTCTCTGCACGATCAGCGAACTAACCCAACTCAACTCACTGCTTATAGAGCGTGCGCGGGTGTGTGTATGCGTGTGCGTGTGTGTGTGTGTGTGTGTGTATGTGTGTGCGTGCGTGCGTACCTTGCTGCAGCAGCACTCTCCTGGCTGGGCCCGGGCTCTTTGGTATCGTCTCCATTGGCAACCGTAGAGGCCGGCCAGGCAGGAGACAAACGGCTGGTGTTCATACCTGGTACAGTCAATTAGAAATTAACCAGTCACTTAAACATCAGTTACTTGAGTGGACGAAATTACACAGAAAATGATTGAAAACACAGATAAAGACTGACATTTTGTTTATTTTAAACTGAACATTTTAAAGATTTTAAAGATAAAAGTTTTCTGGAAAACAACAATAGTCTAGCTGGGTGTTTATCTATTAATTTATTTCAGGGACAGTGCATATTAATATACATTTCTGTCAATATGCCAGTTAGCCAGAAGGCTATTTTTCATCTGCAGTCCCTAGACAGATGGTAAAAGTCACCCTAAAAGTTATATAAAATATTACATATTTACATAACAATATAACAATTACAATACATTTGGTAAAAAGTCCTGGAGCACTGGAAACTAAATAAACAGCAAAGTTTGTAGATCATCCTGAACCAGAACATTTGGAAAGAGCTTTTCCTGCTGAGTTTCATGAGTTCATTTTCTGATCATTTTAAACAAATCATATAACTTATATTCAGTTAAGGCGGTGGCAGAAGATCTTAAAGGGATATGTCACCGTTTGGTGAAATAGTTCTTATCACGGTCTCCCCTAGCTGTAGATAGGGGGGGCCAACGCATTTTTTGTGCATGCATCGTTTTAGTCCAGTGCAACACCGGCAGCGCCACCGCTAGTTAGCTTAGCGTAGTGAATGGAATCCTATGTTGCCGGTTAGCATGTTGTGAGTAAAAGTGAGCCAACAAAAGACAAAAAAAACAACCTAATTACTTGCACTGAGACAAAAAATGCGTTGGCCCCCCTATCTACAGCCAGGGGAGACCCTGATAAGCCCTATTTCAACAAACGGTGGCATATCCCTTTAAAACCTGACCAACTTAAATGTATACTATCTTTGAGTCTGGACGCCAATAGCATGGAGTATGAAAAGTGTTTCTTTTCTATTTAAATTTGATGACGAACTTTCACTCCACACATTACCACAAATTGCGGCCCATTTTAAATAACAGTCACTAACACAAGTGCTGTCTTCAAAGCGGTGTGAATGTGTATAACGGTACAGATCCACTTGTCCGTGCGACGCTTCTGTCGCGCTGCGCTCCACTATATTCCTATGGGTGACGTCAAGCGACTTCAACGCGCACGCAAAGCATTCCGGGAAGGCGGCGCTGCATTTGAGAAAATGTTGCGCGTCAAAAAGCTGGCCGATGCCCAAATGAATCCGTTGAACGTGACGCGACTAGCCAATAGAAATAGAGCACAGAGGAGACGGGGAGAACGTGGGATCCTTTTTCTGCTAGACGTTTGCAAAAATGCTGTAAATTGAGGAACGCACCATCGACGCACAAATGAGGGGAGGTGTCGCGACACCACGAGTCAGTCGTGTCGCAAAAGTGGATCTGTACCGTAAAACTGATGACTGCTACCCCTCTCCATTACATTAAGGTGTAGTAAGAGTCATCAGTGACAGGTGGTGAAGGGGGGGTGGGGGTGTTTTGTACCGTTGCAGCAGCTGCCGCCGCACCACCTTTAGCTTCCCCAGCTTCAGTCTGGTCACGAGCTTACACTCAACCACAGCCCGGCATCACAGAGACAAAGAGGAGGAGGAGGAGGAGGAGGAGGAGGAGGAGGAGGAGGAAGAAGAAGAAGGGACAGGAGAGAGAGGATGGAAGAAGAAAAAGGCAGGACTGTTGGCCACCACACCTCGCCTGGAGAAGGAGAAGAAAGTTTGAATCAATTTAAAATGTATTTATAGGAACAACTAGACTCAGCAGGACTCTGTGTGTGTGTGTGTGTGTGTGTGTGTGTGTGTGTGTGTGTGTGTGTGTGTGTGTGTGTGTGTGTGTGTGTTTTTTTAATTGTGAAATTAGAATAAAATTTGATTTTTACAGAGATTACAGAACATGTGTTTGCTCAGGTGATTTCTAACTGTTACACACACAAACACACCTACATGTCCTATATGGTCGGTTTATGCTAATGTAATCCATCGTTCCATACGGCTCCAGTAATAGTGTAATTAGGCCAGTCAGTAAGAAAACTCAACAGACAACCAAAACAAGTCAGCCAGAAAACTAACCAGTTATTATTATTATTATTCCTGGGGCCAAATGCACAAAACTGTCAACTGACGACTAAAATGGTGTGTAAGCACAAAGACAGAAATATGCATACTTATTCTTTTCGTCAGATTTTAAAACACGCACGTATACCTGATTCCATATTTATGAATCTCAATCATTGTGGAGCTCGGCGCACATGCACATGTCTCATTTGCACTCACACAGCTCGCCATAAATGGATTTAGAAATGCCTTTTAAACATCTGTTTGCATATCGATACTTGTGTGCGTTTCATCACTCTTTATACCTGTCTAAGAGAAATACTGAAAAGAAAGTGCTGCTACTGCCAGTGCCACTACAACTCTACCATGCATATATTCTTCTGTAAACAACCCAAACATTCAGTTTTGAATGAGTATTCTGCTTTATACTAAGCTAGTTTGCACAGCCTAATGTTTGATCCAAATCCATGTAATTGCACTCTGCTTTGACAATCACCTCCTTATCTATTCTGGTACTGTATATAATAATCCATCAATTCTAATATATGGTGTCTAATTCACAATAACTGAATCTAATGCATCCTGTACTATTCACTTTTGTTTCGTTTAGTTCTGTTCTGTCTCTGTGACCGAAGTGAAGTCAGCCACCAGCCGATTCAACCAGCCTTTGACATCAGATCTGTTACTATTAGTGCTGTGACAAGGAGGAAGAGAGGTGGGGTAAACAAGAAAAAGCCAAATGGAGTAATAAAACAGGGAGAAGACCGCAAAATTACCATTAGGAGTCATGAAACCACACACAATCTGCAAGGTAAGACCCAGAGTACTCTCTTTACACTACATCCCACACACACTTAACGTGTAAATTGCAGGTTAAATTTTTCATGAAGTTAAGCAATGTGTTTATTAAACATAAAGATTAGAGCCGCCCACCATTGTTTTGTATGGCTTTTTTTTAACAAAATGCTGAATATAATATGAAAAGTTGGTACTTTTTACAGTGGTTTTAAGCACTCCCCCTCCCTTCCACTAGGCGGGGTGTGACGTCATAAGAGCGACTCCAAGAATCTAACGGCTAGTAGGCTAGCAGTTATATTGGAGACCTAGTTAGCTAGCAAAAATGGTAAACTATTGTGTTTGTGCGGGATGTACGAGTACATCAGAAACAGGGCAGAGGGTCCACCAGGACAAACAGCTGATTGGTGCCTGGGTGAGGTTTGTGGCTACAAAGTGGGCTGATTTTACGTTGCCGCTCTGGGACTCCATCTCTCCTCTGCTGCTTGCGCGGCTGTGTGCGCGTTTTTTTTTTGTGTGTGTGTGTGTGTGTGTGTGTGTGTGTGTGTGTGTGTGTGTGTGTGTGTGTGTGTGTGTGTGTGTGTGTGTGTGTATTTGTGTGTGTGTGTGTGTGTGTGTTTGTGTGTGAGTGAGAGACAGACGGCTCTGCCAGCGAGGTTGTCAGATGCTTGTTGAGTTTAACTCTGAAAAGACAGTTAACCCCAGGTTCCCTTTAATCTTATGATGGACATGTGTTGTGATATTTAAACAAACGATCCATCAACGGCGAAATAAAAGCCTCTTATTTACGAGAGCGGTCTGAGAGACCTCCGGTTTACAGCGGGGTGTCCGAGCGAGACTGTCCGAGCGACGAGCCAGCGGCCGGGGCAGGCGCTGCTGGTTGTCGCGTTACTTTACGTTTTCGGAGCTTCTCAACTCCGAAAACTTTGAAATAAATTTTCAATTTAGCAACGATTTTTGCAAGACTGCCTATATTTGAAATCTAAAGAGTTAATTTCTCACCTAAAACGTTGTCAGAAGTGAATTTAGTGATGAATAAGATGGCGAAAATTGATAAAATTGTCCCGTTGTTGGCCTGTCTATGTACCTGCTATGGGTTGCTACTCCCTCTTATGACGTCATCACCCAGTTACTGTAAAAAAACATGCTACCTTTGAAGAAACCCCAATAAATGTTATTTTAACGCATTTTAAGACAGAAATGTTTAAATATATACATATAGAGCACTTTATTTACATATTAATTGGTTGTGGTGGTTAACCTGCACTTTACACTTTAAGGTATAGTAAGCAATGTTAATCCAATACACTTTTAGTCAAATTCAGCGAATAGCTCCTCACGGTCACCTAGCCCTGGCTGTGTAAATGGAAAACAAACAGAAAGGAGCACACTAAGGATGTGATATGCGATAACGATATTACTTGCGATAAATTAACAGAAATTAAAGCCTTAGTGCTTAACTTTTTGATATTAATGAACGTCCGTTACATTCTAGCCATTGTCAAATGAGTTGCTACAAAGCTGGCGGTGGGGCGGTGAGCGGTCACGGAAGGCTTGTATCGTGTGGACGCGCCGACAGTTTTGTTGTCATTACTTTGAATTCCTCACGGGGGAGAAAGAGGCTGTGTCTCAAACAGCCTACTTGCACACTTCAAACACTTAGTTTTAAGTATATAGTGTAGAGATAACGCAAAAAGTCAGTGCACTGAAAGTACCCGGATGACCCCCTAAAAACTGTCAAAAAGTTCAGTGTGGAACGATGGACACTACGCGCACTAAACGGGCGCCATCTTGACTATGCAGCGGAAAGGGGAGGGACCAGGGACGTAGACCGGCAGCTGATTGGACGAACGCGTCACGTGGGTCTGGCTTCTCCCGGATTTCACAACCGAGCATAACGGGCGGCTCGTTCAGAATACGATCTCAGTATTTTACGAAAATAGTTCACCGAAACGTGTTTCTGAAAACATTTTAAGAGAGAAATAGGCCGTGCAGTTGCTGAATCTGTCTTCAGTTCAGATCGACAAAGGTCATTTTAAGAGATTTTCGTCAGATTTTGAGTGGCGGCTGGGCGAGCCGACCGCTCGTCATTTCCGGTCAGTGTTTTAACATAAATGGTCCGTTTGGGACGACACTAACCATCCAAAGTGGGCACTACGGCAGTAAGTGGTCAGTGCACATTAGCAGTATCCTGACAGAAGTGTGCGGTTTGAGACACAGCCATAAACTACGCACTATAGCTTTAAAGTGTACTCAGTTCTGCATCCCTGCTGCTTTCAGTATTCTGCTAAAATACAACTTGCTTGTTGAATTTAAAACGAATGAAAGGAAATCATTAGCACACGAGCCAAACAATACTACTCTAGCCAATCAGCAACAGGTGGCGCGTGCAAGCAAGTGATGGGGGAGGCAGCGGCAGGCCAGGAGATATCCACAAGAAGAGTTGGCAGAAAAACAGCAAAAGAGGAAAAGGACCTAAGAATACAAATTTAAAAAACGGGAAAGGAGGAAGAGCCTTGTTAACGTCGGTGAGGCTTTTCGTTGCAGAAACCTCCGTTATTTCAAAGGAATGAAAACTGATGAGGGCTCTCTCGTCGTTATGGACAAGTGCGTAATAACGTTAGCTTTGCTGTTTTCAACAGGTCAGTTTGACAGTTTGTTTGTGATGGTTTCTCCCAGCTGGGCAGTTTGCTAATCCACAAGCTAACGTGAGCTAACATCGCCTCTGCCATATTTCGTTTAGTCAGCACAGATACTAACAGAAGTGGTTGCTATGGCAATGCCCATCCATGAATTTTGGGGGGGTGGAGATTCTGAAGGGGGGGGGGGTTGTATTTCTTCAAATGGCAACAATCTTCGTGCAGCATCGCTTACAGCACCTTTAAAGTGAAGTAATGCATTTTAAATGGAGCTCACAGCAGCATAAAGTAACACACACACACACACACAAAGAAATGCACCCACATACTGACATTTAAGTAAAAGCGAGATAGATGATATCTTTTGGGAAAAATGATGTAAGTCTGCAGACAGGTTGTGAAATTTATGATTTGAAAGGGTCTTGTGAAAATGGGAAGAATGACTTGAGGAAAAGAAAGCAGATGCGAGAGGAAAAAAAACAACATCAACATAAAAAAGTGCATAAAAAACATGACGGCACCTTTGTAGTACAGCTCTGGTTGGAAAATGTAATCAAACGCTGCACTTTTTTTTAAGATTATTTTTTGGCCATTGTTAGGCCTTTATTGACAGGACAGCTGAGAGAGAGGGGGAAATGACATGCAGCAAAGGGCTGCAGGTCGGAGTCGAAACCCGGGCCCTCTGCATCAAGGAGTAGACCTCTATATATGGGTGCCTGCTCTACCAACTGAGCTATGCAGGCACCCAAACTCTACACTTTTGAAGCCTTCTCTCCTGTGATCCCTCAGGAAATATTGTCCAGAACATATGGTCAAAGCCGATCTACGGAAAGCCGTTCCACTCCCTATTCAGCCCCATTGTACCGAATTTGGTTGCAGTTCCACCAGAGTTCCACTGGGGGCGATCGCGGTCCAGTGCAAAATGAATGGGACTCTATGGAGCTAGACGGCTAAATGTGTCTCTTTCGCCCGATTGTCGTTGAGAAACCTCAGATTTGATTGTAGTTTTTGCAAGTTCAACATGGGTTATAGGTCGAAAGTTGAATGAACGAGTACTTATGTCCTTTTGATTTCTTACAGGGTGAGTCGTTGTAGCCCATAACACGCTAGCATTCTGCTAATGAACGCTGATTGGTCAGTGAAGGAGTGATTACGATCGGAGATCCCGCTTGACGGCATCCGAAGCAGAGCCTGAATGTCAGAGTGAATATTTCAGCGTGGTCTTTAAAACATCAGCAAACCTCTTTCTAGCATGTGTATTAACAGGGAGAGCCTTACCTGTCAGCTGTGTTGTATTAACAGAGAGACTAACCTGTTAGCTGTGTTGTCGATGCCTCGAGAGAACAAAGGAAGCGACTCAGAGCTTGCCGTAAAGCAGTATCTCCGGCCGTATATGCGTATGACGTCATTAACATTTTAAAAGGCTTTTTAGAACAAAAAAAACGACTTTAAAGAAATCTAACATCCAGCAGTGTGTATTTTCTTTGCCTCCCCTTTCGAATGCAGCATTCAAATTACTAGACAAAAAATGATATGAGAAAAGTGGATTTTGAGGGGTATAGCACTGGCCTGTGAGCGCCCCCTATATGGAACTCTGGTGGAACTGCAACCAGTTCAGAAGCCGGAAGTAACGAGGGAGTGGAACTTCTTCCTATATTAGAAATTCTTTGATATGGTGTTTCACAATGTGGTGCCTCTACTAAAAATTGTAAAGGGGTGATAGAATGCAAAACCGATTTTACCTTGTCATAGTTGAATAACGACAGTTTGGAGGGTAAATAGGACATACATAGAACCTCTAAATCCCATTGACACCCCTTTCCTGCAAATCTCACAATTTGAAACTGCCTCTGAAAAAGGGGCGAATCTGAACAAAGCTGGAAGTTGACGTCAACCTCCCAAATCCTCCTCATTTGGCTCAACCTTCTATCTTTGTAACGTCCCCAAATTTACATACTAGGCCACTACCTGATCTGCTGGCCGGGTTTGCTGCCTTCCCTGTCGGCCTCACCGCCTTCACAGACTCGCTGAGCTGGAGCTGTGTCAGGATCTCCCACACGAGCTGCGCTGTGTACTTTAGAAGAGAAGAAAGTTTGGAGGTTTTGCAAGGATATTGAAAATGAACCATGGTCGTAAATGCAGTGTTCCAGACTGTATAATGAAAGTGTCGAAACTTTTTTATTTTGTCTCGGCTGTTTTAGCCGCTGCGGCTCTCGCCTGTGCATGTCTGGGCATGTAACAGACAGTGTCTGTGTTTGTGTGTGTGCGCTGTGCAGCGGTGTGTGAGTGTGTCTGTCTGTGTGTGTGTGTCTGTGTTTGTGTGTCTGTGTTTGTGTGTGTGCGCTGTGCAGCGGTGTGTGAGTGTGTCTGTCTGTGTGTGTGTGTCTGTGTTTGTGTGTGTGCGCTGTGCAGCGGTGTGTGAGTGTGTGTGTGTCTCTAATGTGTGTGTATTGGATTCGCTCAACCAATCAGCGCGTGTCTCTAATGTGTGTGTATTGGGATTCTCCTCAACCAATCAGCAAGCAGATCATCTAAATATTCATGACCATACCATATTTGGAAGAAAAGCTGTCGTTCCAAATAGGGCCAAAACACAGGGATGCATAAGGGCCAAATAAAATATCAACCAGGCCATTTTCAGCCCAACCAATGTTACATACCCCATTAGGAGACTATAAGGAAAAGTGTGAAATACCTTATATAATCATTCTATCACCCCTTTAAACACTGCAACACACTCATTGCAGATTAATCACATCGGTTTGGCGTTTGGATTTGGGGCTAAAATAAACACGTATTTGTCAGTCCTGGCAGCAGGGTAAAACGGACGGTTTTATGATCAATTTTGCACTTCAAGGTTGAGAAAGAAATGTCTTTTCAGGTTGTATCACAGGACTACTACTTCTGCCGTTAACACTACATTTTCAAAACAAGGTGATGCATTCTGCGTCAAATGTTGCTAGGCTACGGCAGAGTGTTGCATTCACGATCTGTACTACTTTGCATGTTTTAGTTATGGGGTGTAACATAGCTCTAATTTCTTTGCAACTGCTCCAGTTTCCAAAAACCTTGTTCTACTTTTCCAAAAAGAAAAAAGAAAGTGTTCAGTAAACAAAGTGTGCCTTTCTCCCCAGCTGAGACCAAGGACTCGACAATATGTGGGTCAAATACAAAAAAGACATTTATCATTGAGGTCTACTACACTCATTGCATCAACAGATCTATCTATCTATCGAGTCAGGGTAACAGACTTTTTACTAGAACAGGCTTAAAGTTCAGAGGCTTCTAACTGGTCTTGCCATAACCTATATAATATGCAGCAAATTGAGCGTATTAGCCAACAACACTGTCTCATCAGCTGATCTGCTCCAGCTGAGCTGCATCAGCGCATCAGCTGGTCAACTCCCCTCGATGCTTAATGGCAGGGCGCCCTATTTAAAGCAGATTCAGTTTCTTCCTAACTGGTTGCTGCTCGTTTCTCTGCAGCCCGCCACCTCCCCAGCTCCACCTTGTCGTGTATAACGTGGCAATTGCTTTTATGTCATCGTTGCTGCTCTGTTCATATGGGGGAATAGTTCAGCTCTCCCAGTCCTAAACTGTGAGTGTGAGCGTTCCCTAATGCTGCTGCTGTCCTCTGACTCTCTGCTATTTCATGGTGCTCATGAAAGGTCAGAGGACTCCCTGAACAGAGCCATACCGCCAACGTTTTATTCAGAATTTATCAACTTGAATTGCAATTTATTCAATAAAAATTTCCTAAATCATTTTATTGTCATGTGAGTTTTTGACCTGACAGAATTATTACAAAGCATGATCAGGGTCAAATATATTGTACAAAAATTACTTAACACATTCAGTTGACCTAGTTGTTAAAACTTAAAAGTAAAACAACTGTATTTTGTAATATCGGGGTCAGTATATAGAATCAGAGAATAAGAGTTTCTATTAAACTACTCCGGCTCTAGCCAGGTGTGATACGGCCATTGGCTTGGCTCGTACAGGTGGGTCTGTCCAATCTCCACAGCATCCCTACAGAAAATACACTACAACCTGGAAAGTCCATGTTTCATTAAAGGTGCACTATGAGTTCCTGCGTGGTTTCAGCGCAATTTAATTTTTGTCTCAAATCGTAGGCATCTCTCCTTTATCCGCTAGCTGCCTGCCCCCTGAACACACGGTGAAAAATCCCGGTCTCGGGAGACAACACAGGGGTTGTAAACATCAAACAAACAGTAGAGGCACAGGCTGTGCACCAAAATACAACAACCCACTCCAGCCAATCACAGACAAGGTGGGGGTTGGTGACAGTTAGTCAGTAAGTCATGACAGTTACGGAAACATGGGGGGAGGGGTGAGCTTGTTCTGTTTTGTTTGGAATTTACTTGGAACGTCAACAGAAGTGACCATGCAGGAACTCATAGTGCACCTTTAACAAGTGGTGCCAGTAGGGAAAGGTTCAATTTAAACCAAGCAGTGAGGTCTGAGGCTCCTGGTTCATTATCTACTGTTAGCTTAACAAACCGTTTGACTGCAGCAGTTGAGGAGAATCCATCATGAAGTAAGGAACCATTCAGGCCTGATTTATCGTTTAGCGTTTTGTTTTTCTGAGATGTTGAAACTTGATCGTATATATTTTAGCATTAGAAGCAGCTCTCTGGCCTCAAATAGCCCACTCAGGAGTTCGCAAACCGCAATGCACCAACAGCAGGCTGGACGAACCACAAACGATCATATGTCAGTTTTTCAAGATTTAATAAAAAATAAAAAATAAATAATAAATAAATGTCATTTTCTAAATGGTACCTGTAGCAACCCTGCCACACCAAAACAATGTTGCTATTGTGGGTCTGCAACACAGCTTGAGCCATAGAAGTGCCATCAAAACGTTACAGGAGCTTTAGCCGAGCGGTCTTACATCTTCATCTCTGGCTGATGTGGGGAACTGAGGGAGCTGAGTGGATAACAGGTTAGCAGTCTGTCATGTTTCACTTGCCTGCTCAGGTCCATTACATCCGACAACAGGATCACCGACTGCCTCGTGTCCCCGCCAAGAATTACATCTTAACCTGACAGGGCTGAATACAACTGGAAATATGGCACCTACTCACATGGACTGTTCTCTTACAGCAGGGTTCTTCAACGTGTTTTAAGCCAATGACCCCTTAACTGAGAGCAGTGTCCCCCTACTACATATTGTATGAAATGAAGTTGCATATTAAACCGGGCCTACAACAACGTGTGGGCGGCCTAAACTCTTCTTCTGTACCATCTTTGCTGGCTAGTCTAGGGTGACCAGATTTCCCGGAGCTAAAACCGGGACACTTTGCACGTGACCGTAGTGCTCGTGCACGCACACGCTTTTTAACGTGAACATGTGCCAGCCCAGGTCAGACATATACACAGACAGTAACTTCATCATTTTGATCGTAGGCTCCTCATCTAATAATTTCCTGTAAAATTAACAAAATTGCAGCAACAGCCTTTTTCAGTTTAGTGTGAGATTTATGTTGAGATTTTTTCTAACACCAAAAGAATTAAAATGATTTATTGAACATTTTGAGCATAACCACTTAATTTCCTGCATTCTGGTGAATTTTTATGCACATATTTCTACCTTTTTCTGAATCAATGTATACTGCAACCTGCAAATATCTGTAGCCTAGGCATCATTTACTCCTGTTTGGCGTCTTTTGGTGAGGAAGTAACCTTGATCCTTAAATGTGCATATGACAATTATTCACCTCAATGATACATTAATTCATTTTAATTTATAATAGACCCCTGGACTGTAATATTTCAGATGTGTCCAAAACTTTGTGCACCTTCAAAATACAGTATATCTGTGTTGTCTGTGATTTGGAGGAGACGATGAGTCGTGACATTTTGAGAAAAATAAAGTTAGGTTAGTAGGCTATTACAAGAATAACGTCATTATATTTCAGAAACTAATCTATACCTGCACCATAGTGTGCTGTGCATTACGTGATAGCTCTGCTGATACGTTAGACCTCAGACCTTCTGACAAACACAGAGCCCTGTTTGGGTCTCTGGTCTCTGAATGAGACCAATAGTTTAGCTAGAGAAGTAACTGAACGCTGCTCTACATCGGAGGTGGAAAACGGAAACTACAGAAATACACGGAGCTCAAACGCAACACATCTACCGCAGCATGCCCACAGCTGAGCGCGTCCATAAACCTGAAGCTGCGCTGCATTTTACAGAAAGAGTGGACACTAAGCAGGTCTGCTTCAGAGCTCCGTGTGTCTGAGTCTGAACCGTAGACTGGAAAAGTCACGTCACAGGAACTTCAAACTAAACCATTAGCATTGCGCTCCTAAACTTTGTGTTGATGGCATCAATGTATTACACTGATTTGGCTAGGATTCCTCCCAAAACTTTGCCCGGCTTTCCTCAAGGAGAGACGGTTGCTAGGTGATAGCAACAAATACAGCATGGTCGGACCCCGCACGTATCTGCCCGTTCTATTCGCCTTGGAAAAAATAAACTAGACAAAGTTACATTCGGGGCTAAACTAAAAAAATTCGGGGCTGAAGACCCGGCTAAATCGGCTAACGCCGCTCCTGGTGTAAACCGGGACATTTTAGCGTCCCGACAGGCTTTTGTCGGGATTCGGGACAAACAACTGAAAATCGGGACTGTCCCGGTCAAATCGGGACTGTCTGGTCTGGTCACCCTAGGCTAGTCCCACATGCTCAGTAGCTAGGTAAGTAAGTAAGTAAGTAAATTTTATTTATACAGCGCTTTTCACAGACAATGTCACAAAGTGCTTTACAATGTGCATAAACAATAAAACATGGTAAAAATAGTCAATAGAATAAGATACAAGTACAACAGAATCAATTTTCAAATAAATAAAAGACATAGGCTACCCGAATGCTAGCCTGAACAAGTGAGTCTTCACTTGTCCCTTAAAACAATCCACATTCTCCGCAAACCTGATGCTAGTTGGTAAAGCATTCCAAAGTCTGGGCGCCATAGCCTCAAAAGCTCTGTCCCCACATGTTTTCAGACGAGTGCGTGGCATGACAAGCAGATTTTGATTAACAGACCTGAGAGACCGGGATGGAGTGTGTAAATGAATTATGTTAGCAAGATAGACAGGGGCCTGGCCATGTAGAGCCCTGTAGGTTATGGTCAGAATTTTGAATTGGATCCTGTAAGCTACAGGAAGCCAGTGAAGGGAGCAGAGTAAAGGGGTGATATGGGTATGCCTGTTTGATCTTGTAAGAAGCCTAGCAGCAGCATTTTGAATGGACTGCAGGCGGTGAAGGACAGATTTATTGACTGAAGAGAAAAGTGAATTGCAATAGTCAATACGGGAGGAAATGAAAGCATGGATGAGCATCTCCAGTTCTAACTAAGAGACCACAGCCCTTAATTTGCTAATATTGCGTAAATGGAAAAAACAGGATTTGGTCAATGATTTGATATGAGTGTCAAAAGATAGGGATTTGTCAAATATCACCCCAAGGTTCCTTAAACTGGGCCGGACCGCCGATGACAGAGACCCAATATTCTGCCTGATCAGAGGAATAGCACTGTCCGGTGCTATGATTAAAACCTCAGTCTTGTCTGGGTTCAGCTGCAAAAAGCTTTCAGCCATCCAGTTGTTTATGGCCTCAATGCAATCTAGAAGCCTAGTAAGCTTTGATGTCTCATTTTGCCTAAAAGTAAAATGGAGTTGTATGTCATCTGCATAAAAATGATAAGAAATGTTAAAATTGCGAATAATCTGGCCTAGAGGCAACATATATAAAATGAATAATATTGGGCCCAACACTGAACCCTGTGGAACGCCACAAGACAAGGGCGAAGATGCAGAATGGTAGTCCCCAATAGAGACCTCAAAAGTTCTTTCTGAAAGATAGGATGCAAACCAGTCCAAGTCAACTCCTGATATGCCCACCCATTCATGCAGTCTCTTAATCATGATATGGTGGTCGACTGTGTCGAAGGCAGAACTAAGGTCTAAAAGTACTAACAAAGAGCATAGACCTACGTCTGAGGCCATCTGAAGGTCATGATGGACTCTCACCAGGGCCGTCTCAGTGGAATGTCTCTTCCTGTAGCCTGACTGAAATCTGTCATGTCAGTTAGCTGTTTCCATAGACAGTAAAAGAAAGCCTGTTTCTCCAACTTCGGTCAGTTACAAGGCAGGCTTAGCTGGGAGACTTCTTCTAAAACAAGGGCGCACATAAGTAGTTATTTTGTAGATTATGGTGAACTTGTGTGAGCTGTAGCAGTGCTTTGCCATTGAGAACGAGGTAGTTAGCATGCTAGCGCTAGCATGCTAATATCTAGCATCTCACTCAAATATATGTGAATATATAATGTTTAATATATGTTTCATATATGTCAATGCTCACAACTAGCATCTCACTCAAAACAGCATGGATGTCTTTTTTCAAAGTTGTAGAAAAAAACATATAGTCCAACATATTGTACTTCCACATGATTTTTTGGGGCATTTCTGCCTATTGGACAGAAAAGCTGAGATATGAAAGAGGAGAGAGAGGGGGGGAAGACATGCAGGAAAACCATCACAGGTCGGATTCAAACCCTGGGCCTTCTGCATCGAGGATCAAACCTCTACATGTGCGCCCGCTTTACCAACTGAGCTAATCAGCCACTGTGCTTCCACATTTCAATACATTTTATAATGCAGCCACCTAGGTTAAAATGTCAAATTCCTGTCAACAGGAATTAGGAAGTTCAGCAGCAGCAGGAGCAGCTGTGAACTTTTAAAAACTGTGTTTTATAGCATTGTGTGTAGCCAATGAAAAGTATATGACATAGATGTAAATGTGGAATGTTTCCAAATTTCAATCTGTCACACAATATAGAGATTGAAATTTGTTTTGTTTGTTTTGTTTGTTTTAGATCCTGTTTTGTTTTAATCCTGTATGTATTATGTAGCTAGCTAGCTAGCTACATAACAAGATGAAGGGTAGATTGGATATAGGACGGAAGTTGTTGAAGTTGGAGGAGTCGGCACCAGGTTTTTTCAAGATTGGGGTAATGGCAGCAGCTTTGAAGGTTGTAGGGACAGTTCCAGTGGTGAGAGAAGAGTGGATGATAGCAGAAATGAGGGGGACCAGGGAGGGAAGGCAGGCTTTAACAAGTTGTGTGGGGAGGGGTTCAAGTTGACAGGTCGATGGCATGGTCCAAGCTTCTTTGGGCGAAGGAAATGAAATGTGTGAATGCTGCACCTGTGACAGGAATGGTCACTTTAAACAAAGAGGGAAGCTGCCTCATTGTGAAGAAAAGAGGGACCCTGTAGGCCCAAAGTTCAGACTGAGGGAGAGATATCTCTGTGAAGAGGTGGAAAGAGGACATCTTCGAGACCAAGAAGTGTGGCTGGCACTGCGCTCACACAAAAAAAAAAACTCACTAACACAGCCAACACAGAACCTGTGTCTCACTCCTTCGAAATGAACAAGACCAGCATTTTAATATTGAGGTTTCATGTGGCTTTGTTTGTCTGTTTTTATGTTGTGTCTTCTTATGTGTTAACTTTGCACTTTGAGCTACTTGCACATTTTTTCCAATGCGGGTTACACTGCAAATGGCTAATAAAGTGAATCTGAAATCTGAATCTGAATCTGAAGACCGGTAAAAGTACAGAAGCTGTAAAAGAACATTAAGTGTGCTGGTTCATAACTTATTTTAGCCGTGCAACATTGAAACGGTTTTATTGTTTGAATATGGTCAGTTTTCCAATTTTTACATTAACATTGTGAACCCTTGTCCTTCTTAAAACCCTCTAAATGCACAGGTTTCAGTGTTGTGAATGACCTCTTTGGCAAGATGCTAAGTAGAAATCAATAGACAGTGTACTTTGTGATAGTTTTTTGAGGAGGCAGAGTCTTAATTTGGTGTATTATCTGCAGAGCCAAAAAGTATGTGGATTGTGTCATGCCAGCTTCAGCAACTTGAAGCAACACCTTACAGTGTCGCACACAATTCCAAATAAAGAGGAGTTCCAGCTTCTTATGAAATATGGGAATGCACGGTAAGATTAAATCAAATAGGTTTCTCATATTTATGCATAGATACCCTGTTATCTTACCGGCTTGGATTTCGTGGACTCACTTATTTTTCATTTCCTATCGCAGAACTACAGACAGCTTGGACTGCGACCTTTGTGGGTCGCAAAAAGCTTGTCCGCATCGATAAGCGGTGTCACTACCCAAAGTGAGTAGAGTGCAGATGTGAGTCGCGCATGCTCAGATTTAAACTGTTTACGGCATAACGTGTCTTACTGAAATTTGTGAAATCTGTAAAATAATAAACTTTTCTCTTTACATACAATAACAGAAGATGGAAATAATTTCTAAAACATTTTAGCTATCTATGATTGTTTGGTTGCTAACGTTAGCTCAAAACGCCATTCAAGTGACAGCCTTTGTTGTGTCTGATTGCTAACTTGTAGCTAGCAGTCATTTCAAAAACTTTTTAGCTTTCTATGATTGTTAGATTGCTAACGTTAGCTCAAAACGCCATTCAAGTGACAGCCAATGTTGTGTTTGATTGCTAACTTGTAGCTAGCAGTCATTTCAAAAACGTTTTAGCTATTTATGATTGTTAGATTGCTAACGTTAGCTCAAAACGCCATTCAAGTGACAGCCTTTGTTGTGTCTGATTGCTAACTTGTAGCTAGCAGTCATTTCAAAAACTTTTTAGCTTTCTATGATTGTTAGATTGCTAACGTTAGCTCAAAACGCCATTCAAGTGACAGCCAATGTTGTGTTTGATTGCTAACTTGTAGCTAGCAGTCATTTCAAAAACGTTTTAGCTCTCTATGATTGTTAGATTGCTAACGTTACCTAAAAACGCCATTAGCATCTAGTAGGCTACTTGATTGCTAACGTTAGCTCAAAACGCCGTTAGCATCTAGTAGGCTACTTGATTGCTAACGTTAGCTCAAACCGCCGTTAGCATCTTGTAGGTTACTTGCATAGTGTATACAAAGAATTTACCGGCTTTGGTGTATATATCTATGGGTTACTTGTCGCAAAGTGACGCATGCGCAACTCACATCTGCACTCTACTCACTTTGGGTAGTGACAGCGCTTACAAGAGTCACATGTCATTATTGTACAAAAGGTGAGTGTATTCAATTGGTTTGGATTTGGCAAAAAACACGTGTGCAAGATCTGTTGTAAATCTAATGTTTTGTTCCTCTTAAGTTTGTCTAATATTAGAATTTGTTTGTTAATAAGAACGAGAACCTATCCTGAAGCAGGCCAAGAGCGCAGCCATCGTGAAAGAGCTTGCTGAACTGCGGAGGTCCGAGCCTGATGAGCCCACGGTATCTGTGTTGGACGTGGGGATTACCTGTCGAGATGGTGCTTTTAAGTCGTGTTAATATTATTTGTGATTCCCTGGTAACAAGGGGACTGAAAAGAGGGCTTTCATCATCATATGCCATTCATTTCCCCATCCAGCTATACACAAATTAAACTTTAGCTTTCTATTGTGTAGTTTTTTTTATGGCTTTTCTGTACCAACCAAAAATGTTGTGACATATACAGAAATGTGGAAGCACAGGGTTTTCATTTCCAATTTAAATCAGTTAAATTTCATTACAGAGGATGATTGTCCTAACTTGGACTTGGAACTGGCTGACCTTTCCAATGAGGAGCAAGAGTTACTTCGTTCCAACCCTGTCCCTGGGCCCCACAATTGCTCCTCTTCCACTGAGCTGAGCGGCAGTAACCATACTGCTGCTCAGCCACTTGATTCCATCCCTGTCCCTGGGTCCCACATTTCCTCTCCTATAGTCAAGAGTCACCAACGCCACTCCACCCTTCTCTCTGGGACCATCCATAGATCCCAACCCTCTGACAGTGGGGCTTCTTCACTCGTCCTAGCAGGGCACTCGAGTCGCCAGTTTCGAGTGGTTTAGTTTCACATTGCGAAAACTGCAAGCAGTTCGCTTCCAGGTTGCTGCAGCTGGAACAGAAAGTGGATTATTTGATGGCAGCACGGACACCAAAGCGTATACCCTCTAAACCACTTCTATCAGCTCAAAAAGGAGAAACAGGTCAACAAGGGGAAAAGTGGTGAACATCTATTTGGTAAGTTTTCCTTTCCTTTTCAGTTACAATTTTGGGGAGAGAGGATAAAGACATTTATTTTATTTTCACATTTTGTTTCTTGGGGTTGTCCAACTAATATAAACTGTTTTTTAACTGCAGAATAGATTCTTAAAGACCTTCAAAAGTTTCGCCAGGGGTCACGGACAGGAAAGAAGGATGTGGAAAATGCACGGCAGTCATCCAGCCACTGTCTTTGCTTTTGCCTCTACATGGCTGCTGGCATACCTACCAATGCCATCACCCAAGACCTAAGGTTCCTAACCTAAGTAGACAAGTTACGGGTGTATGTATTTTTCATCTCATATTTTTCTTGACCTAAAAAAGACAATTAACCAGGCACAAAATATTTACAAATAAATACAAATAATAATTATACAAAAATAATACAAATACAAATTATTCTCTTATCTATTAATTCCAAATTACACACATATATATATATATATATATTATATATATATATACACAGTATATATATATATATATATATATATATATATATATATATATATATATATATATATATATATATATATATATATAGACAAAAGTTTGGACAAACCTTCTCATTCAATGTGTTTCCTTTTTATTTTCATGACTATTTACATTGTAGATTCTCGCGAAGGCGGCAAAAGAAGTATGAATGAACACATATGGAATTATGTACTTAACCAAAAAGTGTGAAATAACTGAAAACATGTCTTATATTGTAGATTCCTCAAAGTAGCCGCCCTTTGCTTTTTTTGATAACTCTGCAAACCCTTGGTGTTCTCTCAATGAGCTTCATGAGGTAGTCACCTGAAATTGTTTTACCTTCACAGGTGTGCTTTGTCAGGGTTAATTAGTGGAAGTTTTTCCCTTATTAATAAAAAAAGCAAAGGGTGGCTACTTTGAAGAATCTAAAATATAAGACATGTTTTCAGTTATTTCACACTTTTTTTGTTAAGTACATAATTCCATATGTGTTCATTCATAGTTTAGATGCCTTCAGTGAGAATCTACAATGTAAATAGTCATGAAAATAAAAAGGAAATGCATTGAATGAGAAAGTGTGTCCAAACTTTTGGCCTGTACTGTATATAAGCAGGTGGCAAAACACACGTGCCATGACCCCAGCTCGGCGGACAAAGTTTCAGGGTACAAAACGAGAAGGTTGAGGTCGAAAGCCCTGGAGAACGCGGTTGATGTTAATGACGATGATGAACTCGAGACAAGCTCAAACGAAGAACCAGTCTACGATGATCATACTGAATCGGACTCCTCATTGTCTGAGGAGGAGTTGAGCAGATGGCGAAAACGTAAGCGATCGGGCTGTGATGGGAGCCCGTCCTCTGATGCCAAAGAAACTTCAGAAGTGACTGTCATTCAGTGGAAGTTCAGTGGCAACCGGATGGTGACTTACACTATCATGTTGTTTTGAAGACACTTTATTTTAGGTTTTCTGCACTGGAAGGGCAGGCTTGAGGGCATTTTGTATGTTTTGTTCACTTGAGGGCATTTAGCTTTTTGCCAGAGTGAAACCTTAGGATTAACTGGATCTGTGGATGACTACCTCAGTGATTTCCTTACCTAGAAGCCAGTAAGCCTGTCATCAATGTTTGCTTTTTTTTTCACAAATAGGCTGATTTATATTTGCAAATATTATGGTGGATTCATGTTAAGACATTTTCATTTATGAAAAAAAACGTTCAAAATATTAACAATAATTTGGTGGCCCCCCCTGCGGTAACTCTGAGGACCCCCTAGGGGCCCCCGGACCCCCTGTTGAAGATCTCTGTCTTACAGCATTCAGGGAGCCGAGGCTAATGCAGGGCCTGACTATTGTAACTCTCTGTTCACTATGTTCTGTTATGGTTTTGGTATTGTGCCTTGTTTTCTCATTACCTCATGTATTTAACCTCTGTGTTCCCTTTGTCTCGTGTCAGATCGTCTTGTGTTTCGCCCGTCAGTTTGTGTCCTGGTCCGTTCAGCCTGTTGTAGCCTGTTGCCGTTGTTTTTGATATCTCCCTGCGTGATTTTGTAAGTTTTCCCTCCCCACTCTCTGTACTGCCGATTTCTGTTAAAATAAATCCTCAAGCTCAAACCATCTCCTGCCTGCCTGCCTCTCCCTGCATTTGGGTCCACTATCTTCCGCTAATCACCACATGTTCTTCTTCTATTAAAACCAATAAAAGATATTTCACTGCTTAGAAATAGAACAAGCACAAATTTGCAATAGCTGCGACCACATGTGTGCATGCATCCTTGCTCCGTGGTAAGTTTAGCCTCCTAGGATGAAAACTGTGGCCGACAAAAGGTAAAGGTAAATGTTTGTGGACCAAACGACCAACCAACCCACAGAGCGAGATATAGAGCTGCTGGTCACAGCTAAAAAAAGACACTTCTTAAAAACTTTAAATCTAGCCTCACAGCCCTTATGTTTATGTTTTCTTCTGTAGTTAAGTAATTCAGAGATTGTAGTCGTGCATCCATGGTTACATTGCAAAAGGGAACAGTTAGCAGGTAATTCAGCGTGACGGTTCTTGGTACAGATTCACCAAAATGCAATGTGTTCCCTAGGTTTCTGGAAGACATAGGTGCACGTAATTATGTGGGGATATTTAGGGGTCCTTCCTCAGGGCCGGCCTTAGACTTTTGGGGGCCCTAAGCAGGATTTGATTTGGGGGACTCTCCACATTGTAACATGTTGCCACTGCACTTGGCACTTAACCAACTTGTATATTGTAAATATTAGTTTAAGCACTCATAATGTACAAATACACATTTAAAGACTAATGTGAGACATATAAGCAGCAACACTATCTTTATATAGACCGGCTCTGTTATGAGCTCTATTGTGGGACATTTCAAGCACTTAGTTCGCTTATGGGTCGGGCTGGCTCTGTCCTTCCTCAAGAAAATGTTATGTTACCTTTTTCAATACAAACATATGCTTTTTCACATCGTTTTGTACCATTACTATTACTACCATATATGTGTCTAAAACGTTGGAAAAGCTAGAGCAGATAATTGAAGACTAAAGAAGTCCACTGGGGACCAAGTGCAATCATTAGTCATTTAATCAAGTCATGAAGTTAGTTCATTCATTCGGCTTAAGTGCTGCCCAAAACAGCTTGGGTGCAGCGCCTAAGCTTTATAATAATAATAATAATAGGAAAACTAGAAAGCCCTGCCAAAATTTAGTGAAATAAGAAGCTAAACCTAACTCATTTCCATGGCAACACTCCAACTGCATGCCCCAAATAAGCGTGCCACTGCACACAATTATATGGCCAATTCTACACTCAGTGCCAGTGCCACTAGGTACTAAGGTTGTCATGCTACCAGAATTTTAGACTTAGATACTGTACTAGTATAAAAAACGATACTTGGAAGAAAAAAAACAGTAACTGACAGTGTCAATGGTTGTGTCTTCAGTTGTGTGTGTTCATGTACCTGCACCTGTGTGTTTATATGTGAATATTTTTATAACAAAACCCATATCTAATGTGTTTATCTCAGTCTCACTCCCACTGCATTCATCTCAGGACAAGAAGGGAAAATCACAACCGCCAACCAAAAGGTCAATCGAGCACAGAAGATTAACTTGGCATCAGACTGACAGAAAACGTCTGAGGAAAACAACACGGTATGTCACCTAACTGGCACTTTTACAAATTCTGTTTGCAAACCAGGTTTTTATCCAACAGTAACAGCAGCAGCTTGTTACTGGTTTGAATCCCCAGAGATGTTGTGGAGTACCCTTTAAACCAGTAATTAATCCCTGCACACCTGTGGTGTCAGGATGTGGTTATGCACAAGATTAGATCATACTTTAATGATCCGCTTGGGTATTAAGTCTTAGATGTGAGAATGTGAAGCAGGACAGTGATGAAAAAGAAATATTTGAATATCAAAAACCTTTTAACCCTCCTGTTGTCCTTGGGTCAAATTTGACCCGTTTACAAAAACTTTCTATATCAGAACTACGACAAAAGAACGTTGAAAAATGTGACAAATGTTGGAAAAAGCTACAAAAAGGCAGGAAAAAAAATCTACAAAAACATTATTTTTTTTAAATGCTGAAAGAAGTGACCAAAGAAATCGGAATCAAAAATCAAAAACATTGCCAAAGGCGAAAAAAAAACTTATTAAAAAAAAGTGACAAAAAATTGGAAAGAATGTGACAAAATAATTTGAATAAAATCGACAAAAACATCGGGAAAAGTGTGGAAAAAGAACAACAAAATGTGGAAATTTCGACCCAGAAAAACCACAAAGTTGCATGGAAGACAACACAAGGGTTAAATATAGTTTAGTAAAAGTTATGTAGCTCTAAGTTGGCATCTTAATGAAATTACAGTGGAGAAATAAACATGGAAGAGCTTGTCAGCTTTATTACTTTGCATGTCCGATGCCACCAACTAGAAGTAAATACACCAATGAGTTACTGCGGTTCCCAACATGCAGCTCTTTTTGCCGGAGATACCCAGCAGCAGCTTCTGGAGCTGGATGTGAATGGACGAAAAGCAATCCCAGAGCTGAATACTAGATACACAGTGCTGGAAGCTGCCTGTACAGTGTGTGTGTGTGTGTGTGTGTGTGTGTGTGTGTGTGTGTGTGTGTGTGTGTGTGTGTGTGTGTGTGTGTGTGTGTGTGTGTGTGTGTGTGTGTGTGTGTGTGTGTGTGTGTGTTTGTGTGTGTGTGTGAAAGATAATGCAGCTAAACACACATTGGAGAAGAAAAAAATATTGCTACTGAATGAATGTGCAGAGACAACAACGTGGAGGCAAACAGTGCATATATATTTGGGCTTTCAAAATTAACGAGATAACGAGTTACAGTTTTTTTTTCCGACTGCTAAGCGACAGCGGGCACAACTGGAGCCACGGGTGCAAAACTCTAACTCCAGTCTGCACAGCAGCAGTTCATGTGGACCAAGCTCTAGTTCGTTTCTCATTGCTTGAACACAGTTTTCAAAACTCTACACACTTATCCCATGACTTTAACCACAACGTGCACAACACTGTAGATTTACAGCACTTTGTTCAGATGCTAACACACTGCTGTCCCAGCTGTTAACCACACATTCAAAACAGAATAGATTTCAGTCTGGTGCCTATCAAACACTGCTGATTGCAATTTTAGCTGAAAGCCTATAAGCAGGTGTCTTGTTTTCGACTAGTTAGTGAACATATATATGGTATTTATACAGAGAAAGCTCAGAAAGACTTTTTTTTGTATACAAACTCCAAATAAGAATGAAACCATTATACACTGTACTGTTTGAGAGAAACAGGTAAAAGAGCAAAGATACCAACATGTCCAGGTAAGATGTCTAAGGTTATATACACAGCTATATAAAAAAAGTGAAAAACACTATATCTTTACAATAATAAAACTGCGTTCTTACTGTTTTTCAGAAAGTAATGGAGGTGGAAGCAATGGAAACACCACATTCATTAGTATTTAGAGATGATGCAGACATCCAATGTGATGAAGAAAACTCGCCACATGATGCTGGAGAGAGGCAGGATTAGTCACGCTACTCTCTGGTACTGTTAGGCACCTTTCCAGTAATTCCATAAATTACCAGAAACAAAATACTATATTGAAGCAAACTGCTGATTTTCATTCCTTCTTGTTTACCTTACATACAAATTGGTATATTATACAATATATATCTTTTCCTTAAATAAACTATTGAGTAGTGTCAAGTCACTCAAATTCTTCAAACTGTAAAGATGAGAACGTTTGTAATTTGTGTATTGGTGTTTAACGCTAGTGTTTTTACTCTGTTCTGAGTGACAGTGTGTGTTATCTGTGTGTGTGTGTGTGTGTGTGTGTGTGTGTGTGTGTGTGTGTGTGTGTGTGTGTGTGTGTGTGTGTGTGTGTGTGTGTGTGTGTGTGTGTGTGTGTGTGTGTGTGTTATCTCAGTGAGGATTGTCCAGTGTGTTTGGCTGCACTGAGCCTGTTCTGAGACGTGTGTGAAGAGTTGTGTTGCTGTGAATGAGTTGTGCAGGTGAAGTGAACTGTTTAGCTCAGGTGTATGTTGGTAGTGCAGACTGGAGTTAGAGTTTTGCACATGTGACTCCAGTTGTGCCCCACTGCCGTTTAGCAATCGAAAAAAACTGTAATGCAAATGTAATGGCGAAATTGCATTTAAGAATAATTCCTTATATGTTTATGTTTTATTTCTACTTTAATTCTCTCACAAATGCTGAAAGACTTTATCTAATTTCCCACATGTAGATTTTAATTCTAAATTTGTGAGACGTCCAGTCTGGAACATAATGTGAGCACTGTTTGTCTGAACAGATAAGGGGCTACAAGGTCACCCTAAAACTATCTCTAGTTTTCCCATGCCAGTTAAGATGTAACTGGGAGGATGACAGTCGTACAGGGAGGAGGAGGTGAGATGGCTCCGAGATGTCTCTTGTGTTTTTCTTGATTGTCTTCATGTGTATCAGATTGCCTGTAAAAATTATAGCGTCATAATTAGCCGAGTGCGTGTGTGCTGTCACTCTGAAGATGCGTATAAGCCTGGTGTTCTTGTTCACTCATTTGAGGGACTGACTCCACATGGGGCGCCTGTGCCTTTTGTGAAATCAGCTCTTATATTTGCAAATATATATTTTTTTTTAATAAAATACAAAAAAAACTAAACTTGGTTTAGTTTCAACTGTCTTATTTGTTTCACTTTACTAAACTTTCAACTTCTCTTCCCCTGCTGCAACAGGAAACTTCCATTATACAAATTCCTTATTTTTTTCCACTCGTTTTTTTTAACGCACATGTGTTCTGTGATTTGGGCCAGTATGCAGCAATAACGTTGTGGATGGCTAGCAGAAACAAACTAAATCAATGATCATTAAAAAAGCAGCTCAAGACATGCAAAAAATAAAAAAAGACCTCCTTGAGCATAAATGGATAAAGAAACGGGTCTTTTGATTGGCAAATACATTTCCAAAGCCCTTCCAGATGATTCTCTCAACAAGCCAAATTTATGTGCATGTACTGTGGATGTGAATTGAGTTAGCATCGGAGTACATTGAGTTTCAAATACCACTTGCTGGCCAAGAATCGTAATGTAATGCACCTTTACATGTGTAAAGTATGACACTACCCTTATCTTATCACTAACTGCCTTTAAAGTACGTCTGTCTAAGCTCCTGTCCAATCACTGTACATGCTAACTGTTCTCCATCATTCATGCTCTATCTTGCACCCCCCTGTTGTATTATTGCAATCCATTATCTCTGTCACGCCCCATTGCATATTTGTACAGATTCACATCTTCACCTGCATTGCTTTCACATTCTGTTTAAGTTGCACTATTCATCCGTATGTTAAAACTGTCATTCCTCCCACCTTTGTTGTCGCACAATTTTTGTACACCACGATCTGCACCAACTGTATATTGACTCTTCACTACATTTCAGCATTTATATAGTCTGTCTATTCATGCATACTGTTATTACTGATCTACATCATCATTCAGACCACACTTTGCACCAACTGTACATTGACTCTTTACTAGATCTCAGCATTTATTTATACTGTCTGTTCATGCATATCATGTTATGTCTGTTCTACAGCACTACCTAGACCACTATTGGCACTAACTGTATATGGACTCTTTACTACATTTCAGCAGTGTTGTAGACTGCCTATTCATGTATATTGTGTTATTACCATATCACTTTCGCATATCCATCGTCTTACTTACACCTCACTTTGCACCGGCTTTGTAATGCTTACTTAATCTGCACTTTATGTAGCCTATTTTATTCTGTATTCCTGTATTGTATTGAATGTGAAACTGTATGCTGTCCTGCACACTTATGCTTTTCTTGGCCAGTTCGCCGTTGCAAATGAGAACCAGTTCTCAACAGCCTACCTGGTTAAATAAAGGTTAAATAAAATAAAAAATATAAACACTACATTGTGTTCGTATTACCAAGTAATGTAACACTGAGGTCAATGTGCCCACCTGTTGTTGCTTGATGGGTTGGAGTTTGCCATATTATGCTATCAGCGCATTTCTGAGCATAAAATACTTTTGAGGTTATTCTGAAGAATATTCTAGACAGTATTTGTCATTATTTTGGATAGTTGCAATAATGGTAAACACTTGCATAAAGCAAGCATATCTGTCCGCTCCCATGTTGATGAAAGCATTAAAAACTTGAGAAATATTCCTTTTAAAGTACATTTAGAACAGTCTGTCTACTACAGACAATCCTAGGATTAAATATGTTCTATATATATATATTTATATATTAGATAGCTGGACAGAGGGATAGAGAGCAGGGGAGATAGTACGCATTAAACAATGCAGCCCTCTGTATCCAGATCAGCTCTCTGCTGTTAACTCACTGTCCAAACACATCACACCACTAACAACACCAACACTACCAGGCATGTGCTCGTGTGGTACAGTCATTCTTTGTGTACAAAATGGTGATACATTACTCTTAAAACACATATTCAATTTTAAACTAGAAAGCACAAATAGAAAACCCATTATCAACCAAGTCTGCACAACCCACTACATTTCTTATTATTTGATTTAAGTCCAAAGCCAAAGTAGAAAACCAGTTCCTCCAGAAAAACGCGATTATGCGATCGCATAATTCAACGCATAATCAGCAAGAGTCCGCATATTTATGTGGGGGGCGCATTTTTTCAAATACGCCGCACTTTCGCCGCATAAATTGCCGATTTCCGCGCAAAATAAGTGCCGCTTGCATGATTTCATAATCCCCGCATTTTCGTTTAAAAAAAGTCACATAATATATCTTAGCAGAAAGTTGAAAAATGTTGCGTTTACTTCACACAAGAGCAGCCATTTCCCCCTGTTGCCATGGGAACGTTATAAAGCGACGTAATTATGCGATGTGAACATCATCGAAAAGCAGATTGTTGGGAGGGGGGGGGGAATCACTTTTTTTTCTCTTTTTCATCCAACCGCAGTTTCTGCAATGTCATCGCATAAAATTGCATAAATATCATATATAGCATATTCCATCGCATTTTTTAAGAAAACGTGCCACATAATCAAGGATTTTTGCCAGAAAAAACTATGCATTTTTCTGGAAGGACTGAGAAAAGTAGATGTACTGCATGACAAGCTCTCCCCAACAACAACAACCACAGTTCTAGATGGCAGTGTTAAGTTGCCGCCACGATATTGTAGGAATAATTAATGCAATGATGGCACTGAAACACATTGTCGCTGAACTTATTTTTGGAGAATTGTACAATATTAAGGTTCTGTATGGCAAGTGAGTTGCAAAATTACAACCAGGACACACACTGTAAGACATGACACTAGCCATCAACAAGCTAAACTCTTCTGGAAAAGAATGAATAACTTTTGAGAGGGAAGGTAAATCCTTTTAGGGGCCACCAAATCTTGTATCTGCCTAGCACTTATTAGAGGCACTACAGGTTAAGTCACCTGCCACTACTCTGGGATACTATTTTTAGACACGAGCTGTTGTTTGCATTTCTCTAAACCAATCACAATCGTCTTGGGTAAGTACCGGACGCAGCGACGGTGTCTCTGCTAAATAGTCTCGGGAAGAAAGTTGTTTTGGTGGAACATTTGTACGCCGCAAAAGAAAACGTCACATACAATATTAAATGAAGTTAACTGTTCACACAGTACCGTCCTGTGGGTTATTTTGATGGATAAACATCATTAGCTCTTACAAGGGCTGCACAATTAATCGCAATTTTATCGAAATCGCAATATGGACTATAGTGCAATATCCAAATCGCAGGGGGCCACCATTTGTTTAAGGCAAAATATGTGTCAAACCGTTCTAAAATAAAGTATTGTGGTGCTGAAGAGACGTCCCGGCCTACAAATCATATCTATAGACTAAAGAAATAATCATTGTTTGGTACAGATCCTCCCAAAAACAATCACACTTTTTTTTTATATATATATATATTTCAATGAAAATGAGAGTAATGATACAAAAATGATCATTCGTTCCAATATCGTGAATCATATCGCAATCGCAATATCAGTCAAAATAATCCCAATTAGATATTTTCCTAAAATCGTGCAGCCCTATAGCTCTTACCGGTGTATCCACCAGCAAATCCCACCAATCGGTCGCAAAACGTCCCAGTTACAGAGTAAATGCAGTATTCTTGCTAAATTTTTACTGTCATTTCCTGAAAAGAACCAAGCAGGCCTGCCTTATTACACGATCCAAATTTCCTTCAAAACTTGCTATTTTCAGTGTGTGGCTTGCTAGCTCGAAGGTTGTTGTTGATTAGATTAGATGAGATTCTACTTTATTGTCATTGTGCAGCGTACAAGTGCAAAGACAACGAAATTTGGTTTGCGTCCAACCAGAAGTGCAAAAAGAGCAGAAAAGTGCAATGTGATATACAAACTATAGACAGGTGGTGCATAGACAGGACAAGACATATAGTGCAGTGTAGACAGTAGTGTACAGTTGGTTTACAGAAGGTGGGTTAGAGTAATATCAATTAAATATAAATATGTGCCGTGTATTAGCAGTTAATAATAAAATATGGCTAAATATGGTAATATGAACAATGTACGAACAACATGTACAGATATGTGTTGTATATGCAACACAGAGAGCGGAAGGGGAGATGCGTAACGCGCCAGATGTCAGGCTTTATCCTGGAAATGTACTTCTGTTGATCCAGACTACCTGCCACTGACTTGGTGGCTGCTGCTTAACTTCTAAATCTCCACATATACCTAAACAGCATTACCGACAACCTGTCATGTGCTCATTTAGTTTAGCACTGATTTACGCTCTCTAATAAAAGGCAACGTTTCCCTTTGAAATCCAACTAAAAAACACAATTGACACGCAAACCCATAACAAATCTCATCTATTTTTTTTTTTGTTCACTCTCCATTCAGGATTTCTCAGTAATGAACAGCTTTTCCTCTTCTGTTCTGGCATCTGTTTGCTTTTTTTTTTTTTTAAACACAAACCACACAGCAAAGACACCACACTCGCATGTTATGAAGACGCATATGACAAGACAAAGCAGATTAATGATAACAAGCCAACCAACATATTGATTTATTCATTAAAGTGCTTTTTAGATGTTGTCGTCATCCTCATAGCCACCAGGCAGCCTCAGTGAGAAGGAAATCAGCCATCAAAGGATGATTTAATTGCTTTTTACTGCTAGACTGGGATCTCTGTCAGCCTGTGGGAATATTCCTTAACAGTAATAAAAACCACTTTAATTAACTTGTACAAGACTTACAGTAGAAAGCACCTTTTATAAACAATGCGCAGGGGGAACTCTGATTTTTAAGAGCTTTCAAATCCAACTGTATGACTCAAAATCTGCCTGCAATGTGTGCGGTAATAATATTTGTTTACTTCTGCTCATCTTACTCATTTCTCTGTGAGAAAAACAAAAGCAACAATTAAACAAGACTATATATTTAGACTCTCTGGGATTTCTGGCATGTCTTCCACCTGATCTCTGCTTTCCCGTGGCGATGATAAAAACAATACCTTGCCATTCACATCCATTATTCCTCACACAGCCGTATGGGTCTATGACCTGGCCTTGGCTGGTTGATAAATGCATAAACAGCCTCTATCGTGACTACTACTATCCTTGCTGAATAACAGCAGAGATACTGTCAGTGTGTAGCCCTGTATTGATTTGTTTAGATCTATGGGGTAACAATAAGGCAGCCTGACAGAAACGTGATTCACTATTCAGTCAAACAGCCGCAATCAATCCCAACAAATGTCACTAAATCAACCATCTGCAGAAGAAACGCAGTTGGAGCTCAACACTGACAGACCACTTAACAGTGTGTGACACCGCTGGGACACCACTGCTGCCTCGGTCGGTGTTTAAAGGAAGAGAAAGACTGAACATGTCCTTAATAAGCAGCGGACAGTCATCATAAAACAGACGAATTGATGACAACAACAAAAAACTAATAAAAAATAGCCTACATGGATAGATAGATAGATAAATAGAAGGCGCAAGAATGTTGACAATAGCCACATCTGGCTCAAATGTGCTAACGTTACACTATAATTTGTAATATCAAACTTAACACTTCCCAATAGTTTGAGCTAAAATAGCCTACGTTAACTTACGTTAAATCAATAGGTAAAAAAAAAAAAAAAACATAAGCATCAGTATAAAAAGTCGTAGGTCTAGAGAGACATTGACAACAACACTCGCTGTTGACAATATTTCAATGAAACGGCCAAATGTAACAAGAAAGAAAAGAAAATGTTAAAGAAATGTAGCTATATAGCTACCAGAGGGGAGAAGGAAACAAATTGTCCCAAATCAGCGCGAAATATCTGCCTATAACCCAAGGAAGCGTCACGATACTGAGACGTTGCTGTAATGACTGAATTTCACATTTAAACGAGTATCTTATTCAGTCCACCCAACGCTAACTGACATTTTCAGCGTGCCACGTAAAGGTCGTTCAAATACACCGTGAAGAATCACCATGTTAAACATAAAAGAACATTTTCTTACCGTAAGGATGTGTGTTTGCTGCCCGTATATGTCCGTATTTTTTTTTTTTAAAGCCTATACGTTCTGAGGCACGAGCCGTGGTTTGGTGCAGTATTAGTCTCGTGCAGCAGTGCAGCCTCTCGAGCTCCGTGTGTTTGTTGGCGCTGCCAGGACACGGGGATGTACAGTACCAGCACGCGCCTCGTCCGGCCGGCTGGGACAGGAGGAGAGGAGAGGAGAGGAGAGGAGGAGAACTGCAGGCACGAGGCATCCGCGAGGGGCTCCAAACTCACCTGTTGCTTACGTCACCACGGCACGGCCCCCCCATGTCTCAACAAAACCAGTAAAACACAGAGACACACACACACACACACACAGACACACACACACAGACACACACAGACACGCACACATACACACACACACACAGACACACACACACACACACACACACACACAGACACAGAGACACACACACATACACACGCACACACAGACACAGACACACACACACACACACACAGACAGACACAGAGAGACACACACACACAGACACAGACACAGAGACACACACACACATACATACACACACAGACACAGAGACATACACACACACACAGACATACACAGACACACACACACACACAGACAGACACACACACACACACACAGACATACACAGACACACACACACACACACAGACAGACACACACACACACACACACACACAGACATACACACACACACATACAGGGGCGGAACCAGATGTTGTAAACAGGGGGCCCAGGGGATTCCCCCCCCATTTATGGCCAATAAATGCAATATTTTTTTATAAATATATATATATATATATATGTACTATTTTTCAAGACACAAACTGTACATTGTTTGGGAAAAACATGATAGGTGCCAAGTCTTACATCCATTTGTTCTCCAATTGTCTTCGTCGTTCTGTTGAAGATTTTCACTCCTGCCACCTAAAAAGAGTTTATGTTAAATGTTAGGTTATCTTTAATAGGTAAGGTAGGAATTTGGCGTAAAACAGCATTACTATCTTGAAACCTATTTTTGTCATACTATATACTATGGAGTATAGAGTTTATCTGACAAATCTGATGCATTCAAGAGCCTCTCATAATAATCTGGGCTGCTCTTATTGTAAATCAATGATCCCCATAAGAAGATATACTCAATTAGATTAGATGTATTTAGGGATTAGCGTTGTAGAAGTAGCAGTTGAAGTTGTTTTTAAAAGATTCAGGGCTTTTGAGAAAACATTGAGCCCCAGAAGCTAACCCACCCGCTTGGCCCCTGACACATATATACTGTGTCTTCAATAGAGAGAGAAAACGGAAAAAGGTCCAAGGCACTCTTGTTATTATTTAAAGCAACGCCAAAGCACATTTCCTCTTCGGTCCCCCTACAGGTTGGAAGTGGAATTGTGTCCATTATGTCTCATTCGAACTATAGCTCCGCTACCCGGTCTGGCAAACTTGCATAGTGCGTAGCAATGCACCGATTACAACTTTCTAGGCCGATTCCGATTTCCGATTTTCTTGGAGCTAGGCCGGCCTATACCGATTTTAGCCGATTCCGATTTCATTTTTTCTAACCACTTTACAGCACACGCAAATATTTATTTTCTATCTTTTCTTTAACAGAACATGTGCTGAACAGATAATGGATCACTATGAAATAGAACTATATAAATGACTCCTGGTGTGGGACATTCACACCCATCTAAAGAGCAACGTTAGAACCATTTCCTTCTTTTCACATCCAATATCACACTAAAGAAATGATGATTTTGGGTTTTTGGTGTCGTCCCTCCACGCCCTACTTTCTCCTCGCAGGTGTTGCATATTGTAAACTTGTTATCTTCTGCACACACGCTGAAGAATGTCCAAACAGCTGACATGTTGCAGGTTAAAAGGTATAGTGGAGGATTATCCCGAATTTTAGAAAAGATCCGCCCTCTCTACTTTTTGAAAAAATGCACATGCGCAACACTCTCCCTGCTCCCGAGAGGGAACGCCTATTAAACGTGTGCACGAGAGTGCACTGTTTACAAGTTGCTGTCGGCATGGCTCATACAAGCTACTTTCAGAAAGAAGATTTGCCCTTTTTCACAAATTGAGATGTTTACCGTGTGTGCGCGGTGCGTGACTTGTGCCAGGGCTAGCATCGCTAATCATAGCTTACATCAACTTTCACTAGCAGTGATTTTAAATGGATTTCTCCAAATAGCACGCCAAACTTTACCTGTCGAGTAGAAACTTCGCGACTGAGGCATCAGTGGAGAGCCCAACCTGTGCTTTTAGCGCACGCCAGCGTGTGAAACATTCTCCCAAAAACACTCCGGTCTTGTTTCTTTCTTCAGAGGCCATTTCTCTTCTTGTCACACAATTCCTAGACACTTTTTCTCTTGCGACCCTCAGACATTTTGAAAAAACACGGTGAGAACGGCGAGCTTCAATGAATGGCTGAAACCGTAGCTCACTACCTATGCTCACCACACACATACACCTGAAAGTATTCATGCGCAGAAAGCGAAAACTACCCTAGGGACGAGCACGTACGACGGCCTTACGTAAACATAGCGCCAGAATGATTGACAACTAGGAGGACCAATAGTCTTGATGATCCACCCGGAAAAAGAAAATCCTCCACAATACCTTTAATCCACGAGGTTCCCTACTGTCAGTACCCGATCCGTTCCACCTGCACGATCCGTTCTGCGCATGTGCAAGATGACACGTATGCCATGACGTAGGCGCAGATGATAATGCTGCGTTCATGCCATTCAGTCTAAAATAACGTTAAGTCAAACATAATGGGAGAAGCAGGCTACAGCTAAATTAAGACTTTACAGTAATAACAATAAAGACAAGTATTGAGTGATTGTATTTTAAATGAGCACAAGTAACGTAGAACTGACGTAACAGTTGTTATATATGTTAACGATTATTTTCAAGTTTTATTTTGAGGGTCTTTTAAAGTTTACATGCTGTCTCAGCTAGCGGTTAGCCGAATTAGCTGTTAGCTAAACTAACGTTAGCTTAACTGTGGAGGCTAACGGCAGACCGCTGCAATCAGCTAGCGGTTAGCCAAATTAACCGTTAGCTAAACTAACGTTAGCTTCCCGGTGGAGGCTAACGGCAGACCGCTATAATCACCTAGCGGTCCGCCGAATTAGCTATTAGCTAACTGACGTTAGCTGGAGGCTAGCGTGTGAACATCTTGCGCATGCGCAGAACGGATCGTGCCGGTGGAACGGATCGGGTACTGACACCTACATGTGGGAGAATAGCGCGGACACGCGCGTTACACCGAGAGCGGGTACGCGCCGCACACGGCAGAGAAGTTGAGAGAAAGGAAAAAGAGAGCGTGCTGTGGCGTCCGTGTGTGCGTGCGTCCTTGAGAACTGTAACTCGTATAACTTATGTTGTCAGTTAATTGTAGCGTTGACCGGCATGAAATCGGCATATGTCAGACTGACCTGCCGGTCTCCGATCCTGGCCGAGCACGAGAAAACGGGCCAATTCCGGTCACCGGCCGCTCTATCGGTGCATCTCTAATAGTGCGGTTATAGCCGATAGAGAGCCGCAAAGCGAATGCAGCAGTGCCGTTCACCCCGTTACGACTTGATGAACCCCTGAAACGATTTTGGAAACATTATTTGAAGGTACAAAATAATCTTTGGTGTTGCGTTTTTTTTTGCTTCTTCATATATTTATTTATATTGACTGTTTGTGCAATGCATGTATTGTTAACGTTCATTGAAGGAGACACAAAGCTGCTCCATGTGAGCAGCTCACAGGCTGACAGCAGCAGGCTGGTTAATCAGGGCAGCTCCCAGGTGGGAGTGGGAGGGACTGTCTGAATGGGAAGCAGAACGAACTACTCAGAGATGTCCCGGGACAGACCTCTGGTAGATGTCCCGGGACAGACCTCTTGTAGATGTCCCGGGACAGACCTCTGGTGGATGTCCCGGGACAGACATCTGGTGGATGTCCCCGGACAGATCTCTGGTGGATGTCCCGGGAAAGACCTCTGGTGGATGTCCCCGGACAGATCTCTGGTGGATGTCCCCGGACAGACATCTGGTGGATGTCCCGGGACAGACCTCTGGTGGATGTCCCCGGACAGACCTCTGGTGGATGTCCCGGGACAGACCTCTGGTGGATGTCCCGGGAAAGACCTCTGGTGGATGTCCCGGGACAGACCTCTGGTGGATGTCCCCGGACAGACCTCTGGTGGGTGTCCCGGGACAGACCTCTGGTGGATGTCCCGGGACAGACCTCTGGTGGATGTCCCGGGAAAGACCTCTGGTGGATGTCCCGGGTCAGACCTCTGGTGGATGTCCCGGGACAGATCTCTGGTGGATGTCCCGGGAAAGACCTCTGGTGGGTGTCCCGGGACAGACCTCTGGTGGATGTCCCGGGACAGACCTCTGGTGGATGTCCCCGGACAGACCTCTGGTGGGTGTCCCGGGACAGACCTCTGGTGGATGTCCCCGGACAGACCTCTGGTGGGTGTCCCGGGAAAGACCTCTGGTGGATGTCCCGGGACAGACCTCTGGTGGATGTCCCGGGAAAGACCTCTGGTGGATGTCCCGGGACAGACCTCTGGTGGATGTCCCGGGACAGACCTCTGGTGGGTGTCCCGGGACAGACCTCTGGTGGGTGTCCCGGGAAAGACCTCTGGTGGATGTCCCCGGACAGACCTCTGGTGGATGTCCCGGGACAGACCTCTGGTAGATGTCCCGGGACAGACCTCTGGTGGATGTCCCGGGACGGACCTCTGGTGGATGTCCCGGGACGGACCTCTGGTGGGTGTCCCTGGACAGATGAAAGGTTAAGAGAGTGACAGACGGAAAGTTGACGTGTTCCTCAAGAGAGGAAAACGACCTCCTTTAGTTTCAGGTCAAGATCTGCAACACACACACACACACACACACACACACACGCACGCACACGCACGCACGCACGCACACACACACTCGCACGCGCACGCATACACACACGCACATACACACACACGCAGACGCACACACACACGCACACTCACACACACACGCACACACACACACACACTCGCATGCATACACACACGCATAGACGCACACTCACACACACGAAGACGCATACACACACACGCACATACACACACACGCAGACGCATACACACACACACACACACACACACACACACGCACACACACACACACACTCGCATGCATACACACACGCATAGACGCACACTCACACACACGAAGACGCATACACACACACGCACACTCACACGCACACACACACTCACACACGCAGACACACACACATGCACGCACACACAGACACAGACACACACACACTCACACTCACACAGACACACACACACACACACGCACACACACGCACACACACACACTGGGGTCTCCTCTCTGCTTATGCAACTCCTACGCAGAGTGTTGCCATGGAGACTCCCTGCACCTTTAATCATAATGCATTGAATATGGTCAATAAGGCATGGGTCGCCATGGTAACAGAACCATTACAACAGCAACCTGTATCAAGGGGACGCCTCCCACACACACACACGCACGCATGCACACACACACACACACACACGCAGTAAACATCTTTATTACAGTGTGTGCGTGATGATAGTCAGTAAAAGACATCTGCTGTTCACTGAGCAAACAGTGAGAGATGATAGACACACACACACACACACACCTGTGTGTGATTACCATGTTCTCCTGTATGTGTGTGTGTGTGTGTGTGTGTGTGTGTGTGTGTGTGTGTGTGTGTGTGTGTGTGTGTGTGTGTGTGTGTGTGTGTGTGTGTGTGTGAGACCTCTGCAGTGCTCTTCCTCTGCAGTGGAGGCAGTTATGTAATAAAAATGAAAGAAGACAGGGGAGGGGGCTGGGGAACTCTCCACTGCAACACCAATGGACAACACACACACACACACACACACACACACACACACACACACACACACACACACACACACACACACACACACACACACACACAGACACACCAAGTTACCATGACTTATACTGTGCCTCTTGGCAGGCACAGGCTGGGTTCAAACGTGTTCACCACCTACCGTTCAGTCTAAACTTTGCTGTCCTTAAAACAAATACAATAATATAAAGTAAAAATACGATAAATAGTAGATTAAAAAGTAAGTGCACAAAGAACAGGACTAATTCAGAGAGTAAGAGCTGATGTTTTATTTTTTTTAGTGACACACTATATGGCCAAAAGTGTGTGGACGTTTCGCCTCTCCTCAAATATCTTTGACTGTATTATTGCATGTGTCATATAGTCTTCTCACTTACAGTTCGGTCCACATAAAGTCCTAAACAAGTCAGGAAAAAGTTCCTCAGCCGTCATAGAAAAAAAGCACCCAAAAACATTGGAAAAAGTGGCAAAAACGTCGGAAAAAGTGGCGAAAAAGTGGCAAAATTGCAGAAAAAGTGACAAAAACGTCGGAAACAAATTCCAAAAACGTCAGAAAAAAGTAGAGAATTGCGGAAAAAGTGGCAAAAATGTCGGAAAAAAGTGACAAAAGCGCAGAAAAATTGGCAAAATTGCAGAAAAAGTGACAACAACGCAGAAAAAGTGCCAAAAAACGTCTGAAACAAATTACAAAAACGTCAGAAAAAAGTACAAAATCGCGGAAAAAGTGGCAAAAATGTCGGAAAAAAAGTGACAAAACGGAGAAAAAGTGACAAAAATGAACCTAAATTGATAAGCGGGCCGGATCATAATCTGCGAGGGGCCGGATTTGGCCCGCGGGCCTTGAGTTTGACACATGTGTACTAGAGGGTGACAATTTTTCAATCTCACTGTTGGTAACGTGATAGGGGCGGAATAGAGCATAGAAATCAACGGGAGCGGGATGGAGACGGAGATTAAATTAAAAAATGATGCTGCAATGAGGTGAGAGCGCCCAAAGATCGCGAGGCATTTCGTTTTTAGAAAAGAGAACCACTTACAACTCACAATACGTTTGTTGATTGGCTACTGCTAGCCGCAGAGTAGCCTATCAGAGCAACACAAAGCAGCTGCCCTGTTCACAAGCCAACCAATCAGCGTCAGCGACTACACCGAGAGTCGGCAAAATGGATTCTGGAAAGAAGCTGTTGCAATTGAAAGTGTCATGGAAGGACCCCTCAATCCATCTTCAGGAGCTGTGAGAAGACCTCTGTTAGGAATGACGTAATGAAATGGCCTTGGGCCTGCAGGTAATACATGTACTGGATATAGCGTAGCCTACATTTCCGAGACAACCTCAGCGATTTGACCACGATTAACCAAACCGGCAACAGAGTCTGATAACTTTAGACAACATAGGGAACCAAACGGGAACAAAACGGGATAATAAAACATTGTTTTTTTTGGGGGGGGGGATGGGATGGGACAATTGATTCCCGTGTCACCCTCTACCTCAGGGGTGTAAAACTCATTTTCCCAGAGTGCCACACTGGAAAAAGAGAATCCCACCGAGGCCCAGACATGTAGAGTGTATTGACATGCTTTTGTTACTGCATGCCACTTTTTTTTTTTTTACATTTTGGTAGCTTTTTTCCTCATTTTTGTTGTTCTTGTTCCGACTTTTTTGTGGCTTTCTCAGACATTTCTCACCTTTTTGGAAATTTCTTGCTTTTTCCCGAGATTTTTGTCGCATTTTTGTTGACATGAAGCCCTACAAAAGCCATCAAAAGAGTTCCTTAGCCAGAGAATTAAGCAAATCAAGCAAAACAATGATACATTTTTTTTAACAACAACAACCTGTTTCACAGCAAGAATATGAAAACTCTTCTAGGGGGATTTCGAGTTGGTAAATCTGTCATATTCTGCTTTGAGTGTCACGTAACTGCAGTGGCAAAAACATTGAAAAAAAAGCGCCAAAAGCATCGGCAAAAGTGACAAAGACCTTCAGAAAAAGCGACAAAAACTAGGAGGGCCAAACTTTATTGTGAACCCAAATTGATATACGGGCCGGATCTAAATCTGCAACGGGCCGGATTTGGCCCGCGGGCCTCGAGTTTGACACATGTGCTCTACCTGCTACGCCCTGCAGTGCTGAGGTTTCTCCCTAAAAGGAAGTTGGGGGAATTACTGGAATTGTTGGGTCTTTGTAAATTATAGAGTGTGGTCTAGACCTACTATATCTGTAAAATGTCTTGTTATGATTTGATACTATAAATAAAATTTAATTGAATTATTGATACTTGTGTATATTAGTAGAATGGTACTATTATTTTGTATTTACCATTATTTGGTCTCTATGAGCAGGGAAGGGATTGTGGGTTAGAGTGGGAGCATTACTGACAAACATGATTCTTTAATACTGTATCTGAAGTCTCTTTTATATAGACCTTAGTGGTCCCCTAATACTGTATCTGAAGTCTCTTTTATATAGACCTTAGTGGTCCCCTAATACTGTATCTGAAGTCTCTTTTATATAGACCGTGGTCCCCTAATACTGTATCTGAAGTCTCTTTTATATAGACCTTAGTGGTCCCCTAATACTGTATCTGAAGTCTCTTTTATATAGACCTTAGTGGTCCCCTAATACTGTATCTGAAGTCTCTTTTATATAGACCTTAGTGGTCCCCTAATACTGTATCTGAAGTCTCTTTTATATAGACCTTAGTGGTCCCCTAATACTGTATCTGAAGTCTCTTTTATATAGACCTTAGTGGTCCCCTAATACTGTATCTGAAGACTCTTTTTATAGACCTTAGTGGTCCCCTAATACTGTATCTGAAGTCTCTTTTATATAGACCTTAGTGGTCCCCTAATACTGTATCTGAAGTCTCTTTTATATAGACCTTAGTGGTCCCCTAATACTGTATCTGAAGTCTCTTTTATATAGACCTTAGTGGTCCCCTAATACTGTATCTGAAGTCTCTTTTATATAGACCTTAGTGGTCCCCTAATACTGTATCTGAAGTCTCTTTTATATAGGCCTTAGTGGTCCCCTAATACTGTATCTGAAGACTGTGTCAGTTTGTGTCATCATTTGTGCAGATTGATGAATCCAATTTGTTTTCTTACCCTTCTTTTACCCCGCCTCTCTCTCTCTCTCTCTCTCTTTCTCTCTCTCTCATTTCACACATCTCTTTCTTGTCGTTTCCACATCTTTTTCTCCGCTGTCTGGTTTGAATTTAGATTTCAGCCTCGCTGGTTGTTTGTCCTTGTCATTGATGCGTCACACTCTGTCACTCCTCCTCCTCCTCTCTCTGCCACCTCAGCAGAAACCAGCCTCATTCCTCTCCACGCTGACTGCACCGGCCGAGACAGACACACTGGTGCTCGTGTGTGTGTGTGTGTGTGTGTGTGTGTGTGTGTGTGTGAAACCAGATATTTAATGCACGATAAAAAGGACTGCAGACAGAATGAAGGAAGGAAGCAGAAAAGAAGCGAATACACAGACTCAAGAGAGTTTCTACCAGGAAAAGGAAACTGAGCAGAAATCCTGCGTCACTCCTTCTGTCCCTGCAGGACATTAAGAGTTGGTTAACAAGAGCCCAGGCTCCATGGTAACAGGAGGCTGTTGCCATGGAAACTGAGCTCTATTACTTAATCCAAACAAATATGGTAGCCAGACATGACGTATGGTAGCCAGACATGATGTAGTTTTATTGGTTATATACAGTTTCTTTCCAATTTTTTGTATTTTCCTACAAAGGGTTAATATTATTGACTGATGCTACTACGCCAAAGTCTAAGACTAATGTTAGCAGCTCTGTCCTGTTCTTTACTGCGTTAGAGTAAAGAATTAAAGTATTAAAGAAACTAACCTTTGTGTTGCTTTCAAAGTGTTGTCGTTTTTGTCGAAGTAAGCATCCAAACTGTCTAAACTGCCCCTCCCCCCACAAGGGAGAATGAATGCGTGTGCATGAGCAGTGATTGACACGCAGTTAGACATGCCCCCCCATGGCCCTGATTGGTGCATCTGAACAGGGAGTGGTAGATTTTTGCAAAACACACTACAGCCTGTAGGTGGAGCCAGAGGAGCTGGATTTCATTTTAAATGACCTGCCTCATGAAGTCCTACTGGAACATAGGGTCAGATTCAGCTAATATGGCAGAAAGTTAGTTTTATAAGTCTTACCTACTGCACCTTTAACCGGCCACACAGAGATTATATCTATTGTATCATGTCAGCAACTAACTGACCAACTAACTAACCAACGCTAACTTTGCATCTTTACGTTGCTCAATTGCATGATATCATGTATGTAGCACCTAAATACAATCTGGTCTGTCTGCAATCTGAAGACCCATTTTGAGGATAAAAGGAGTCTGTAAAGAAACATATAAAGTAACCTTAAAGTGCCCATATTATGAAAAAAAATCACTTTTTCTGGGATTTGGGGTGTTATTTTTTGTCTCTGGTGCTTCCACCCGCATACAAACTTTGAAATAAATCCATCCATGGTGTTCTGAGTGAGATACGGTTTCTGAATGTGTCCTGCCTTCAGTCTCCGGGTGAGCTCTTCAAAATCGGCTTGGACTGTGACGTCACAATCCGAAACGAGCTGGCTAACCGTAACCGTTAGCTCGTAGCGTTAGCGTTTGCGTTAGCATGCTAACGCTAGCATGCCACCTCGTTCTCAATAGCAAAGCACTGCTACAACACACACAAGTTCACCATAATCTACAAAAGAACTACTTACATGTGCGCCCTCATTTAGAAGAAGTCTCCCAGCTAATCCTGCCTTGTAGCTGACCGAAGTTGTAGAAACAGGCTTTCTTTTACTGTCTCTAGAGTTAGCTAGCTGACATGATCTACATCTGAGCTACTGAGCATGTGCGAGTGCAATCAAAGATAGTACAGAAGAAGAAGATGTCTCACTCTGTAACTAAAACAGGTGAAAAGAGGATCTGCAGCAGTGAGAGAGAGCTGTGCAGTACAACAACAATATGTTATGAGTTTTTTGAAAATTAAACCATGTAAACCTATTCTGGTACAACCTTAAAATACAGTTATGAACGCTGAAAATGAGCATAATATGGGCGCTTTAAAGTTTGATCTCAGTGAATTATATTAATTTGTTTTATTCCAGAAGACTGACGGCAGTTAGATTGCGTGATGATCAATGCAACAAATTCATTGTTAGACCCCTAATTTTAAATACTACACCATTTGTTTTACCTATTTTATATCAAATTAACCAGAGCGTATTTTACGCTTCAGAACCAAAGATCTTTTATGCTACTTTCGTTTGTGTTTAGAGTCCGAAGAGAGGAACATTTGCCACTTCTCTTCATAGTGGTCAGATTCATCTATACCACCCCTTATAGAGCTGGCTCAGGTCTGCCTTGGACCAGCTCTTAGTTATGCCGTTATAGTTTTAGACTGCCGGGGGGGGGGGGGACTTCCTTCGACACACTGAGCTCCTCTCTCTCCTCTCTCTTTCCATTTGTGTGCATCCATGTCCCAGAAATGCTTGTTACTAATTTAGGAGCTACTCTGTTATTTGGAGTCCTTATGTGTCAGGTTGTCATGGCCTTTGTCAGGTTTACATGGACTCTTAGTTGGTGTTCATGACTTCGTTTGTTTCCCCATTCACCGTCACCAGCACTCACTCCTCTCATTCTCCAGCACACTCCTCCTACTGATTACACACACCTGCACTGCATCAAGCCACATCAGTTTACCACCTGCAGCTAATCAGTGACTCCCTACTTAAGCAGCACAGACACACATGCACTTTGTCTAGTCTCGTTTCTACGTGACGCTCTGACCACTCACGTATGTCTAGTTCTTCCAAGTTTACCTTACCTGTTGTCTGCCTGCTGCTCTGAGACTGACCTACTCTGCTGCCGGATTCCTGCCTGTTCTCTCTGTTCTCAGTTTTGGATCATTTAAATAAAGCTCTGTTTAACTACTCCAGTCTGTCTCCTGGTCGTTCCTTAAATACCTACCTAAATTAGCCCTGCTACGCTCTGCAGTGCCCTACTACGCTATGAACTACTACAACTACTATTTCTAGACATAGTTTCATTTTCTTTATTGTTACCATAATTGCCACTGTTCATCACACCCCCAACCGGCCCCGTCAGACACTACCAAGAGCCTGGGCCTGTCCCAGGTTTCTCCCTAAAAGGAAGTTTTTCCTCGCCACTGTCGCACTAAAAGCTTGCTCTTGAGGGGGGAATTACTGGAATTGTTGGGTCTTTGTAAATCATAGAGTGGTCTAGACTAGTCTATATCCTTGACGTTCTCACTTCAATTGAATATAATTGAATTAAAAGCAACGAAGGCCTGTGTGAAATGTTTAAGATCCAAAGATCCTCTTCTACACTACGAGGACTTTTTATGTTGCACCGTGAGAATACCAAATTAGCTTAAAGTTCTGATGTCTTTTTCTCCGGCTTCCCTGTCCTTCAAATAATTGATTTCAAAAATACTACTGTTGGTTTACAAAGCACTGAAGGGTTTCAATTCTGATCTGCTGCTACATTATGGATCATCCAGACCGCTCAGGTCGTCTGCTTGCTGTCCCCAGAGTCAGGACTAAACACGGAGAAGCAGCGTTCAGTTTTCATGCACCGCATAAAGCACCTAATGAGTGGAATAACCTTCCAATTTCAATTCGCTCTTTGACTTCTTTTCCAATGTTTAAAAATGCCCTAGCTCAACATCTTCTGAATACATGCAATTGTTTTTAATTATAATGTGTATGTATTCTCTTTGTTTTTTGTATTTTTGTTGTTTTTTTTAGATCTATGTGCTGGTTTGAGTGTACAGGTCAGGACAGATGCTGGAAATTATTGGTGTTCACTACTTCACTATTGCTCTACTGTGGTTACCATTGATGGAGTTGATACCTTAAACGGGACTAAATGAAACCTATTTTAAGCATGATGCATTAACTCCTTACATTTATGTGTGCATATGTGTTTACTGGTGTCTAGATGTGTGTTTCGGTACTAGGGGTGGTACGGTTCATGAAAAAACACCCGAACCGCTCGGTTCGCTAGTCTCGGTTCGGAGCGTGTGTGTACCGCACGGTTCGTCAGTACACTGTTAATGTGCACTAACCTCTTACTGCCGTAGTGCCCACTTTACACCTATGTTAAAACACTAACTGGAAATGACGAGCGGGATGGGCGTGACAAACGCAACCCATGGCAGCTGATTGGACGATTGCGTCACATGGGTCTGGCTGGTCCCTAATTTCAAAGCCAGACTGTCATGGCGGCTCGTTCAGAATACGATCTCATATTGTACTAAAATAGTTCACCGAAACGTGTTTCTGAAAACATTTTAAGCGAGAAATAGGCCATGCAGTTGCTGAATCTGTCTTCATTTCAGATCGACAAAGGTCAGTTTAAAAGATTTTCGTCAGATTTTGAGAGACACCGAGCCGACCGCTCCTCAAGTGGAGTGGGGCGCCGCTGCACGTCACGTCACGTCACGTCACCTGCAGAAATGTCAGGTGGGAGAGAGGCTGCCCAGAGCTGGAGGATGCGCCAGCGTCGTTTATAGTCTGGGGTGTGGGAACATTTTGGATTTCACGTTACCTATGATGAAATAAAACAATATAGAACTGCCACTGTGTGCACGTTTTGTGCAACATGCATTCAATATGCTAATTTTAGCTATATGCTGAAGTATATTCTGGAGTGATAAAGAAAAAATAAGAACCGTACTGAACTGAAAACCGTGACCCTAAAACCGTGATACGAACCGAACCGTGGGTTTTGTGAACCGTACCACCCCTAATATATATATATTTCATGTGTTTACTTTGTTGAGGGATGAGTGAGCAACCTTTGGAGAGTCTTGTGTGTGTTTATGTCTTGTTTGTATGAGTTATATATTATATATTTTTGCTTTTGCTCTTACTATTTTCGTAAAGTAAGTTGTTTTTTTTATTGTTGTTTTGTTTGTTTGTCTTTTCTTCTGTTTGACTGCCACTGTAAGCTCAGTGTCCATTTCTGTACCTGGACTCGAGGACCCCCTCGAAAAACGAGATGGTTCATCTCAAGGGGTTATTCCTCTGCAATAAATAAATGTCAAAACAAATATCTGGAACAAAATGATTTTTTAAATAATTATTCTTTCTTACAGTGCACTGTAACTTTTATTCTTGTATTTCAAACCTGTCTTATTCCATTTTGGCTGTATCTATATTCTATTTAACAAATGTTTAAATGTTTTGAACTGCTCTTTAATGTTTTATGTAAACACTTTGACTTGCCATGTTGCTAAAACGTGCTGTACAAATAAAGCTGCATTGCCTATGTACAAAATAACAATAAAAACTGCATTTGTTAACTCAGGACTGTGAAGTCTCACGGGTCCATAAGTTCATCACATTATATTGGTTCGGCGCGCGTGTGTGTGTGTGTGTGTGTGTGTGTGTGTGTGTGTGTGTGTGTGTGTGTGTGTGTGTGTGTGTGTGTGTGTGTGTTACTGCCTCAGATTGCCTGTCCACTTACAGCGAGAGAGGATGGATGGGTAAGGTCAGGGTGTGCATGATTGCTGAATATGTATATTAAACTGTGAATTTGAGATCTATTATTTGAAAAATGTCACCTATCATGATGAAAACATCTGGCTGGAGGTGAAAAGAAGGGATCTGAAGACAGAAGAAGCCAGGAGAGGAGATGGTTAAGAGATGCAGCCACGAGACGGGTTTCTTTTCTTTTTTTTTTAACTCGTGATTTTTTTAGCTTTATACAAATTCAGTTAGCATTGTTGGAGGGAGCCTGAAAGATCCGAGCGACTGCTTCTGTAATCGTTGTGCATCTGATAATAAGTAACAGTGTGAGAGAGAAAGGAGGGGAGGTAATTCAGTGCTTTCTCAGAAGTTTCTCTGGCCCTGAGAAGTGAATCCAGTGCAGGGCCAGTGGGGCCTGCACACGGATTCACACGCTGCAGCAAAGAACTTATTCCAGATTAGCCTGCAGATAAAAAGGGGAGCTTAGGAAGCAGGCAATCAGTAATCAGCACTTTTAATTAAAAGGAGAAAAAAAAAGGAGGTGGGATCTAATTTCACAGCCAGACGGACGGCAGGGTTTTAGCTTGATTTAATCGCCTTTCTGCCCCAGACTCAGGCAAAGAACAGTCGTTTACATAAGTGACTTACAGAAAGCCTTCAGGGGTGTTAGGAAATCACGTTATAAATAAATGGGGTTATTATTTAACGGTGGCCGTGCACTCGGCTAACCACGCTCTGGTCTTCAGAAGAGGCCAAATTTAGAAGAAGAAGTGCTCTTTGTGGAAACGGTGAACATGTACGGCGTGTTGCACTCGTATAAGACATTTTTCATGTCGAAACATTTTAAGGTTCCAGATTCACTGCTTTTTAAATAATAATGTTAATGTCTGGCTAGTCCACACACAGCATTCCCGGATCGGAGAAAAATGTGTACGTACGTAATCGGGCCTTAAAAGTTCGGCCCGACAAGGCCCGAGCCCGACAGATTTCGGCCCGAGCCCGACAAGAACATTTTGATTGAACGCTTTTTAAAAGACCAAACCTGTTTACAGCCCGATTTTATTCAAATGTGCACACACAGCTCTTTTGCCTTTTGTCAAGAATGAGTCATTTATACATTTTTTTAACATAATTTATTCATGACTAACGTCGGCTATCGGCCACTTGGAAGTTGGAACAAAGAAATAAAATAAGTCCTCCAGAGGCCAGCCTCCATTTTCACGCTAATCGAAACGCATCAGCTGACCGATCATTTACCGCGCAACCTGGAGCGCGAGCCCGAGCCCGTGTAAAATGATAGAAATTAAGACAAAGATCTTCAGCTCTACTGTGGTTTATTTGCATTTCTTACAAACAATCACAATCGTCTTGGGCACAATGACGGTGCCTCTGCAAAATAGCCTCGGGAAGGAACTTGTTTTGGTGGAACGTGTGTACGTTCAGAAGTAGTTTGTAGTCGTGCAACAGAAAACTCAGATTGGACAGATAGTCTAGCTAGCTGTCTGGATTTACCCTGCAGAGATCTGAGGAGCAGCTAACCATAGTCCTCAGAAATCCTGCGGAAATGGCACCTGAACAATCCCGGAAGTGGACCGTCATCGATACAGACTAACGTCTTGTAACAACGGTCTGTTGATTGGAGAATACAAACATTGTGAAGGTGTCACTTTGACTCATCCTCTCTCCCCCTTCTCTGCCCTCCACCTACCTAATTAAATGTTCCATTCATAGAAATAAATTTAGGCAATTTACTCTCCTACTATGGTTCCACAGACAGTCGAAGTCACGCCCTTCTACTTCCGGTCCGTGGGACCTTAAAAAAATATGAACGAGAGTCAATGGAGAGATAATAATAATTGTTTGATCCCGTTTGAATTGAGCCATGGATTACAAATATGATGTTCGTCAATTTAAAACATTATTTTTCCACCGAAGAAAGTCTCAGTTTGTTGTTAAACTGTTGAAGTATAAGACTGTGAAAATACTTAATTAGAAAGACTACAAACTTCAATGTCTCATGAATGACGTCTCGCTGAAGCTACGATGTCTGTGTGTATCGTACCTGTGTGTGTGTGTGTGTGTGTGTGTGTGTGTGTGTGTGTATGTGTGTGTGTGTATTGTACCGGGGATGTAACGTTACTCTAATGAGCAGAGGATCTCGCTTGTTCTTTTGCTTATCTGCTGAAAACACTTCACTGGATAAAACCCAGCAGGTAAGATAACGTTACATGTGTTGTTTAACAGAGCTAAGCTAGCTAGCTAGCTAGCTAGCAAGCCGAGCATCAAGCTAGGTGACGTAAATTGTGTGAGACAAGTGATGTAGCTAGTTCACTGAGCGGTTTCACACTGAGCGGCTAACTGAGACTTTCTTCGGTTGAAAAATGATCTTTTATTAAATTGACGAACATCATATGTGTAATCCGTGGCTCAATTCAAACGGGATCAAAAAAATAATTCGCTTCTCCCCGTTCACTACCGTTCATATTTTTTCCGAGTTAAGGTCGAACGAGGTCCACCGGAAGGGGCGGGACTTCGGCTCTCTATTCTTTCCTGACAGGCATAGCAACAGTAACTACGGGGGGTTGGAGCTAAGCAAAGTTACAGAGCGTGACATCACTTCCTGTTGGAACAATTTTACCTTGATCTAAGACTCCGTGTGTCATCATTCCTGCTGGGTGTGATGTCATAAACATCACACCCAGCAGGAATGTGTGGACTACATTTCATTCCATGAGGGTCATATCGTTTTCATCACATCAACACTGCATTGTTCCACTTCTGAAGAGCCAGTGACTTACCAAAATCACGGTGCACACTCTCGGTGCTCAGCAGATACATCACTCTGCAGCAACAAAATGGAGAGCGCGTGCGTCATAGATATGATTTTGCAGGATATCAGGGCAGAAGGCCAGAAGTTTGAAAAAGAAAAACTGGCCTATAGGCGGGAGATTGAAGTCCAGAAGGAAACCATTCAGGATGAACACAAGAAGATCGCCGTCCTGCAGGCAGAACTCCAGGAGCTCACGGAGCAACTCCAGGCGAACTACAACGTCGAGGCAGAACTGGTTCTGAGAAGACGTCAAGTTCTCCGAGAAGAGAACGAAAGCTTGAAGGAAATGATTGCGGACGAACGCAAGAAGAACGCTGTCCTCCGGGCAGAAAACGAGGCTCTGAAAAACAAGGACTCCTAGGGGGAAACGTTTCTTCAGCTAACGAAGGATTAAAAAAATGAATAAAAGCAAGCACAAACCAATTTTCAGTTTTTTGTACAGTTTTATTCAATTTTTTCATTTTTCAGAGTTGTTTCAAATCATCAAAATGACTTATAAAGATAAACGTATAAAGACAGATAAATTATGGCTCTGATAACCACTCCATCAGTCAGTGTGTTTGTGTCATTGTGGGACTTTGGTGTTTTCAATCGGTTTAGTTTAGACTCAACAAAGTCACACAATCAGGGGGCGTAGCACACAATTCAGGGCCCTGTAGAAAGGCATTCTTCCCCCCTTTCTCCACCAGTGTTGGGAAAGTTCACTTTCTACGTGAACTAGTTCAAAGTTCAGTCATTTTAAAATCAACTAATTCAGTTCATAGTTCTTTTTTTTCCCCATATGTTGCTTCAGTTCAACGTGCCGTGCCAGGTTTGCTGTGGATGTGACTGAAGTGCGGATTTTCTTTTTGAAAGTTTGCCCAGAGATGTACGATTTTTCGCATCCTCACCGACCTTTAACCTTAAAACTCGTTTAAATGATCATACGAAGCCTCCTTGCTTGCTTTGTCGCCTCCACGCTGCTTTTTCTTTTGATGACGCATGCGGCGGTGAGACACTGGTGGCTGGTGTTGCCAGATTGGGTGTTTTTTCCGCTACGTATGAAGGCCTGCACTGTTAATTATTTGACTGTAAATTTACAATAAATTACAGGTTACCAGTTGCATGACTTTCACAGTAAGTTACTGTATCATTTTTACAGTAAATAATTGTGAAATGACAGCTGTATACTGTGCTAATACTGTATACTAATTATGCCGTCGCATTACTGTGATTTAGCAGTAAGCTGCTGTAGAATTACTGTAAAACCGGTACACATTTACTGTAATAAAGCAGCATTTAGCTGTGAAATTACATTATCTTGCTGGATATAATCACAATAATATCCTGTATATTTAAATTTTTACTGTAAAATTAATGCAACTCAGTAGTTTACGGTGCGTTTTAGCCGTGGTTTTGGCCTGGAAGGCTCTATAGAAATCTGGTGCCCTATTGGACGAAGTTAAACTGAGGGAGAGTGGCGTTCACAGACACCAGAATGAAAGAGTTCACAGTAACGTTCATCAGGCGGTAATACGGTACGTTACAGTTCACGTTCGCCTAAATTATGAACGCGTTCAGGCACAACACTGTCCCCCACATCCACAGCTATTATATATATATATATATATATATATATATATATATACACATACATACATGCATACATACATACATACATACATACATACATATACATACATACATACATATATATATATATATAGCATCTTCTGGGTACTCCGTGCCCTCTAATCCGACACCCCTGCACACAATAACCGATAGACTAGCAACTACTGTGTTCTGTGAGGTAAAATGACTTGAGTCTGGAGGCTTTGAAGAGAGCATAGATGACGGCTTCAGATCCCTGATGTCTGACAGCCAGGTAAAGCTGTGAAAGTATCCAAAATACAGCATAAACTTATATATATACAGTACAGGCCAAAAGTTTGGACACACCTTCTCATTCAATGCGTTTTCTTTTTATTTTCATGACTATTTACATTGTAGATTCTCACTGAAGGCATCAAAACTATGAATGAACACATATGGAATTATGTACTTAACAAAAGTGTGAAATAACTGAAAACATGTCTTATATTTTAGATTCCTCAAGGTAGCCACCCTTTGCTTTTTTATTAATAAGGGAAAAAACTTCCACTAATTAACCCTGACAAAGCACACCTGTGAAGGTAAAACCATTTCAGGTGACTACCTCATGAAGCTCATTGAGAGAACACCAAGGGTTTGCAGAGTTACCAAAAAAAGCAAAGGGTGGCTACTTTGAAGAATCTAAAATATAAGACATGTTTTCAGTTATTTCACACTTTTTTGTTAAGTACATAATTCCATATGTGTTCATTCATAGTTTTGATGCCTTCAGTGAGAATCTACAATGTAAATAGTCATGAAAATAAAGAAACCCATTGAATGAGAAGGTGTGTCCAAACTTTTGGCCTGTACTGTATGTATATTTTAGTTTTCTAAAATGTGTTTAGCTGCAGCCTTCGTTCACAGCAGGACATTAGCTTAGCGTCTGTGTCGGTACTCCTGCCTGCTTTTACAAACTTTGGGCGGGCCGACCGCCATCTACTGTAGCTATTATTATTATTATTATTATTATTAATTATTATTCAAATGTTTTTATTGGGTTTTGAATTGTCATCTACTGCAGCTAATGCTGCGTTCCAGACAAATTTTTAGCTCGTAAGTTCCGACTTCAAGTCACTACTCACAACTTAGTAGCGCTCCAGGGTTCAGATTAGGCTACCTAACGTTAACATTAGCTAGCGGCTACATACCGCTGACGTTAGCTAGCAGCTACATAACGCTGACGTTAGCTAGCAGCTACATAACGCTGACGTTAGCTAGCAGCTACATAACGCTGACGTTAGCTAGCAGCTACATAACGCTGACGTTAGCCAGCGCTAGCTGATGCTAGTGATTTCTAGCTGGCGACATATTCTGGCCTTCATTTAATAAACATAATCTGTAGTAGTACACAATCGTATGTGTATTGTTTTGATTACAATATGCGGGATTACTTTACGTTTCCTATTTCTGTCTATTTATTTCTATTTCTCACCGTTAATCACCGGCGTCTGTACAGCATCAACAGGGGGGGCGCCATTGTTCTTTATGTGTGTGTGTGACGTCACAAACTGTAACTGGTAGGAGTAAATTACGGGGAGTAATTTACGCAGGGCCGGCCCTAGACTTTTGGGGGGCCCCTAAGCAGGATTTGGTTTGGGGGGACTCTCCACATTGTAACATGTTGCCACTGCACTTGGCACTTAACCAACTTGTGTATTGTAAATATTAGTTTAAGCACTCATAATGTACAAATAAGCATTTAAAGACCTATGTGAGACCTATTAGCAGCAACGCTATCTTTTAAATAGACCGGCTCTGTTATGAGCTCTATTGTGGGACATTTAAAGCGCTCTTGGGGGGGCCCCCTCTGGTAGCCGCGGGGGCCACTAAGCAGCCGCTTACTCCGCTTATGGGTTGGGCCGGCTCTGTTTGACTGCCGTTCCAGGGCGCTTTCACGGTGGCAGAACGCAGCACAACACACTGACTCTGGAGAGCAGCTCATACAACCACACTTCCAAACATCTGAACCATCCCTTTGACAAAGACAGTAATAAACAGATTGATCGATAATTAAAATAACCATCAGACTGGTACTAAAAGTAGTCTCGCACCTTTGAAACAGTTTAAGGCCAGAGGTACATAACACTACCGAAAAGAAAAGAATTACAAACAAACCAACAGCAGAAATCAAAAGTGACAGTTTTGAATAGATGTTTTGGAAAGGTTTTATTTACATTGCAGGTTTTTAAATCGGACGCTCCAGCGATATCGACCGTGGCTGTAGATGGGAGACTTTGGCTCTTGCAGGATTTGAACCTGGGATGGATGCTGGCAAGAAAATTAATTTGGCTGACTTTTAAATCCAAAACAAATACTCAAATCTTTATATGCAAATCAAAATGTCATTTTTTTGACATTGATCAGTCCTTCCAGAAAAATGCGGAGTTTTTTTTGCGATTGTTTTTCGATGATGTTCACGTCGAGTAATTACGTCACTTCATAACGTTCCCATGGCAACAGGGAACTACGGGACCTGCAGAAACAATTGATCTGCAACAAAATGACTCCTAAACACCCTACCACATTTCAAATGACATTTCACAAAAAGTAAATACTTACCACGACAGAACTATGGGCTAACCAGTGGGTCACTTTACTAAGTAAAATATTATATAACGTACTATTACAAAGTCCCCTCCGACTATTTTATCGCACTTTGTAAACTCAGCATTGACCCCTATATCTCGGCTTCCTAGGGCCCAAACTGGTCTCCGGTGTGCTCCAATGGGTGAGCTCCGTCTGCAGCTGAACACTCAGCTGCCCTTACCACCCGGCGGTACTTTTCGCCGCCAACCACCTAAGTCCCCCCACTACCTCCCCCTCCGCCACCCCCCCCCTTGCCCCTTCTGCCTTATTTGGCTTATTTAAAAACTCTTTGTGTTCTCCCGCGAAAACGGCTGCTCTTGTGTCTCTTTCTGCTAAGATATATTCAAGGGGGTATAAGCTTCGCTGCAGAACGCGTAGCTCCTATGGCGCCATTTTGATGCTACCAAGCCATCACCTCTCGTTAGCCTCCCATTGACTCCCATTCATTTTGACGTCACTTTGACAGCGAATAACTTTACATCTGAAGCGTTTAAAGACTCTATTTGTCCGTTGTTTATTTCTAAAGAAACACGACAATGTATAAAAGGCTCCATTACCTTCTACCTCACGTTATGGCTCCGTAGCAGACGCTTTTATAACAATAGGCTAACGATTGGGTCATAACCACGAGACTTACTGTCACACAGTAGAGGAATTACCGTATAGTACAGGAGAAGCTCACAGGCAGTTTGGACTTCCATTAGCTGTTTAGGTTTAATTACTAATGTTAACTAGCATGTTAGTGATCAGTAATTAGCCTGTGCCCATGTTATCTCCTTACATATACCTACGCTCTCCGTCTCTGTAAGATTGGGAATGATTGAGATTTCTCTCAGCACAGCTACTAGAAGACTTCACACTTTCAGACACGTTGCTCACGTCACATCTACGTCTTCAAGCTCAGTTGGAGGCTGCTCAGTAACGCTCAGCCAGCACCGGGAAAGAGCTTCTAATATCCTTCACTGGTCTCCGTCCAGAGCAACGGGCTCTGTTGGTCCATTATATATACAGTCTATGGATATATTATGTGACTTTTTTGCAACGAAAATGCGGGGATTATGAAATCATGCAAGCACCCCATATTTTGCGCGGAAATCGGCAATTTATGCAGCGAAAGTGCGGCATATTTGAAAAAATGGCTGATTATGCGTTGAATTATGCGATCACATAATCGCGTTTTTCTGGAGGGACTGGTTGATCAATTATTTAAAAAAAAAAAAAAAAAAAAACAGTGAGTCTGTAAACAAAAGCTAAAACAGATTGCTGTCGTCTTTATTGAGTCAAGGCAGTTTTTTTCTTCTTTTGTTTTGCACATGAAATATACACCTTAATGTTCAGAGGGTTTTTTGGGGAATCAACAGCCCACCAGGCAGAAAAAAAAATCCTATATACTTGTAATGTGTATAATGTAATTATACACCTTAATGTTCATACACCCAGGGATTCAACAGCCCACCAGGCAGAAAAAAAACCCCAATATTGTACCATCGTAGCAGTTATTTGTCTGATTTTTCTGAAAATATGATTAAGATATGATCTTTCCTATCGTACACAAGCGTCCTTCATGTACCGTCGCTTCACGCTCCAGCACTGACACAACTCGTTTCTCATTTTTCTTCTCTATCTTGAACGTACCGTATAAAAAAGGGTGGTCGACATGCACATTCTCTCCCTCGAGCCCGCAGACGGTACAGTCCCAAAAGCCGCAGATGGAGCGAGTTTGGCAGAATGGATTATGGGTAAAACAGCTCATTTTTCACATCTACATTTCTGAACAGGATCCTGACTTGATTTTTTATGATTTGTGCAAGTAGAAAATCTAAGACGCTTCTCTGTAAATCCAACTTTTTGACAGCTTATTGGATTCAAAAAGGAGAATACGAGTGATGTTTGAAGCTAAAGCTCATTTACTGCTGTCTACATCGGTCACTGGGAGACGAGGATGTGACAATAAAGCTACCGTTTCCTGCAGAAGACTTCATTTCTTTGTGTCGGTGCTATGCGACTCTAACGCAACACAGCTCTGATAAGAAAACATTGTAAATAGGATTAAAACAGGAGCTTGATCTCTCCGATTAGGTGTATCACCAGTCAGATGACGTTACAGGAGTGCGATGCTACTTCAGTGGAGTAATATATTCGTTTGTGTTAATTACACACACAAAAAAATAAAAACAGCTGCCTATATTTAAACTCAAACCTCTTCTCTATGAGGATCGAGCATCTCTCAAAAGGAGTCAGAAAGTTTAACAAGCAACAACCTGCAACCTGAGTCAGATTTTGGGCCCTGCAGGCACCATGGAAACACTAGTCCAACATCGGCAACCTAATAAAGCTACAAACCTAAAAATAAAGCTACAAAAGGAAAATTTTGCGGTTTCTCCTCGAAAGGTAAAACTCCAACAACACTTGTAGTACGTAGAACAACTTCACTGATAGACACGCACTTCAAGATAAACAGCCTGGCGTCATCATTCTCTGATTCTAGTCAGAATATGAGTCAGATGCTGCTCCATTGGGCTGTGATTATGGGGAGTGTTTCAACCGAACCAGGAAAGAAAATACCTCTGCACTCAATTGGATAGACCTCCAACCAATCAGAGCAACGGATAGACCTACAACCAATCAGAGCAACGGATATCTTCTTCTATAACAAATGTTGTGGGCGGTAGAGCTGGCCAATATATCGATATTATAATCGATATCGTGATATAAGACTAGATATCGTCTTAGATTTTGGATATCTTAATATCGTAATATGGCATATTAGTGTCTTTTCCTGGTTTTAAAGGCTGCATTACAGTAAAGTGATGTCATTTTCTGAACTTACCAGACTGTTGTACTGTTATATTATTTGCCTTTACCCACTTAGTCATTATATATATCATTACTAGGGTTGGGTATCGTTTGGTTTTTTTTCGATTTCGGTGCTAAATCGATACTTTTAAAACGGTGCCGGTGCCTAAACGGTGCCTGAACCGGTACTTTTCAATAAAGTTAAAAAAAAAAGAAGAAGAAGAAAAAAAATAAGGGTAGTAAACAACAGTCAGTGACTTGTTTATTGCTAAGGCCATGGTCAAAATTAAAGATTTAATAATAATGTAATAACTATAACAATAACAATAACTTATTTCACCAGTAAATTGCTGTTGAACCCCAGATGGGAAAAGGGTATTTTACAATTACTGTGAATGCACCACGAGGCAACCTGTTTTAAGTGAACGCACCGTCTGTGTTGTTTAATTCCGACCATATAAACATAGTACTACTAGTACTACTAGTACTACTACTGTATATCTATGAATTGGTAGCAGCTGCTGCGCTGCAGAG